>NW_017732176.1:299676-380751 GCF_001890085.2 Hipposideros armiger | reverse complement strand
AAAAAAAGATGCAATTAGTTAAAATAAGACCATACAGAGTAGAGTGGGCCCTTAACCCACTATGACTGGTGTCCATGTAAGAAGAGAAATGATGGAGTGATGGAGTGATGCTGCCACAGGTAGGGGATGCCCGGGGATACAGAAGCTGAAAGAGACAAAGGTGATCCTCCCCTAGAGGCTTCAGAGGGAGCATGGCCCTGCCAACACCTTGGTTTTGGACTTCTAGCCTCCAGAACTGTGAGAGAATAAATTTCTGTGGTTTTCAGTCACCGAGTTTGTGATGCTTCGTTACAGCAGCCCTAGGAAACTGATGCCCTCCCCTCTCTCACTGTTACCAGCCCCAACATGTTATAATAGCACCGATTGCTGCATGACGTTGCTACCATACAGTTAGCAGGTTAAGTAACCCATATTTATTATCTCATGGTTTCTTTGGGTCCAGAGTCCCAGCATAGCTTAGCTGAGTTCTCCACAAGGCTGCAATCAAGGTGTTGACCAAGGCTGGTTTCTCACCTGAGAGCTCCGCTGGGGAAGGCCCACTTCCAAGTTCACATGATTATTGGAAGGGTTCAGGACCTCGGGAATTGCTGGACTGAGAATCTCAGTTTCTTGCTGGCTGTAAGCCAAAGGCAGCCCCCATTTTCTTGCCACAAGGCCCTCTCCGTAGAGCAGCTCACATCACGGCAGCTGACTTCAGCAAAGCCAGCAAGGGAGAGAGTCCCCCTTGTGAGATGGCACTACAGTCATCTGCATCTTAATCACAGAAGTGATCGCTCTCGTCACCTTTCCTGTAGCCTCTGGGTTAAAAGTAGGTCACAGATCTCACTAACACTTCAGGAAAATCCATGAATACCAGGAGGCAGGGGTCATGGGGGTTACACTCGATAAGGAGGGTGGACAACAAATTCTCTGGGAACTAGGTTGCCAGGCTGAATTTTCAGGGTTCAGTCTCGACAGCTCTCCCACACATCCAAAAGATAAAACGTTAATTTTTCCTCCTCATTCCAAAATTGGGAGCAACTTCTTACTCGTCTGTGGCGTGGCCCCATTCCCAACTGACCCCTTTTCTCCCTGCTGCCAGTTGAACCACGGCATAGAAAGAGGCCCCTAAATCCTGGGGCAGGGGCACAGAGTGAACGCTGAAAACAGGCTGGTCCAAGTCAAGGACAAGCTGTGTTCTCGCAGAATCTGATGGGCATTATCTTCCCTTAGGGGTGAAAGGAGCCACTGCTCACGCTCATTTACCTTTCCTTGCCTCTGCTGCTAGGCTTGGAGTCAGTCCCCCTTTATGGCAGAGACAGTCCATGTCTCCATATTTTCCCATCCTCCTTAGCAATTAGGCTGGGGCCACCTGACTGAGTCAGGCCAAGTGTGTTTGGTGTGGCATTTCTGGGATGAACAAATTAAAAGCCAGTGTGCCTCCTCCATCTCTTTCTTCCCTGACTCACTTTAACCTTATCCCCAACCTGTCAGCACAGGTCCCTGGGGGCTTCTCCTTGGCCCAAGAAAAGAACTGTGCCGCCCATCTTGAAAATAAGTCCCCACTTAAATTCTTTTCTGCCTTCCCCAACTCCCTTTCAGGCTATTACCTTCCTTTCCTTAACACTAGAGGGTGCTTTAGGACTGGCACCATCCAACACTCCAGTTCGAATTTTCATTCAGTTCAGTCAGCAGCCGGCAGGGGCCAGCCAGTGGCTGAACTTGAACTTGGAGCATATTCCTTTCAACAAGAAGATGGGCTTCTCACCCATCGAATGGACAACCAACCTTAAGTGATGCTCATATACTGTCCTATCCAAAACTGTCCTGGACCACTTTCTTAGAACGTCTTCTTCCCCTTCTTAATAGTTAACATTTGTAATTATATACTTGTTTCTATACTGTTCAGTTTAATGTCCTTCTCTTCCACTAAACTATAAGCTCCATGCAGAAGTACATACCTGTTTTGTTCACTATTTATTTCCAGCACCCAGCATAGTGTCTGGTGTATGTATTTTTAATAAATACTTGAGGACTCAAAATTAATCCCTCTATTTCTTCCTTCACCCACCTACCCCCACGCCACTGGACATCAACCTGACCTTGTGCTCCGCATCACTACCATCCCCACCTCATCATCATCTTTGCTTATTGTCACAATTTTTTTGACAAGTTTTCATTTTTCCAAATGTTTGCTCTCCAATACATTTTGCCACTCCACTACCCTGCTCAAAAAACTTACCCACAGGTTCAATTTCCAACTGCTTTTAAGACATACTGATGAACAAGGGAACAACTTAGATAGTTGGGGGGGGCAGGAAAAGGTGCTTCTTTAGGGTCCAAGATCCTTATCTATATAGTAGGGAGAGTAATACTGACTTAGGGGGATGATTGCAATGCTTAAATAAGACCATGACAGGTAGGGAACTGGCAGAAAATAGACATTCAATAAAGGATGCATATTTGCATCAATAATCTTCTATGATTTTAGTCTAAAGGAATGAGGACTGTTCAGGTGAGCAAGCAGAAAACTCTAGTGGACTAGTTCAAAGGCTACTCGGGGAAGAGGGAGTAGATTTAATCTAATGTTTCTTTTTCTAGAAGCTATAAGCATTACCAATAAGTAGGAATTCAAAGTAGTTAGATTTAGCTCAGTTAAGATTTCCTGAAAATCGGAAATATCTAAAAATGGAATTGGCTTTGTGTGAATTCCCTGTCACTGGAGGTACTTAAAATGAGGCAAAATGCCTCCTTTTAAAAGAAGACTTCAAAGATATTTTGCATGAAGTAGAGACTGAATTAGGTTACTTCTAGGGTTCCAGAAACTTTATGATTCTATGATAATTTGTGACTCTTAAAATCTGTTCCTAGCTTCTTTGGCCCATTGAGTTTTCTCACTCTTTTGAGGTCTTACTTTTTGGAATATGTAAGTTTGTATTGATATTTGAGTTTTCATGCTTCTTCCATAATTAGGTAGTAAAATTCTTGAGGACAGTACCTTGAACTTATGCCTTACTATCTTCTCCCGGATGTACCCAGCGTTGTACTGGGAGTCGTCAGGGAGGAAGGGAGGGTCCAGCCAGGTCTGGCTTTTAGACAGAGAGCACCAATGCTTTATATGCTAAGCAGGTGGGGCAGGAGGATTCCATCCCCTGATCTCATTCAATGTAAACCTCAGCTTCATAAATTGAACAGTTAGGAAGGAGATACCCTAGGAACACTGGGGAATGTATGAACCACCTTTTGAAATGCAGAGTGAGGCTTCCTTATTTCCTTAGGCCTCTTTATGTAGAAACCATAAAAAAAGAGGGGCGGTGATGAATGAAGGATTAAGGGTAATGATTTCTGAAGATACTTTACCTTCTCAAATTAAGTAATTTCGTCACTGTAGAGTTTAAAAGGTGATATAGTCTGAACAAACAGGCTTTATTTAGAACTTAAATCAGAATGAAATTCCCCATCATTATGGAGCCTATCCCACTGAAGCGAATCTGGAGACTGGAAACACATCTGCTTGTTTCAATATTTAGTGGGGAAGTAGCCCTTGAAAGCCCCCTTGTTATCAGATGCTGTGGGATTTCAGGCAAGTTGGGTAAGTCACATAACAATCTCTGTAAAAGAAATTTGAACCAGCCCTTTCTTTTTCATACATATATAAAGGCTTAAGTCCAAAGAAAATGGGGACATTTGGGGGAGAAATGGGACCCTGAAACTTGGGATGGAACATCTGGGTGGATGACCCCCCCCCAAATTTTTAACTCCCAGATTCTTCTAAACTCTCTGACCTGCAGAGTTGGCTCACCTCTCCTTATTAAGAGCTAGCACTACTCTCTCTATTCCCTGAGCCCCCCACCTTTACCTTGCTTGAAGACACTACAGAGACCTCCCCCGCCATCTCCCCTTCTAGTAACTAGGCTGATTACGAGGGTTAAGTCACAGCATAACCCCACTGCTATGTGCTGGGCCTAATAATGGAAGAAAGAGAATAGACCTCCAATGAGCTGTGAGTTCTGGCTGGCATGTGCCAGTCAAAGTCAGAGGAGCTCCTGGGGGACTGGATTCTGAAGGTGCTGAACCAAGGGGGTTGAAACATAAGATAGGACAGAGAAGAAGTTGTTGATTTGGAAGCGCTCTCCAAGGACACAAGGTTTAAAACCCTGGCAAGGATGCCAGGAGGTGACTTCACTGTTCAAATGGCTCCAAGAAGTATAGAAAAAGTGATGGCCGAAGCTAGATGAAGTTGAACTGGCAGTACTGCCCCAGCGGGCAGTGGAGAAAGACATGAAAGGCTCAGGGTAGTGAGCGTGCTAGAATGGACATGCCACAAGGCTGGGAGACCTACCAGGTGGTTCTGTTGCATGGGGAGGCCCGGGGAATACACCATTCACAAAAACTAAAAGGGATGAGCTAGTGAGAAGGACAGCAGCCTCACTAAGAAGATCAACCAGGGTTCTCTGCTATGAGCCAGGACTGGTGATAGGAGAGGTAGGTGGAGAACTTGCTCAGTGACACCAATGGTGAGGACAGGCCCATAACCAAAGAGGCCAGGTGAGTCCAGTTCTTATGATGAACAACAGGGTTGGAGTGGCAGCCAAAAGGGGCCTGACCCACAGAGGGTTATGGAGATAATTAAAGTAATACAGTATTCCTAGAGACAAACTAGACAACCAACCAACAAGGTGCTTCATAGCTTGTGCCATTCGAAGAAGATAAGGATGGATGACAAGGAGTTAAAAGACAGTAACCCCAATAAAACGTCATGATATCTTGCCCATTTTCTGGACCTGGGCCAGTTTTCTCATATTCATCCAGGTCCCCAGGAGAAAACACCCTGTAACACCACAGCAAACATACACGGTAATGATTCAATGAGTCTTTCCCGCAGGGATCCAGGGTCGTTTATTTGGGTAACTGTACACTGGGGAAAAAAAAGATTCCCAAATGTTCTGAGGACTGTTGGACACAGAATCCAAGCTGAAATGATACCAGAGAACCAGAGCATCATCATGGCCCCCCTTTTCTAGCTAGTGGGACATATGCAGCCAGGTAGTAAAGTCCTGACCAAGGTCTGGCTTACAGTGTGCCCACTGAGTCTGCAGATACACCCAGTGGTAATTTCTCCAGCCCCTGAATGTATAAGTGGGATTGACGTACTTGTTACTTGGATCATTGGGTCTTAGGCTTGTGGAGTAATAGCTATCATAATGGGGTTATCCAAGAGGAAGCCCCTGAAACCGCCTCACCCCAGCCAAGATAATAAATACAAAGCAATGTTGCATGGTGGGTAAAATTGTTATTAGTACCACCCTTGCAGATCTAAAGGATGCAGAATGGTTATTCCCATAATAGCTCCATTCAATTCAATACTTGGCCCCTGCAGAACCTGAGGGCACCCTGGGGGATGGCAATGAATGACTGTAAGTTTAACCAAATATTAGCCCCAATTGCAACCACTGTGTCTGTTTATATACTACAGTGGTTCCCCCTCCCATTTACCTGTGGTTTCGCTTTCCACGATTTCAGTTATCTGCAGTGAACCCCGGTTTGAAAATACTCAATGGAAACTTCTAGAAATAAGCAAGTCATATATTTTAAATGGTGCATCATTTTGAGTAGTGTGATGAAATCTCTCACTGTCTTGCTCCATCTGTCCAGGAGGTGAATCATCCCTCCAGCATCTCTATGCTGTAGACCCTGCCTGTCCATAAAGTCATTTAGCAGCTGGCTGGATTATCAGATCGACTGTCACAATATCATTGTGCTTGTGTTCAAGTAACCCTATTTTATTTTATAATGGCCCCAAAGCACGAGAGTTGTGATGCTGGCAATTCGGATATGCTAAAAAGAAAACTTAATGTGCGTTCTTTAAATGAAAAGGTAAATACAGCACTAGATATTTTGAGAGAAAGAGAGAGACCACATTCACATAACTCTTATTATAGTATATTGTTATAATTGTTCTATTTTATAATTAATTATTGTTGTTAATCTCTTATTGTGCCTAATTTATAAATTAAACTATATCATAGGTATTCATGCATAGGAAAAAATATAGTATATATAGGGTTTGGTACTAGCGCCAATTTCAGGCATCCACTAGGGGTCTTGGGATTTATCTTCCTCCCTTTCTCCCGCAGATAAGGGGGGCTACTTTACAGCAGATTGACATGTCCTCAGCCACAAAGTCTGCAGCCTTGACTGGGTGAATTCATTCTTTGCTATTCCCTTCAAATAAGATTAGAGACTATTTGCATTTCTATGGATGAATGATAGCATGTAGTTACAATTTTGTCCCAAGGCTATATCAACTCCCCTGCCTTCTGTCATAATACAATCCAAAGGGATCTGAACCATCTGGACATCCTGAAGAATGTCACATCGATCCATTATTTATGATATGATGCTAATCAGGCCATTTGAACAAGATGTGGCCAGCATGTTGGAGGCCATAGTAAGACACACGTGCCTCAGAGGATGGAAGGTGAACCCTATGAAGATTCAGGGGACTGCCACATCAGCAATATTCATTTTTAGGGGTCCAGTGATCAGGAGCTCCTCTGGAAATCTCGTTCCAAGTCAAAGACAAACTATTACATCTTGTACCTCCCATCATAATAAAGAAAGCAACATAGCTGATCGGCCTCCTTGGTACTGGAGGCAGCATATTCCACACCTGGAAATACTACTCTAGCCCACACTCCAAGCGGCATGAAATGCTTCTACCTTTGGTTGGAGCCCAGAGCAGGAGAGGGCTGTGTAGCAGGCCCAGGCTGTGATGGAAGCAGCACTGCCACTTCATATTACAGGTGTGGGTGTTGAGAGAAGGCGCTATGTGGAGCTTATGGCAAGCCTCAGTGGGAAAATGACAACCTAGTCTCCAGTGGCTCTTTTGTAAGGCCATGCCATCTGCAAGGGAGAATTGTGTGTCTTTTGAAAAACAACTCCTGGCCTGATACTAGGCCCTGGTGGAGACAGAATACCTGAACACAGGACAGCAGGTGCGTGTGCATCTAGAACTGTCCATCATGAGCTGAGAGCTAGTATACCCATTGAGTCACAGGTCCAGCAGGCCAGCAGCAATTTATCATAAATTTGAGTGGTACAGCTGAGACTGAGCACAATAAGGACTTGAGGGCACAAGAAGCTGCGAGAGTAAGTAGCCCAGCCCCTCACATCAACCCCCACTGCTGTACCAGTGCCCCTCCCTCAGCCCAGAAGGGCCACTTAGGTGCCTACCTTATACCCACATGTCAGAGGAAGGCAAAACCCAAGCTTCACTTATCCATGAGTTGGTTCAATATATGGGTTCAAGTTGAAAGTGAACAGGAGGCGTGTTACAAGGAGTGACCATGGAAAACAGTGGCAAAGGAAAAGCCGTTCCAATAGGCAGAACTTGGAGCATTGTACCTGGTTATCTACTTTGTGTGAAAGGAAAAATGGCCTACTTTTAGAATCTATAGAGAGGCCTGGATGGAGAAAGATGGAAAGATTGGCTAGAGACATGTGGATGGACATGGGAGAGGCAGGAAGCGTGAGGCTGTTTGAATTATATACTAACGCCCACTAGAGAGTATTCACCATGGAAGAGACACTTAATTACCCTGCAGACAAAATGACTCGGCCATCTGAGGTCAGCCAACCCCAGGCACTGGCTGGCATGGTGTTGGCACAATGGACACATGAGGGAAGCAGCCAGTCAGAGGGATGGGCTATGCATGGGCTCCCACAAAGAGCACAGGCTCCCACTAACTGAGGCTGGCTTTAGCAGTGTTGCTAATGAACATCCAACATGTCAGCAACCGAGGAACACCAGGTCCCCCACATTTTACCATTCTTCCAGGAGACCAACTGCCTCCTCAGTGGCAAGTTAATTATTTGGGGCCCCTTTTCATCCTGCAAGGACCAGTGATTTGTTATCAGAGGATAATGTCTACTCCAAATAGTATTGTGACCAGATAATCCCAACCAGTAAGAAATATATTCATTTTGATCCCCAGACTCAAGTTCCTCCAGAGAGATCACGCTAAGAGCTATTGGTCATGTTTTTCTGCAGCAATTATACCAATATCCTGAGATGAGATACAGCTGAGGTCTTAGACGACCTACTCCTATGATCTTGGAAATGATCTCCTGGGATTCTTTCCTCTGTGCTTTTACCAGCAGCCTATACGTGAACTTGAACCATCTCAACACTCTCCTGACTGCCTTTGGAATGTCTTCTGTGTTTAGAGAGGTGTCAATGCTGCTGGATCGCAATCTTTGCTATCAGCCCCAAGATGGCTGAGGTTGTAAACGCCTGCTATATGCCATTATACAGCAGTCCCTTCTTATCCGCTGGGTTTGATCATTACAAAACACCAGTTCCCTTTTGCTGTAAGCTATTAATATTATCAGCTAATGCTTACTGATAATTTATAATTCACTTTGCGTTACATGGATTACCACACTTAATCCACATAATAACTTGATGATGCAAGACCTATTACCTCCTGTTTTACAGATTAGGATAAGGTTTAAAGAAAGTAAGTAATCTGAGCCATATCACTTGCCCAGTAAAAAGTAGGGCTGGGATATTAACTTGGAGGTAGTCTGACTCCAAAGTCTATGTGATTAGCCACAATGCTATACTGCTCCCTGGGGAGCTGGGAGGGGAGCGTCTAGCCAGACATTAACCTTTTCTACCACTTGCACAGGGATCGTTCAGTTCTAGGGGTAGCCTCTGAAGGCAGGGCCACCATGCTCTGTTCTTGGGGTTGTGCACTGCTCATCCACAGCCCAGCTCACGGGATGCTGTTCATGTTGTAGATGTGTTCTAACACATATGGGAGGCTATAGGCATTTGTGAAGATATTGAGCTCCAGGATTGGAGCTCCTGATCATGTCCTGGGATAGCAGCACACACAGCTGTGCACATGGTCACTGGCACACACACACACACACACACACACACACACACACGCACTAGACTGCCTTGTCCCAGCCCAGCCATCTGTGGACTTGCTTCTTCCCCTCTCCTCTTGCTTTCAATGACTCAAGTCCTACCCCTAACCTGTCTTCAAACCTGGAAGGGGGAATGCATATAGAAGATACACGCTGCCACCTATGGTTATTCAAACTGTGCAACAATGTGCCAACTGAATTTATTTTTTCTTAAGAAAGGAGTGTCCTTTCGAATGGCCCCGAGGGTGCTACATTGTCTGTCAGGGGTGCTGGTGAGAGTCCTTAACATGTATGGTCTGCTATACCTCCACACCTTGGAGCCCTTCCACTGTTGAGTGCTTGGGCTGTGTCAGTTTAAAACCAGCTGAAGTAGGCAAATTTACCTTTTACAAGGAAAATACCCACCCGTGAAATATTTCCCAAAGGGAAATATTGGGGGATTTTTCAACTGTGTCATCCATCTGGATAAGCCACACTCAGTGTTCTCTTTCCATGGAGATCACCTCATTTACTGTTCGGTGCTTTGTCCAGGGTATGCAGTCACACTGGAGTCGGTGACCCAGGCTGCCTCTCCATGGGAGGTGAAGGGGCCAGATCAGCTAGAAGGGACCAGCTGCCAGCCAGACAGGGGAATTCCTCTTCAGAATTTTTTCTCCCGTCCAGGCTGTTGCATCACTTATCTGGGAGAGACCTGAATGGGCTGGCTGAGCTGGGGCATCCTGAAAAGATTGGGACCCTAGGCTGGACGGGTAATGAGAGATGGAAGGATATAGATTGATGTGTTTTCTTTGAAGCTACTGTCACCCTGGAAACATTCTGCAGGAATAAATGACAGTAAGAACACGGGACCAGGACTAGCTCCATCTTATAAGAAATAAAACCCAAGGCCTAGGGTGAAGTGACTGGACGCAAGTTGTGGAGAGGTGAATGCAGAGCTTGACCTTGCACTGAATTCTTCTAGCGCTAACTCCAGCTGCTTTCCAACACATCAATACTGCCTTCTCAGTCTCCAAGTTTAAAGAGAAGAAAAAGAAGATGTCCAGCTGCTAGCATCGCAAAGAGAGCAAAAGTCCAAGTGGACTTTATTTCTAGAGTGAGATGGAAGGAGAAGCCCTAGCTAAGCCGGGAGAACGAAAGGTGAGATGAGGTTTTCTTCCCAGAGGTTGGGGTCTTGTCTCTGAATGTGGATTGTGAGGGGTGAGTTACAGCAGCAGCTGTCAAGCGTGCATTCAAAGTGTCCGCCCCAGAGCAGCTGGGCTCACTCCCAGGAGACCAGGGAAGAATCTGGAGTTCAGGCCGCAGTATCTCCCTCCTACCTCCTTACCCTTCTGCTCAATCCTACTCTCCCTCCCACCAGAGGGCATGATTCCTTAGAGGACCCTGAGGAATTTAGAACCAGCAAATGCTAGAAAGAGAAAGGAGCATGGAAATCATACAGTCAAAGCTCTTCTGTTGTTATGGAGAGGAAAGATGCACAGGTCAAGGTCATTCCCTCAGCCACAGGCAAGGCAGGACCTCCTGGGTCCTGGTCCTGTGTGCTTGTCAGCCTCCACCACACTGGCTCCTCCCCTTCTTGTCTTCTGTCCCAGGGGTGGGGGATAGAAGAGAAGTGGGGCTCAGAGGGGCATTCGAGATTTGGGGAGTTGTACCCCAGCCTGTGCTGAAGTTGAAGTACATGCGCTTTCCAACAGGACCAAGGGACAAGAGCGTTCCCCGATGTGGCCCTCATCCCCAAAAATGCTCTGTGTTCACTATTACAGAGGCCTAGGTAGGCTCCCTGTGTCCTGGAGGAAGGTTTTCTGAAGGTCATTGGCAGGGTGGGAAACTTGGAGACATTCTATTGAGTGTTATCCTGCAGCCTCCAATCAATGCTGATAACTCTCTGGAGACATTTTATCTCACACTCTGTGCTTCCTCATTGCCCCTCCGAGGCGGAGAGATGGCTGTCCCCCTGGACTTCAGAGGAACCGGGCCATGCGTTGTGAAGACTTTGGCCCCCAACGGGTGCTGCGTCAGCACTTAGTTCTTCGGAAAAACTAGCCCACCTGGGTGCCAGCCTCAGATTTAGCCTGGACGTGCTGATACTAATCAAAGAATTAGGTGCAGGCACACCTGGGGAGAGCCTCCAGCTGAAGGCAGGAAGTCAGAAGCTCTGGAAGGCAGGGAATGCCTAAGGCTGCCATGGCAGTGCCCAAGGCAGGGCCGTTGCTGAAGGGGGGGGGCACAGAAGGAGGTGTGAGGAGCCCGTAGACTTCTCTAAATCTGACCACTCTCAGGGCTCTACCTGCATAGAGCAGCAAAGGCTTTGGTGGAGATGGCTGGACAGAGCCAAGCTGCAGTGACAACTTAGAGCTACAGGCCCCCCATGGACTCTACTTTTCTCTCATTCTCTCCTCTCTTCCCTTCTCCTTTCTTCCACTTCTCACCCTTCCTTTCCTCTCGCCTTTCTGCAACTTCCTCTGCCTTCTCCCCACCACCCCCATCCCCTTTTCTCCTCCTTTAGCCTGTATCCCAGATTGGCCAGTGGCCTCCTGTGGTTCACTTGGAGAAGTGGGACAAGGGGCTCCTGCCCATGGGCCAGACTGTCAGCGCCTGTGTGTAACATCAGCGCCCTCTGTGTTAGAGCAGGAAGGAGGAAACAACGGCTACTTCAGTTTGCCTTTTTTTTTTTTTAAATCCCAGGAACTGCAGGCAGTAGATAGATTCAAAGAATGGATTTTTAATCAATCCAAAAGTATCCATGAAAACCTTATGGAGCCTACAAAAGAAGTATAATGTACGATTTCTGTCTTTTTTCATCAGCAGGAATAAAAGAGCATTGAGTCGTGATAAATAAAAAGAGTGGTTGGGTCTTGTTCACAATAGCTATGCATGGTCCACCTGCACTGTGCTGGATCCTGCTTCAGAGCCTGGAGGTGACAGATGAGACACGTAGTCCTGTCCCCAAGAGCTCCCCAGGCCAGTGGGAGAGACCAGAGTGGGGGGAATATCCGTGTGAACCCAGGGGGGAGGGGGGAGGGGAGGGCAGGCAGGGAGGGCTTTCTAGAAGTTGTGGAGAAGGAACAAAATAGGACCCTCGAGCAGACCACTACTTGGGCTGCAAGTTAGTTTCTAACTCAGTGTTACCGACTTGCATGCTACCAGTGGAAACAGAAAGTTTCTCTCGAAGGAATCGATTCTCCTGCAAAAATGAAGGGGTGAGGCGAGAAGGGGACAGGAGCTGCTCTGTACCAGGCACACTGTCAGCACTTCTAACACGATCTCATTGACGTTGTGCAACGAGTCCATACGGATTCTCTCTTTCCCCTGGAGAGGAAGCCAATCCCTGACACAGAGTAACCTTTCCAAGGACCCACAGTGCCGGCTAAGGTTTAAACTTCCAGCATGTAGTCTTTCCACTAAGCAATGCTACCCCAGTTCAGAACACCATGCTGGCAAGTGGGTTTGGGGGCTGGAATTTTACAGAGGGTGTTTGGCCTCGTGTGAGCACAGAAACAGCCAGGCTAGGGGAAATTCTAGCCGTTGGCAGTGACGCAAGCCAAATGTGCACACTTAGGACTGAGGATGGAGTTCTGCTTCTCTCAGAGAGGGCAGCCCCTGTCTTGCTCATACATATATCCAATCCATCCCCAACAGGCCGAGATCCCGAAGTGAGCAGGTACTCGTCCCAGGTCCCACTGCTGCTCACCCCAGCTTCTCACTTACCTCCTCTCAGTCCTCTTCATTTACAGTGTTTTTTTTGCAGGTTGTCAACCAGAGGGCTGGATGGAAAATGCCCGTCCTCTTCATACTGTGCCTGCTGCAAGGTGAGTCCCAAACACAGCCCAGGTACAGAGCTTGCAAGACCAGACCTGAGCCTTCCAGGCTGCGGAGACCCCCGGCAGGCCCCTCAGTGGCATCAGTGCCCCCTCGGCAGCCTGAGCATATCCGTGACTTTCTCTCCTGGGACCCAAGGCCATGCATTAGATCCAGGGAGTGGTCAGATCTGGGCCCCTGGGGACTGAGAAAGGCAAGAGCACATGCCTGATGTGATGATTTCTAGAATAGTCACTGTTTTCATAGTGCCAGGCCCAATACAAGGGGCATAAAGACGAAGACCCTGCCCTTCCAAAGCGTTCAGAGTCTACAAAGAAGCTAGGTGGGTAAATTAAAATTATATCTATACATTTACTTATTTCGTCAATGCGTTTATGGAAGGCCTACTATGTGCCAGGTACTAGGGACAGATGAAGGAAAGACAGGGTCCCTGCCCTAAGGGTCCTGGCAGGCTGGTGAGGTGAGGCTGGCCAGGTATAGATCAGGTTCAGGTGTCATGTTGTGGTGTCGGCATTTTATTTTGATGGAAATAAAAAGCCATTGAGGAATGTAGTGAGTGTGTGCCTAGAGTATCTGGTACCTAGAACATAGTCCCAACTAGATACTTAACAAATGATTGTCAACAAATAATTGTTGAATGAATGAATGAATAAACAAAAATGCTATGATAATACCAAGAAAAGATTAAGAACTGTTTTCAAATTGTAAACAAATCAGAGTTTTAACGAATCAAAGGTAGCAGGAATTCCCTGTGCTAACCACACCATTTCTTTATTTTAATCTCTCACTTCCCCCCTTAAAATTTTTCAGTAGGAGCAGGCTTCCCCTGCCCCAAATGAAAACTCAGGCAGCCATGATTTCTCTGCTGACATATAGATAATAGTCCTAACTTAAGTCTTTTAAGTTTCAAACACTTGAAATTTAATAATATTAAGTGTCCAGTTAAGTATTTTCAGTCAGCACTTTCATTTCCATTC
Source organism: Hipposideros armiger (assembly GCF_001890085.2). NCBI lineage: Eukaryota > Metazoa > Chordata > Mammalia > Chiroptera > Hipposideridae > Hipposideros > Hipposideros armiger. Next base: position 367,039 of record NW_017732176.1, on the reverse strand, counting down.
AAAGACATGCCCCCTCATCCACCCAAGGCCTGCAGTCAAGAAGGCAGGAAGGGAGGCGGGGGGTTGGCCGCCTTCTCTTTTCTCCTCCTCACTCTTCTGTCTATCTCAGCAGCAGGAGGGAGAACAGGCAGAAGGCAGCCAGCTCTAGGTGATGGGATGGCCTAGAGCTCTCGGGCCTGGCAGAGGTTCAGAGCTAGCCCTTAGTCTTGTAGGTGCCTTTGCAGACCCTTTCGTGGCCCCTGATGGCCCATCTCCTCCCACTGCCCAGATTCTGCTGTGGCCTCTCCACTAGAAGCCCTCATCTCAATTGGCCATGGGCTGGCTCTGTTTTCCGGGCCAAGGAAACACTCACGCCTTCTTGACCCCTCTGCTGGTAGGAGGAGAGACCCACTGCAGGTGAAACCTCTATGGTCCTGGTCCCACCACAGACCTCTTGTGCTTTCTCAAGCCAAGTCAGGCTCAGTCCCTGGCCTCCCTCTAACTGCAGAACTCGCTCACCTCCCTGACAGAAGCAATAGACAACTGCTGGGGAATGGTGGGCGAAGGACAGCAGGGGCACCCTCCACTGAAGGGCAGAGGATTTGCTCCAGGGAAACCAGCTGGGTACCACGTTGATCCTAAAATGTTGGCACGTTCTTTAATTTTCACAGGTGACTAATAAACAATTCCAAAAACTTTATAGATAACTAAGAGCTACTGGTCAGTAATCCACCAAATGAGTTCTTAAGGGTGAGTAAAATTTGGTATTAATACAAGAAAAAAAATGCACATTGCAGGACTTGATTAAGCATTCTTAATCAGCCTTCTACTGTGAAGCCCGCAGCCCTATCCTCTGCTTAGTGGGGCAGAGCTCCATTCGCATGTGCCACATATAGATCACGAGAGTTCCTAAAATCTGGGGGAGGGACATGTTATCAGGGCACCATCATTGTTATCCTGAGATGGTCCTTGTTTGTCATTGTGAATATTCTTGCCTTTTAATGATAATTTACCATTTCATTTTATCAATAGGTCATTGGTGGTGTGTCATTTAGTTAAATCTCCACTGAGTGTTGATGTAGCCATAGCATTTATGGCCTTCACGCTTCCCATAATTAGCCCTCAAGACATATGCAACAGACAGGGCCAGCTTCATGGGCAGGAGGAGAGGCAATCCTTACAAGGAGGGAACTGCAGCCAGAGGCCACAGGAAGGAGATTCAGAAAACAAGAGAAGGAAGTAGCTCATGCAGATCAAATTTAAGACATTCAGTAGTAAGGCCACAGACTGTGGTTTAACTGTGGTTTATGCCTATTGCCAAAGCAGACATAATCACAATACTGCTCATCCAGGTTTTAGCGGTGGCACCTAGTTGGGTCCGTTTCTTCAAAAAAGTGGTCAGTGTTCACATTTTTGCAACCACTGGTCTGGGGGTATACCTGCCATGCAGACCAGGATTCTTGGGTTTTAGGGCCCCCTTCCTTGCAGGGGAAAACGCACTGATCTGTTCTTACTATTTAATCTCTCTCTCCTACATTCCATGAAAATTAACCACAGCCCTTTGCCAGATGTTGCCTCAGCCCTCCTACCTGTGTTTAGATGGCAGCTTTTTAAACATCTGCCCTGGAACACAGTGGAAGGAACCCAGGCTCTGGGTGGACTTGTCTGAGGACACCTGGCACATGATCAGTGTTAGCTAAATCATACCTAAGATTATTCTTTTATGTCCATCTCTTAGATGGGGTTTTGAATACAGTTCCACTCCATATCTTAAGGCTACTCCTGACCCAGGGGTTAAGTACTGACATTTCTATATTGACTCTTCTGTGCCTCACTTTCAAGAAGGTATTTTCTCACCTGCCCCCTAATTCTAGCCATGCGGAGCTTGTAGCAGTAACCCCAACCAGCGCCTATACTCAGCACTCCTTCAACTTTTTTTTCTCTGCCTGCAGCTGCAAATGCATTGAAGGGCCCGAGGATGGTGTCTGGGGAGCCCGGGGACACTGTCGCCATCCAGTGCCATTACACCCCCTCGCCCATCAACAAGCACCAGAGGAAGTACTGGTGCCGCCTAAGCCCCTGGACGGGGCTCTGCCGCACCATTGTGTCCACCAATCACTACACTCACCTTCACTACCGTGACCGTGTGGCTCTAGCAGACTTCCCACGGAGCGGCTTGTTTGTGGTGAGGCTGTCCCAGCTGTCCCCGGATGATGTGGGGTCCTATCGCTGTGGTATCGGAGACAGAAATAACATGCTGTTCTTCAGCATGAGACTGAATGTGTCTGCAGGTACGGGCTGATGGATGATGGGTCAAGGTTGGTGGAGTGGGTGTCAGGAAGGAGAAGGTGCAAGAGAGTGGAGAGGTCCAAGAGGGCTTTAACCACAAGGGGTGTAATGAGGAAATGCTGGAACGAGGCAAGCACTTCAAGAAGAAGGCTTTCATTTCTATGGAAACTACCTTCAGAAGGAAGGTAGATATTAGCGAAAATTTCCCAACTGAGTGCATGTCAGTTATCCCATCCAATTCCCCCCGAATGGGTAACATACACATTTAGAGCCAGTTCCAAGAAGGTAGCGAATCGGGTAACGTGGTTGCTTACAGTCATGGTGTCTCTTTGTTCAGACAAGCAGAGCAGGTAAGACAGACAGGACAAAAGAATCGGGACTGGGCTCGTCCTAAGACTGAGCCCCTCAGCAGACACCTGGCAGCTACCAGGTCCATGCCCTGTGAGGCAGCTTCTGGAGAACTGACCCAGAGTCAGGCATCCACTCCGAGGAATGGCATCCAGGCTGTGAAGGCCAATCTGCAGGAGAGAGGCCCGTTAGGGAGCAGGCAGGCACGAGTGTCTGCAAGTGCGTTTGCCTTATCCGGTGTTGCTTTCCTAACCACCTGCTGAGACTGGCCCCTCTACTGCCACTGGAGTTTTTCTTTTTCTTTTTTTTAATTTAAAGAGTAGTACATGGTGAGGGGTGGGTTTCTGGGAAAAGGGGCAGTATAGGGGCCCTGGAAAGCTTGGATAGAGAGTATGTGAGCATAAAAAAGGAGATGGGACCATAAAAAGTCAATATTTGCAACAGCCTAGAGGATACATCTGGTTTTCACAAATTTTTATTTTATCCAACACATTGGTCAAAGGCTGTATCACTTAGTGAGGTTGCATTCCACGTAGCAAACACTTTCAGCCTGGCATCCTTTGCTACGTCCTGTAGGCAACAGTGTCGTCTTTTCATGTGTCTCCCTCTGCTGTCCACACAGGTCCTCCCAGCACTATCTCCAGAGTCACTCCAGCTGCTGGTGAGCTCCTCAGGAGAGCCTTTAGAATGGCATCTTCAGCGGCCAACAGCTGGACCCCAGGGACCACTCAGACTACAGAAAGGCAGGGGACAGGATGGGATAGAGTTGCTCCCACTCCAGAAACCAGCAAAAGAACAGCTTCAGCTAAGGGAAGACAAACTCCAGGAACCACTGGGGCTGTAGCTGCAGGGACATTTAGCCAGGTAGAGACTTCTACCTGGGCAACAGTCCCCACTCCAGAGAGTGTGGCTTCAACAACCAGAGACGTGTCCAATACAACAGAAGGCGTTTGGATAGAGGGCACCAAAAGCTCAGTGGCAAACAGGTCTACAGCCAGTGAGGAAGGGAGAGAAGTAACAACTGCTGAGGCCGATAGGCCAAGGGAGGAACTGGAGAGGGCCAAAGTAGCCCTGGATGCAGACTGGACGGTCATAGGAACAATTAGGCCCTCAACTCTGGTCTCAGAAAAACGAGTGTGGACAACCCTCCAAGAAACAAGACTGGTTTCTAAGCCACAAGCCCTGGGCTCCGCTGAAGGAACGACCTCCGCGGTAGGTATGTGGGTCTTGGGGCCCACCAGCATAGATATGGCATCTGCAGAAGGAAGCACTGAAGGGGACCTAGACACCCCTGCTGGATACAGTGATACCCAAGCAACTTCGAGCCAGGACCCAGCAGCAGGACCCCTGAGGCTCCCGGGCAAGGGTTCCTCTATGAAGAGGTAAACCCCCAGGCCCTCCACTCAATCAGAACTCAACATCTGCCCCTGCCCCTGGCACACCCCTCAGTGAGCTGACCTCTGTGCCCCTCTCCATGCGCTGGCTTCTCTCCCTTTGTAAAGGGCAAGGGACATAAAAATCAGATGCCCTCCCTCATTCAAGGTCTTTGCTAGGAGAATCTGAGTAGTTTCATGTGGTTCGCAAGCAAAAATCTAAGCAATAGAATAACAGAATACAACAGAACCCTTGTGACTTTTTTTTTTTAAAGATGAGGAACAAAAGTCCCAGAAAGGGGAGGTGACTCGCTGAAGCCACAGGGAAAGATTGTGGCAGAGCCAAATGCCCAGGGTCGGTCGCCTGCCTCTCAGGCCTCGTTCCCACTGTGGCGCGTCAGGGGGCCTGCACACAGGTGGGGGAGCCAGGGCTCAGGGATCTGGAGACAGGGCCTCTGGTAGTGGTCCCAGCTCTGGTACTGACCCGCCATGGGAATGAGGGCAGCCAGCTCACCTTGGCCTCAGCTTCTCACCTGTAAAAGGAGGGGTGAGGGCCAAACGGCCTCCAGTCTCCTACCCAACTTCTGCCTCCCCGCTCCTGTCCTCTTCCCCTCGCCACCCCTGTTGCTTCCACTCCAGTGCTCCTCCAGAAAAGAAACACCTCTCTCGCATCCTGACTCCAGTCTCTGCGGTGCTGTTCCCACTTGTGGCTCTTGTTCTATTGCAAAGGAAGCTCCGGAGAAGGAAGACGTGTGAGTTGGGTTGAAGTTGCCCCAAGGCTGGGGTGGAAGAGTGTGTGTGTAGGAGGGGGACGGGGGAACCGTGCTGATTCCCATCTGACACCCTCAGGACCAGGTGGAGTCACGGTTGATGCCAGTATTTCTGGATGTAGAAGTGCTAAGTTCTGAGCCGTTTAACCATTCTTGGCCTTGGTGTCTTTATCAGTCTAATGGGAATATGGGCTTTGTACTTGTCTCAATGGCAGCCCAGAGCTTAAGGACGAGCTCTTCCGAGGATGGTAAGACATACACCACAAGCATATGAATCACATGAGTAACCCCAGCAGCGGACAGCAAGAATGCAGGGTCCAGATATGGGATCAAACTACATTTGTACCCTGTGTATGGGCCAACTGAAAGTCTCTTACAGCAACAAGCCCAGGTTTAGATACTCTTAAAGTTAGTGCTCCATGGTGTTTAGATCCGGCAAAGAAAGGGGGAGGTTTTCTGGGAGCAAGTGGAGGAGGCCAAGATTCTCAGGCTTAGGGCCCTGAAGGCCTGGCCCAGTCCCGGTCAATCTAAGGCTCAATTGTACTTCTGTATCAGGAAGTTGTTGAAGGCTTGTGGTGAGTGGGGGTGGTTCTCAGAGAACCAAGTATAGTACCCAGTATGCTCACAACATGTTCTGTGTCTGTGTAGCTCAGGAGACAGAAAAGGCAGCAGGGGTCACCTTGATTCAGATGACACATTTCCAGCCAGACCCGCGGCCCCGTGTGACAAGGAAGACGCTCCAGGATGACTCTCCTCCTATCCAGGCCACCATGACTGTCCCAGAGAGGGACGCTGAACCCTAAGGAGTGGAAGAATATGCTGTTTGATCACCATGGAAGGGGAACCAAGACCGAACACCATGACCCCAGCCTCTTCTCATCCTTCCTCCACCTGCACAAAGAGAAGCTAATGGAGCTGGAGCTCCACCTGGGAAAACAAAGCCTGACCATCCTTGGGCCTATGGAGGCCAAGCGTTTTCCATAGCCAGAGGTGACAGAATGGTGCAAAGAAGGCTTCGAGAAAGGATTTATTAAATACTGGTGGAGGTCACCTAGGAAAAGTGTGGAGTTTCCATTCCTGGAGATTTGAATATTTAATAGGTCTCCAATCAGTGTGAGGAATTACAGATTCTCACCCATCACTTCTAGCCCATGCTAATTGCCCCTTTTTCTGTTAGCATTCAGCCTGCTGCACACAGTGAATTATATCCATATGTGTACTAGTAGATTCTGAGCTAGTAATTGTGTTTTCTGGCAGTAATTGTGTTTTAACCATCTCAGTATGTCCCCAGAGAACTTCCAACTTAGCAGGCGCCCCCATAAATACTTGTGACTGAATGGCTGACTGGAAGGGCATGGGCTCAGTGGCCTCTGGGGACTCTGTCCATGCAGATGCCCTGACTCCCCCTTCATTTGGGAGTCCCCTGTATGACTCCATAGGCAGGTGGTTTCTACAAAGAGATCAAAAGGAACAGCACCTAGTCCTCAAATCATCCCTTCCCATTTGGCTCCAAACTCATCAAGCTGTAGTCCTTTTGACCCAGTCAAGGTTTTCTGGATTTTCCTAAATTCATGGAGGAGGAGGGTATTTTTCAGTAAAGCCTCTCCTCCTTCACAAAGCTCTTCTTATTCAACTGCTTATAACTCCTTGATAGCAAAGATGTTGATGAAGCTGAAAAATGGTTGGGAGGGGTGGTGGTAAGAGAGAAGGTCGCCAAGAGGAATTTGATGTGGATTCTGCTTTTGAACCACTTCATCTCATGCCTGTTGGGGGACTTTTGCTCCACGCTTGGTCCCCATGTCTTTTTAGGAGGCACATTTGCTATTTTATTCCAAATCTGTTCACCAGCTGCCTGAACTTCATGTTTGGGCAACAAAGCCTCTGAGCAATGGAAGAGAAGGAAAAGGCTCCAATATCAAGTCGAGAATTGTCAGGGAGACATTCCCAGAAGGCTGAGCCCTGCCCCCTAAGCTGTCAGCAGCACCAGAAACCATCTGTCAATATCTCCTCACCATAGCTGGTGCTGAACCCAGACATGGTCCCAAGAAAATCAAGGAGATGTTGTCTTCATGGTTTGTGAGAAAGAGACCCATTGTTTGGGATAAGTAGGGGATAAGCATCTAACCAAATGGAATCATGGAATTCAGAGCTAGCCAATCTAAAAGCCTCAGCCTAGTGTGAGGTTACTGAGGCCCGGGGCGGGAGGGGGCGTGGGGGGCTCAGTAACTTGTTGAAAGTCACTCAGTAACAGCCGAGTGAGGACTAGAAAAGGGAACTCAGGACCTTGACCTAGTGCCTTCTCCACTTCACCATTACTAATTATATATATGCAACACTAATAAAAAAATTAATGACACCACCGTCCTCTTGCACCAGACCTTTTTCATGTACACTATCTCAGTGACCTGCCTTTAAGCCTGTACTCGAGATAGATAGAATAGCCATTAACCCATTTAACCAATGGAGAAGCAGGCCCTGAGGGGTGTGTGATTTAGCCAAGGTCACTTAGCTCATTAGAGGCGGGGATGGGCCAAGAACCAGTCCTCATAGGATCATTCCCCCTAATTGGTGTTTACCAGGGGCGTCCACATTATTCTGAGAAAAAGTCGGTTCGGTAGATCAAAGAAGTTTGGTTAATGAGGGTTAAACAGTAACAGCTTCTTTTCCACATAGGATTTGTTGACGCCTTCAATACACTAAGGTGCGTTGTGAACAGGCCTGGGGTGGGAGACCCGACGCTTGCCCCCAGCACTTTGGAATATTGTGTTTCGGTGAAGCAGTCTCACAGGCCCGCATTCCCCACATCACCCCCTTGTTTAGGGAAGCTTGATGCGATAAACCAGGGGTCAGCAAATTCTGCAAAGCGTATGAAAAACAAAACAACAGGCCCAAAATGGAGTCACTTATGCTAAGCCCTATAGCACCAAAAAGAGACTTGATTTAATTATAGTTTCAGCCTCTCCCAAAATTGGAATCTTACTTAAACCAATCAATCAGGAATCACCTGGCCAGCTCTACTGAGGTAATCTGCCTCCTGGACCCCTGCCGAAAGGAAGTGATTCTGCCACCACCAATTCTGGTTTTGCTGGTATGACTTGCTTCTCCCACTCCCTTCTGCCTATAAAAACCTGTCATTTTGTACGGCTCCTCGGAGCTCCTTTTTATTTTCTGGATAGGATGCTGCCCAACTCATAAATTATTGAATAAAGCCAGGAAGATCTTTAAATTTTTACTCCACTGAATTTTGTTTTTTAACAAAGGCCAGCTAGTAAATATTCCAGACTTTACCGGTCGTCAGCCTCCGTCACAATCACTCATTTCTGCTGTCGGAGTGCAGAAGTGGCCAGAGACAACACATAAATGGCTGACGGTGTTCCAACAACACGTTCTTTACAAAAACAGGTAGCAGGCTGGACCTGGCTCTCATGCCATAATTTGCCAATTCCTGCAGTAAGCCATAAAACCATACATGGCTCTCCTGTCCCTGCTCTGATGTGAAGGATCAGACGCCACTCTTCCTCAAAAGCTCCCAGACCACACATCGCAGTGACCTTCCCTTCCTCCGAACTCCTATAATACTTTCCGTCTGGGATTTAGCAATTAGGATGTGCTGCCTGACGGCCCATCTTAGGAGAAGAAAGAGACCAGCTCGGCAAGGGTGTTGGCCAAGTGTCTGGAGTCAGGGGCAGCTTCCAGAAGTGGGGAAGGTTGTTTAGTGAGGGTGCTGTAGGGAAAGCTGAGATCCACCAGCGGGACAAGCCAGTACAAGTTCGAAGGGCCAGAGCAGAGCCAAGATCAGAGTCTCGGGGGGCCAAGGAGCTGGGCAGAGATAAGATCTGAGTGAAATCTTTGTCAAGAAGGAAGTGGGGCAGCCCTGAGTATTTATAGCTGTTTTTTTATGGGCCGGTCGATGCCTGGAAGGGGGCACAAGCAGTTGATTTAAAGGGCCAAAAGCAAAACAGGCAAAGCCGGCCAACTCCACCAGTTGGTGGTGGCTGAGGTTTGTTTTTTATTGTATTCCCCAGCTAGCATGACACCCACATCACCAGGATGAGAGGCAGGGGAACATCTATGACCAGGCTGGAATCAGGGATGTGTCCATGGAGATTTCTAATCCAAGATCCAGGGGAGCACTGACTTTCCTATGATCTAGCAGGTTCTCCAGGTGAGGGCACAACTCTTCAGTTCTCTCCCTCTATTATTAATGCCACCACTACTTGTTAAGTGTCTTCACACAGCAGGCACTATCTTAGGTGTTTTCACGTTCTGTTATTGCATCTGATGCAACATTTCTGTAAGGTAAGTATGATAATTCCCGTTTTACAGATGAGAAAACTGAAGCCAGAGAAATTAAGTAGTGACATTCCTCGGGAAAGGGCAAGCTGGGAACTGAATGCAAAGCAGTCTACCCTCACAGCTTAAATCCTTGATCAATACACCGCTCTGCCTTCCTCCATGCTTGGGTTTATGCCCTGTGTACCTGTTCAGGTCTTTTCCAAAGCTTTCCTTGTTTTCCTCTTTTAGACCTGTGTGTAGAAAGATGCATAAACATTTTCAGTTCAGCCACCTCGCTGGCTTATTCCTGTACTGGCTAAATGAAGTATAAAAGTTCAGGAAGCTGGAACTAAGAGCTAAAAAGTCAGTCACCAGCCTAGGTCCTTACTGCATTTGTACAAATAGAGCTCAGATCTTAATTACCTGTGGGGGTAATTCAGGGCAAACACCTGACCCTCAGCCAACTTTTCCTTATTCTCCACTAAGACCTTGGGGGTTTCTTCTTCTCTTCCAGTGGCCAGTGCAGTCTGGAAATACAGAGCCGTTTTAGCAGTTTCAGTTAGACACAAAAAGGAAGGTATTTCCATGGAAAGACCTATATATAATGCACTTCAGCCAAGTAGATACAGATTACATGATTACTTTTAATTGGAACAGATATCCCAAGGCAAACAACTTGACAAACATTGATTGGAGAATCAAAAAGGAAACAGACTCTGTGTGTGGCCCTGCATGCAAGATCCAGTGTCACCAAACTCTCCGTTTTTCATAAAGTGACACAACTTCTCTTACAGGCGCTGGCCCTTCCAGGCCAAACTTCCCCTCACTATCAGCAAGAGGATGAACTGTTGCCGCACGACCTGCTCTCCAAGGGGTCAGCTGAAACCCAGATGGGCAGCAGAGAGGTACCAGCGGCAGGAGAGGACGCTGTGCCACACTTCCGGAGGCATGCAGAAGTCATGCGGCTGAGGCACTGGGCCAGCAGGCCGCTGTTTGCCTCCTGGACCCCTTTCGTTGCAGACGCACATTCCCTAATTAGCCTCTGGAGTCTTCTGTGTCCTGCCTCTTCCAACCTCTGACTAAGTTCCCATCCCCTGCTGATTCGCTGCCTCAATATAGAGCTATCTATCGGCCCTGTTGAGTGTAGAGGGTCAAGTAGGAGCAACTCCTTTCCCCAGTGTTACAAATGCCTGGCTCCTCAACACTGAGTATCTTACAAAAGAAGAAGAGAACCAGGACTACCACAACCGAGGCGTTTTCCAAGTTGCCAGACAATTTGTGAGAAGATGATGTACTTCACGTCTGTCAGGAGCTCAGGAAAAGGGCATCAGGGGGTTGGCTTCTTGAGAGCCTGGCATAGGAAAGGCAGGCTGATTCTCTAAATGCCACGGTTCTAAACTCTTTATTTTGCCAGCCCTCTCATCCACCCGTTTCATGCAGGCAACTAAAAAATAATTACAGTACACATCCCCAGAAAGAAGCAGATTGTACACCATGGTACAGAAGGGAGTGTTGAGGCTCAGATGGGCACAGGCTACGGGGGAGCACAGAATATTTTTCTAATGTCTGCTTGCCAGGCACACCCTGGGCTGGAGTCCAGGCTCAGCCAGGAACAGGGAAACAGCAAGTCCTCAGGAGGACACCAGTGGCTTATGAGAGGGGCTGTGGCCTGTCACCTGATACCTCACCTGTTGACTTTGGATGTCTACTCCAAAAGTCTTCCTTCTTCCCCACTCCCTGGCCAGGGTACGGAGGCGGGAGAGGGCAAGAGAGTGGTTTGGTAACCTCAGAAAAGGTTGGCTCCTCGGCTCCTGCCTCTCAGTACTAGAGGGTAAAAGCTCTCTGGGGCCCCAGGGCTGGCCCAGGAGGGATTGAGAGAGCCTCTGGACCAAGAGCAGCTCTGCATTGCCAGGCTCTCAGTTCAGCTCACCGCTCCTTTGCTTTCCACAAATTACCACCTCCTCAGGGCAAGACACAGCCAGTCTCAGGGGGCTCCCACCACAGTCTCTGCCTCCACTCCTCCGACAGCCAAAACCATAAAGAGTGCAGATACTCTCCTTCCTGGAAGCCTCAGAAGAAATGTTGTTTTCACTCTCTGATTGGGAGTCAACAGAGCCGGGAAAACAGGTGAAGGATTGGACGTCTGGGCAGTGACACATGGAGGTAGATTGTCAGGGAGAAGAAGGTGACTCAGTGAGTACCTGTAGAAAAGAAAAGAGTTGAGGCTCACAGGCATACATTCGGCCAGTAAGTGACCCTCTCCAACACTATGCATAGAAAGGTCACAGCCCTTTCCCCCATGCCCCACTCTCCACACACCTACCACCAGCTTGTCATCTCCTGATTTTTCCCTCATTAAGGCTGTTTTTGGCATTGACAAGGTACTGCCAGATCACACATGCCATGCTCCAGGCTCCTTAAAAAGGGCCCCGGGGAGTCCCTATGAAGTCACCCAATAGCCAGGCAAATATGGAGTATTTATGATTAATTTTCCTCCTACTCTCCCTAACAGAGACTCACCTGAGAAAAAGCTCAGGCCTCTGAACAGAAGTCTGGGCTCAGAAACTCCCAAACAGCTTGCCCGAGCCCAGCCAGCAGGCCTAATCCAGTCCCCGCTCTCCTAGTGAGATTCCAAGCAGCAGCCACACTGGGGGCCATGTGGCCAGCCAGCAAGACTCAGCTGCACCACAGAGCAGAAGTCCCCACCCCATGCCCTCTCCCCAGCCCAAAAGTTGAAATTAAAACAGAAAGAGTAGGTGCTATACCCCTGCCAATGGATGACAGCTAGAGTCAGGAAATACCAGAGCATCATCTGCTGTGGTGAGGATGTAGCTACTTCGGCATAGATAATCCTAGTCAATATCTTTTTAAAAAGGAGCAGGGGCTTGCTATGTAGCTTTGGTAAATGCACTGTCACGATTCTATTTTCCAGTAATTGATACTAAAATGACTATATTATTGGCTTACTGAGGAATGCTGGATTTCAGGGCTGACTGGCCTGGGATTAAACATTGACTACAGACAGGGGTTAAACATTGACTCAGCCAAAGATCTACACGTGGGAGCAGAGAGCTGGCAGTAAACAGCAGTGATAGGCATTTCATCTGTCCGCTCTTATCTCGCTCTAACGCAACATTCATAGGAACCGTCTGCAGTGAGGGATGCCAGAAGGGCAGTGAAGATCTGGGGAAGGACTGTATGGCTTAGGTCTCCCCTTCTATTGGTGGCTGCGTCAACCCAGGTCTTGAAGCATCAAGCTAATGATGCCAACATAACGGGCTGGACCTGTGTAGGACTGTGTGCTCGGTCCTCTCCAATCTTCCCAGGATCAGTAGAAGGTGCAAATGGGAGACCTCTGCTGCTTATGGAAACACAGTTCAAAAGATTCATCTGGAGAATGAAGGCTTTGGGAAGTGGAGGAAAATGCCCAATGCCGGAAGGCTTTGGTTCTCAACCCATCTACGCCATTACCTCACTGGGTAAACTTGGCCGAGTCACTCCACTTCTCTGCCCTTGAATCCTCATTGATTGATCAGTGGGGAACAACGTTTTGTCCTGAAAGCCTATGTGGTCCCATTCATTAAAGCTGAATCATAAGCACGTAGTAGATGCCAGCCACTGCACATGTGATACTTAAATCTTTACAACATACTTGTGGAATAAGTATAATTAACCCCATTTTATAAATGAGAAAACTGAGGTTCAGAGACGTTAAATAACTTGGCAACGGTCTCCTGGTTGGCAGGTGAGCAGAGCTTCAGTGTGAACCTAGGGTGTTTGTTCTAGGTCTGGAGCCTGCGAGCTTCCCACAAGTCTGCACTGCCTCTCCATGCTGGCTAATGCTTGGCTGGTGTTCTCCTTGGCAGTGGTGGTGGTGATGGTGGGGGGATGGTGATTCCTCAGTTAGACCAAAAGCCCTTGGGGCACAGGGATGCACATTCATGCATGTCTCAAATCTCCCTGGACCTTGAACTGGTCATGAGCGTAGTGCAAGGCTGAAAAATGCCACCCCCTGAAAACATGTCCACCTCCTGATACCTGGAATTTGTAAATGTGACCTTATTTGGGAAAAGGGTCTTTGCAGATGTGATTAAATTCAGGCTCTTGAGATGAGGAGATCATCCTGGACTATCCAAGTGCCTTTATAAGAGAGAGGCAGAAAAACATTTCAGACACACACAGAAGGCAATGTAAGATTGGGGGGCAGAAATTGGAATGATGTAGTTACATGCCAAAGAATGCCAAGAAACGCCAGCAGCAACCAGAAGCTAGGAGGGACATGAACAGATTCTCCCTTGAGCCTCCAGAGGGAGCGTGGCCCTGTTCACATTTTGATTTCTGACATTTGGCCTCCAGAACTGAGAGAGAATCCATTTAAGTTGTTTTAAGCCACCAAGGTTATGGTAAGTTTTTACAGCAGTCACAGTAAACGAATGTGGTGCTCAGTCAAAACACAGAATCCTAGAACTGCAAAAGCCCTTGGAAACCATTTGGCCCAGCCCTAAAGGAGGAAGTGATTTGGCAGAAGTCATTCAGCAAATTAGAGGCAGAAACAGAACCAGGACACAGGAGTTCTGACCCCAGGCCAATGCAATACCCACACTGACTCATGCCAAGGTCCAGAGTTATGAAAGTCAAATAAGAAGTTGTTCTTATTATTATATGCTTCTCATATTGTTGTTTTAAACGAGAGGGGGAGCGTTTAAGCAAATGAAGTGATATAAATTTTGGAAGGTATGACTGTTGTTATCATTATTATTGAATTGGACAGTTGGACCCTCTTGGCTGGTCCCTTCCCCCGCCCCCGGGACTATGGTACAGGGGTGATGTTTTAGGTCACTGAGTCCCACATGGGGAAAGCACCATGAGAGACGGGAAGCTGGGAGACTCCAATCACACCACTAGCGTGTGGCTAAACCCAAAATAGGGTTTAGACTTCCTGTTTCTTACCTGGACTCTACTTCTCATTTTCCCCTTTTCTTAAGCTGGGTCATAGGCCAGGTGAGGAGTGTGTGTGTGTGTGTGTGTGTGTGTGTGTGTGTGTCTATGTGTGTCTGTGTGTGTGTCTGTGTGTGACATAGTCTACTAAGAGAGTTTTGGGGACTCGGGAACACACACCACGACATGATCCAGAAAACGTCACACCATTAGAGAATAAGGGAACGGGGAAGAAGATCTGGGGCCCCCGAGGCAGCATGAGAAGCCAGTTTCATGCATGTGCCTCCTTCCCTCCCGACACTCATCACGTTTCTGTCCTAGTATTCAATGCGCCTCCCTTAACCCCTACTCCAGCCCAGGGGACTAGACACAAGTTATCCCCTGCTTTGGGGGAAGTGAGTGCATGAAAAATAAGAAAACAAAACCCACAAATATCTTGATGACTGAGTTCCAAACGAGAGGTGTAAGAAGGAAAACCGAGGGTTGCTAGTTGGGAGGGGGTGGGGATGAAAGAGAAGGGGAAGGGATGAGACAATACAAATTGGTAACTACAATATGGCCTCAGGGATAGAAAAGACAGTCTGGGGAATATAATCAATAATGTTGTAAATATTTTTTAGGGGGCCAGATGGACTCATGTCTTGTTGGGGAGACCACTTCATAGTCGGTGTAGAGGCCTGACCACCGCACTGTATTTCTGAAGCTGATGTTGAATAATAATGTATGTCAACTATAATTATATATACATATAGTCACAGGACGTGGAGTAGAGAGTGGGAATGGAGTCAATGGAATTGTAATAGATAAGCATGATATCGGGGGTGGGAGGGCAGTAGAGGGGGGGGAAAGGGGGTAGTTACTTTGTGAGGGTGAAAAGGGTAACTAGTGCATTGTTCTGTACACCTGAAACAAACAATAAAATTAAAACTGGAACTGGAGAGGAGAAAGATTTTGGAGGGGGAAGAAAGATGACTTAGCTATTGATATGTCGTTGTGCCCTCCCACCCACCACCATGGTGCTCAGTCCAGGGTTGCAGTTGGGGAGAGGAGATTGACAATGATGAAAATATTCAGCATTTGAAGACACCAGAACAAAGGAGGCCTGCACCTTGCATGTCCTGTATACAACTTGGACGGTCAGCTGTCTTTCCAATACCCATTGCAGCCCCAGTTACATGGGAACAATGGGGCACAGAAAGCTGCAGGGAAAAAATACGCTCGCTGCTCAGGGTCCCCAGAGGACTCGGAAAGACACGGGAGAGCCAAACTCACCCTGTACCCACAGAAGGGCAAGAAAGGAGGCCCGGAAGTCCTACCCGAAGAAGCCCAGGAGAAGGGACGAGGAGAGCACAAAGTGGCCCGTAGACCTCTTAGGTAAAGGCCCCTGACCAGCAGGACAAGTTCTGTTCGGGCTGTTTAGGACTATTTGGGGACAGGACTGTTTCCTTCTGGAGCACAAGGCCAACATAGAACCATGACAAAGCAAGAGGAAAAACAATGGGGCACTCCTTCTTACCACCTCCACAGGAGCTCCGGCGTAGGCGGCACTCACCTGTGCCCACTTACCCCAGACTTAACACAAACCTTAGGGGAGAGAAGGGAGACAAAAAGGAGAGAAAATACAGAATGAGACTGAGTTTTAAATCGGGAGTGAAGTGACTGAGATATCATTGAACTGGACTGAGTTTACCTGGAAGTAACTAGATCATATTTTTCCTTATATCAGTCAGATTTGGGGTATAGGGGCTAAAATTAAACTCTGTAATAGAAAATATGGTTTCTTTACTTGCCACCCAAATCCATGATTGTGGGTGGATACCCACCCGTGAGTGAGTGCGAGCTATTATAAAATAAGACTCAGGACTCTGACTGCCTTACGCTTTCTGGGACTCCATTTTCCCTTTCTTCTTTCTCCTTCTGAAGTTTGGCCTGTAGGACGCTGGAGGGAGAGTCTGGCTCAGCCTTGCGCAGGTAGGATGGGGCAGGATTCTGTATAGGGTGGGGGCCATGTGTGTGTGTGTTGAGAGTGGGCTTCCCTGTGTGACAAAGGACTACTCAGATCATTTGGGGAATGCCCGGGGGTCCTAACCTGGTCATGACCAGAAGACCAGCCAACTGAGGCAAGGAAGGTTTCTACCCCCTCTCAGCAGATCAGCACTATCTTTGCTGTGGTGTGAGCCCAGGTCCTGACAAGACTCTGAGGTTCGCTGTTTTCAGAGGCGCCCAGAAGAGGCTAGAGTCTTTCATTCCTCTAGAGAGTGAAAAGGGAAGAGCTGCGGTCTCCCAAGTTCCTGGAGGCACTGGAGCTGGTAAAAGGGCTCTAAGGAAGGTGTGTGAAGAGTGGACTCAATCCAGGCTAAGCATCCTAGGGAGGGGGGCACAGTGTTCCCGGGCGAGGAGGGACATGAGAGCCATTCCTGCCACCTGTGCCCCATCAAATGGGTATCAATTTCATACCATGCTCCGCACCAGTTGTTTTACATCTGATATCTGGTTATATCCTCAACCTATAGGTTTGGTGTTACTATCCCCATTTTCCAGATGAAAAGAAATATGAAGGTGACTTGCCTAGGGTCTTGCCGGTAGAAAGCAGCAGAAATGACTCTTTGCGCTTGGATACCCTGTCTCGAATCCTACAGTTGCAATGATGGAAGAGTCCCATGTAACAGTCCTCCCAAGGTCAAGGGGAAACAAATGGAGGCAGCCAGGAAAGCTGACGGGGAAGGAAAGCAAGGGATTTGTGAGAGTCACGTGCCCCTGGCTGGCCGCCATGCCTGTGGGAGAGTGTCCCTTTAAGAACCCAGGTGTGGGTCAAGCACTGCACATAGTTTCAGTTTTGGCAGCAGCATCCAGTGTCCTGCTGGCAGCTTCTAGGAAGACAGGGTTGTGGAGTGGTCACCAGGCTATCCCTCCGAAACTGAGTCGACGGGAGAGAAGGAAGTGGCTAAAAGTAAGTGTGGCTGCTCTGGGATCCCCAGATGGGATGCCATATGGGAAGGGCCTGGGATGGTGGCTCAGGCAATCCCCTATATTTCACAACTTCCAGGCTCGCAGAGCGGAGTGAGGAGGACATGGGCTGCAGCCTGTGTGTCTGAGTGTGTGGTTCAGGAGTAGAAGTGCGTATCCCAGGGAGATGAGTCAGGACGGACGTGTGTAGGAGCCCCTACCCCTTGTGTGCAAAATTTCAGCAGGTGGGAAGAAGGAATGCCTGTGGTCAATATGTATAGTTATTCTCTAAGTTTGGTCTCTGAATTCCCTACTGACTCTTCCATAGGTTAATGGTGTGATTTTAGGTAAGTTATCTAATAGCGCTCTGGCCTCAGTGTCTTCACCTGTAAAATGTGGATAAAAATAACACCTATCACTTAGGATTGATGTGAGGTTCTAATGAGAAAATATGTGTGAAATTCCTTTGAAAACTCTAGAGCAAAATAACAATTGTTTGGTGTTTTTTGATTTAGTCAATTAGTCAATGATTTATTGAGCATCAGGCAGACCTAGATAAGATAATGCATATAAAGTGCCTGGCACATAGCAGCAACCCTTCTAGTCTTTGGCGCTTTCCTCCTCCAGCTTTCTGGCAAGGGCTCTTGTAGCCCCTTTATGAGAGTTTCAGGAGGATCTAAGATCCTTTCTAATTTCAACCCAGCTTTGCTTCAGCAGATTCCTGCCACGTTGAGGCATAACCTGTATCACTGTATCCTGCTCTTGCTAAGGTGGGAAAAGTTAGGTCCTCCCAGGTAACATGAGTAAGGTGGGCAGAGCCCCCTCCTAGGCACAGGCAGTATTCCGGGGTCCTGATGCTCCTCCTGGCTCTGCAGACATAGGCCTCCCCACCTCTGTGCTCTCCCCTTGCCCATCCTAACAGTATCCCCAAGCCAGCCATGGGACCCTTTGGCACAAGCGCAGCAGCTGTGCAAGCTCCATCCCCCACTACCCTCAGGTCTGGGGCCACCCAAGCTGCTGGTCCCATTTTGGACACAGACTTCATCATTGCTTTCCCCTTCACTAGAGAAATTACAGGTTCCTTAACATCTGGAAAGGGGATGTGCTGATTCCTGGGTTAGGATAGAAGGCAGCTATCTGATCTACCCAGAGCCAGCTGTGGAACTCTCCATCCCTCTCCCTGGTCTGGATTTGATGATGTAGAAGAAAGAGCAATCAACCAGGAGTCAGGAGAGCATCCAGCTCTGTGATCATTGCCTGTTCCTTAGCACTGCTAGATCTCTGTGGTATTATTTTATAGACAGTGTGATAGCAACAGCTTCCACTTAGTAAATCCACTTACCCCGGGCTTTCCCAGCTTCACCTCATCCCCACATGAAACAAACCTGAGAGGCAGACAGGGACAGTATCATGATCCGTTTTACAGTTGAGGAATCTAAGACTCCTTGAATTAATGTGGATGGGTAAGTTCAAACTTACAAACGAAGACATTTTGATCCAGCCATTTTGATTTGGTCATGGGGTCATTTTGACAACACCTAGAAAACAAAATACCTAACTTTTCTAAAAGTAATATTAGCCATGCATGTGCTCAGCAGAGACTCCCCCCCCCCCGACTCAGTCATCTATATCTTGCCCTCTCTCTGGGTGGACTGGGGCCAGGGTCCCAAATTCCCTGACATTGACAAAGTGTGATCAGAGTAGAAAAAAGCTTTGGACGCAATGTGTCTGGCTACAGAAAACAAATACAACATGCCCTACATGTGGTAGGTGCTCAATAAATAGCAGCTATTATTATTTTTCAGGAAGAAATTTCTCTGTTGGCACCTACTTCTGGGTTCAGGTGTCTCTTCATATGAACTATATTTCTTGTGAAAGGCAGAGAGCAGAGAACTGAACTAACTTCTCTAAAATTGTATTTCCTCTTCCCTCCTCTCGCAACTGCTTCCCCTCAACTTCAAGACCCTTCACAATATAGCACAGTAACAAAAAACTTATACTCTTGACCCAGAATACCTGAATTTGAATCCCATCACAGTCACTTACCAGCTGTGTAACCTTAGGCAAATTTCTTACTTCTCTATGCCTCAGTTATCTCATCTGTGAAATGATTTTGCCCATTTAATTCTATCTCTTAGAGTGTCTGTGGAGATTAAATGAGTGAACATAGGTAAAGCACTTGGAAATTACTCAGTATGTGACAGCTATAATTACTGTCCCCCATTTCTAACCTAATCCATAGCACATGTCTCCTTTTCCAGGCCATGTTGATCCAATCTAAGCATCTCACCCCAGTCTTCAAAGGATTCCCAATAAATAGACTTCTGTTCTCCTCTCACTCTAAGATGAGAAAAAGAGAAAATTATATTGATTCTAGAGAGTAGATGGGACAGAAACTAACATCTTTTAAATCCTGACACTACACTATATTCTCTCTCTCTCTCTCTCTCTCTCTCTCTCTCTCTCTCTCTCTCCTNTGGGACAGAAACTAACATCTTTTAAATCCTGACACTACACTATATTCTCTCTCTCTCTCTCTCTCTCTCTCCCTCCCTCCATGTTTTTTTTATTTGATCCTTACAGTGACTCTTTATACAAAGTGCAATTATGTCCAGTTTATAGATGAGGACTTGAGGCACAAAGAGTTTAAACAGACTGCCCCCATATCACATAGCCCCCAGGTGAAAGAGCTGAGAGCCAAGCTGATGAGTTCAAGCTGTGTGCCACTCTCCAAGTACACAGCAACTGTGAAATCAAGTGCACAGACCCTCATCGACCTATGCTTGTATAATTGCACCCTTTTACTGTTGAAGAGCACTTTCTACTATTTAAAGTGCCTCAATATACATTATCCCATTATCCCCTTCCATATTCCCCCATCCCACAATAGCCCTTCAATCTAGAAGAGTCAGGGACTATGCTGCCCATTTTACAGATGAGGAAGTTGAGCCTAAGTGGTAGAGCTCTTCTTCTGTAGCCTGTGATTGAGCAGGACTCTGGGCTCTGGGTTTTCCTCCATCCTCTGGGCTCCTCTTCATGCTACTGTCTTTTGAGTCCGCAGAACCAAGAAAGCATTTGGCAAAGTGAGAGAAATCCGTCCTGATTTTATCCTTCTCAGCGATATGAAGGATGTAACTATTCCCAATCTGATCGGTCTTTGCCAAGCAGCTGTCCTTGCCAGGTCCTCTCATGCAAGGCCCTCTGGGGATGGAGAGATTGAGCTAGTTGGCCCCTGCCTTCCAGGAGCCTACCTCTGGTAGAGTGGATGAAATAAATATCTACACATCAAGTAGAATGGGATGGAGTCCATAACCGGGGTTCTAAGTCTTTGTTGAAAGGCCATCTGGAAATCCACAAGGTTATTCCCAGACCAGCATGAAACTGGTATTTCAAATGCTTCATTTCTGCTTAAGTCTTCACTTTGACAAGGATGGGACCAAAAAGTCTTGAATCTTTCTAGCTCATACATTCTTCAGACCCCTTGGCTATCCTCTCTCCATTTAACTGCCCTCTGGAGTTCCAATTCCCTTGCACCTACATTGCCTTTACTGGGAGATGCTCCCCTACTCCAGGGCTTAAATAAACTACATAAATTATCCTAAGCTCTTACCTGGTATCACTAGTCTGAGGCTGTTCCAAATCACACAGACTGCTCTCCCTCCCTAGTGGTCCTGCGGTTTCCAGGTTCACTCTAGTCTATGCTAGGCCCCTGCACCCATGGGAGATGAGAATGTAGTCCCAAAGGACTCAGGCAGTGAGTGAGTAGGGGAAATAGGGGAAAGGGCCATTCAGTCCAGGCCAAGGAAAGCCCCCTCCCCAGCCAAGCCATCCTCTCCTCACTCCTCTGAACTTCAAGCTTCTTGCTCCTCCAAGTTCACACTCACAGGAAGTTCCCAGAAACTACCATGTTGGCTTCAAGTACCCATAGTGCATGCTCTCTGTCCCCTCTGAAGCCCCTGGGGCTGTGAGCATCAATTGCCCCTCTGCTGTGTACCAAACTGATAAAGAGCCCAGAGTGTTGAAGGTCATGTGGCTCACCAGCAGCCAAGCAAGGACCTGGTCTGGAAGATCTCCCACCCTCTGAAAAATGAAGAAACCTAGGATTAGATGAACAAAGGTTTGAACTCCAAGCTATGGGAGCTGAAGATCAGTCACTCTAACTGAAAGACAGCTAGGTAGATTAATTTTATAAGGAGACAAACTCTATTCTCCAGCATGCTATACACCCATGCCCCAATCCACAGTTGCGTAGACATATGTTATGAATATACCAGGGACAGTAACTTGGTAAAATGAGAAAGGTCTAGAACATTCCAGCCTCAGTAGTGAAAAAACAACTCCTATTTTAAGGACCAAGAAGGTGCCTTCCTACATGATATACTAGCCTATGAATATTCCAAAAGAACAAGCCCTCTGCTCATCCTGGGAATGATAACAGGATAGTGATTCAATCCTCTATGAGTCTCTGAACCCTCAGGTTTCTCATTTGCAACATGAAGGTAATAATATCTATCTCTTCAGTTACTGTGATGATAGATAAAGTCATATAAGACAAGAAGCTAGCAAAGCACCTGGCCTCCAATAAGTGTTATGCTCTTTCCTTCCTTCCTTAAGCAAATCCTTTGAATCCAGTTCCAGCCACCATGGAACTAGGACCTCCATGAGACATGAATCTCCCAGGTTTGAGACAAAGTCTGGTTTTGAAAGGAAAGGGTCTCTAACAATTCTCAGGCCCAGGGTTTTTCTTTTCAGCTGTTAGCAGAGAAATTGTGCTTCTAGTGTCGCTTTGGGCAAAGATTTCCTGCTCCTGAGAGCATGGGTGCACTTACTCTCCCATCCTCTTCCCAGGACTGGACTGTGCGTTTCCTCGCCAAGGTCACCCTCTGCCAGATTTGCTTTTCCAGCTGTGCACACCTGATGCTTTCATCCCTAGATTGAGGCTGTGCAAAGAGTACACGCGTGTAACCCCCCCCCCGCCCTGCGTGGACATCCACAGACAGCCAAGCATGTTATACATGACAGGAAGCCTAGGCTGAAGGAGGTCAGGACCCCCATTGGAAAACCTGGAACCTGACTCTGTAACCCAGAGTAAATCACTTTTTCCAGAGAAGGTCTGCATGCACCAGCTCAGCCCATGGGAAGACCCACTCCGATCCCACGGAAATATTAGGAAGGTTGCTTATCGAAAGGTGAGAATAGGAACCAGAATCAAGGAGAGACACTGCTGGTTTGGGCTTTTCAAACAGCCGGTGGCAGTTTGTCCTCCCACCTGCCACTGATCCAAGGCCAGAGCAAATGGCAGATGGTAGATTCCCTGGGACTCTGCAGCCATCACACCCTACATGTTTTAGAGGAGACAGACTTCCCAGCCTTCTGACACCTGCTCCTGCTTGGGAGACTCCCCCCATGGTTACTCCCAGTGCCCACTCAAGTGGTCCCCCAGCCCCTGAGCACATCCAGGTTGAGGCTAAAGCTGGTGTCTGGCTAAGGCCCCACTTCAGAGGTTAATCATTGTCCTGGTGTGAAAGGTCCAGGGCAATTAACCAGCATCAAGAGAACCTCAAGCAGCCACCTGACACCCATATCTATCCCCACCTCTCCTAACCTACTCCCCCTTCCTCTTCCAAAGAAGTGAAGAAACACAATACCTTTATCTCCACAAGGAAATAAAAAGGTTCCTTGCTGGGAAATTCCCCCACGGAAAAGAAATAACCAAGATAAACAGCTCTATTGCCTTTGGCTCAAGCTAGTGAAGGGAATCTCTGGGAGGGGAGCAGGGGCCAAACAGTAAAAGGTGCCTAGGAGATCAGTCCCGGACTCCCTCCTACTTTGAGCTTCCTTATCTTTATGGGGACTCATTACTGCCCAGTGCCTGTTAACATGGTTCTCTCCTTTAACACTCTTGCCAAGTTCATTCCAAAGTTTAAAGCCTGTCAAAGTCTGTGGGAACATGGGGACTCCTTTCTTGTTCTCTAGGCTGCAGCTTGGGCCCTGAAGACAGCTGTCAGGCTGGACCGTGGGACCCTCAACCCTCCCTAGCCCTAGGCTGTGTCCACAGATGGGACAAGGTTCACATGCGCTGCACCATCTGAGTGGCTTTGTCTTGGATTCTCTATCTTCGTCTGCCCAGCCTCACCAGGCAGGATAACTGAGGCCATAACATCTACATTTTTAACCCTGACCCCATTACCAAGTCTCTGGGAAATTGTGGGCATATCCTTCAGCATTTCAAGATCTTGGTTTTCTTATCCATAAAATGGTTATAATTATATCCATTCTGTCTTATTTAAAGGGAAGTTATAAAGCTCCAGTGAAATAGTGTAGATGACAATGCTTTGATAAGCAATGGGGGCTCAAGGGATAAGCATGGTGCTGTATTTGAGGTGTAATACAGTGCAGTGGGAGAGGTTAAGAGCTTGGATTTTGGAGTCAGACAAAGCTGGGTTCAAATCTTGCCTACCTCCCTCACTCCCACCCTGCCCACCCACACACTTGATCCCTATGTGACCTTGAGAAAAAGGACTTAACCTTTAAGCTTTCATTTCTCCGTATGTAAAATGTGGATAAGAATGCCCATCTCACAGGGGTGATATCAAGTTTAAATGAGATAACACACGTGCATTATTTCACAAATGTCTGGAACAATTGGTAAGAGAACAATTGATGGCGATTATGACCATCATTATTACATTTGCAACTTTAATCCTTACTAGCCTTCCTCTACCGGTCTTGGTTTATTCATACGAACACACCATAAAACATGCCAGCCCCCTTCCAACTCCCAAGGATGTTAGGAGGGCATCTGAGACAGAGAGGTGGGGCCGCTTGTACCATCCACAGAGCTGTTCCTGACATCTTACAGATCTTGCTCAGGACTGTGCCTCCCAGGTAGGGGTACAGAAGAAATGGCACTTGTGTCCCTGTCCTAAAAGAGCTTGCAGATGAGTTGAGAGGATAAAAATCTACTGTATAACTTTTTTTTTCTTTTTTAAAGATTTTTATTGGGGAATTGGGGGGATGGGAACAGTGCTGGGAAATTGGGGGAAGGGGAACAGACAAGTTGCTGTCCTTTTGTTCTTCAATCTAGTTGTGGAGGACGTTGCTTCACTGGCCCAAGTTGGCACCATCATTGCGCTCTTCCCAGGCGAGGCAGATCAGTCGCCGGCTTCTGGATGGCCGCTCACTGCGGCTGCTGGCCGCTCACGCTGGCTGCTGGCTACACACGGTAGCCCATGGCAACCCACTGCCACAGGGACTGCAGCCTACGCCGTCGCCGGCAACTCACCGCAGCCCAGCTCCAGGTCGAGCTGTTGTTCAGCATCTTAGCTGTAGAGGGCAGTGTCACTGGCCCTCATATGTGGGATCCGAACCGGGGCCCTCTGGCGTCCCAAGCCAGTTCTTAACCATCGCGCCAGTCGGCCGGCCCCAAAAATCTACTTTATAACTTTTAAGGAACAAAAAGCACTGTGAGGTGATGGGTCTTTGAGCTCTAATGGGAAAGTAGGACCATTCATTCTTTCAATAGGATTTATGTCTGTTACTGGACATACAAAACTAAACAGGTGTCACAGGAACGCTAAGGTCAACTAGTCTTGGAAGCAAGAGCTTCAACCCCTCATGCTATTGTTTTTCAGCGACCAAGCAAGAGATTGGCCTGGCGGCACAGCCCCAGGGGAGCCATCAGCCATGATGCTGTTCTTCCTTGCCTGCCTGCTGGCTGTCTTCCCAGGTGAGTCTGCTGGATCCCAGCTCACTCCCCGCAGGATCCAATTCCCTGGGGACACTGAGATCAGGCCCATCCCCAAAGATGCCCCCTTCAAAAGTTGTATTGCCTTGAGAAAGATTCACACATACACTGTGGAAAGGCCATGTCTGAAAATGGGTTGGCAATCAGAAACAAGAACAGCAATTCCTCATTTCAAGGCCAGGAGTCTACTCTTCACTGGAAATTATAAAAAAAACAAAAACAAAAACAAAACCCTTGAACCAAGCATCTGTATGAGTTGCTATGGGGTTTTGGGAAAATGGCTTATCCTTTCTGGCTCTCAATATTTTTATCTAGAAAACAAGAAACTAACCCACAATGTGTTTTTAGAAATATAAGGAAATAACAGACAGCAAATGCGAAAGTGTAACACCCTACAAAAGTGCTTTTTTAAAAAAATAAACAAGGGAGAGCATTAAATACGTTTGTATCCCAGTGTCCTTAAAATGGTTGTCATTAATGAATTACAATTAGACTTTAACAATAACTAATCAATCCTTTTACCCAATAGTACCAATCATCTAGCTGTAGCACCTGTAAATAATCCACAGAAGGCACACGTGTTAGGTGGAAATTTCATCTCCTCAGGGTGGGCTGTCGGAATCCTTTCAGCAGGATCCTTTACCTTCATGGCCTCAGAAAACCTGTCTTCTGTCCCTACAGTGGTCTCCATGAAGAGTCCCATCTTTGGTCCCCAGGAGGTGAGCAGATTGGAAGGCGGCTCAGTGTCCATCAAGTGCTACTACCCGGACACCTCCGTCAATCGGCATTCCCGGAAGTACTGGTGCAAGCAGGGAGGCAAGGGACGCTGCACAACCCTCATCTCAGAGAACTACGTCTCCAAGGACTATGAGGGCAGAGCCAACCTCACCGACTTCCCAGAGAGCAACTCGTTTGCGGTGGACATTGGCCATCTCACCCAGGATGACTCTGGGCGCTACAAGTGTGGTGTGGGCATTGTTAACCAAGGCCTATTCTTTGATGTGAGCCTGGGGGTCAGTCCAGGTAAGGATCCAGCCTCCTTGGGCTTCTGTGGGCAGTGAGAGGGAATCATTTCAGGTGCAGCAGGAGAGCTTGAGGAAGAATTTCCTGAGAGGGAAGGGAGTCCTGGCATGAGGTGGGGAAGGCTGTGGGTCCTTCTCCATCCGGACGCAAGAGCTTTTCAAAATACAACATGGGAATGGGATGGATAACGCCTACTTGGGAGTGGCAGGTGGGCCTTTCTAGGTCTTCAGGGCCTATAACATTTTAGGCTTTTACTAAGGCTCTAGCTTGGAAGAGCATCAGGAGGACAATTTCTCTTGTTGTGTTTGTTGCAGGTGTGACAGGAGCTCTATGAGCTGAGGGAGGTAGAAAAGGCAGGTAGAAATTTAGAGGTATCCTTAAATTCCTACCACTAGTGCGCCTTTTAGATCAAGACCTCAGGTCACCAGAAGGCTTCTTTTAACAGGCATTTAAAAAAAAACTAAAAAAAAACCAACCTGGGATCCATTAGTCCATCAACACTCTCCACGTAAACTAGATGATCAGTTCTTGCTCAAAGACCAGGGCCCTGAAGGGATGGGTCACTGAACAAGCATGTTCTAATTGAGAAAAGTAGGGGGTGGGGGGAGGAAACAAGGGCTCAATGACAAGAGCATTTTAGGTAATCAAGGGAAATTAAAAAAGAGGTCTTAAGAGAGGGAATTTGGAGGGATACCCAAGGATATGTTTTGCTCCTTTGCAATATGCTTAGTATTATCTGTAGACCCAATGAAGAGTTGATTCAGGTGGTCATGGAAATTCATAAATTTGAAGAATCTTAAGAGCCAAGGAGAGCTTAAAGTTGACCCTATGGGGGATGTCCAGAAGAACTGGTGTCAATGGGTACGCAGCTTCTGATCAAATGGCAGAAATTCATTCCTTCACAAGGAAGCACGTTCCATGTTTAGACCATTCTAAATTTCAGAAACTCTCTCACAATACACTCAAATCCACCACCCTATTCTTACATTCATTCTGTTCATGTCAACATATGTTAATTTGGACACCTGCTGTGAGGGCATGGAGCTAGGCAGGGGAGTCAAGCATGAGAAAAGCATGTCTTTGCTCTGGGGGAACTTCCACTCTGTGGGCAACATAATTAACTATACAGAAGACTAGATGTGTAAGTGATACAGATGTAAGTATCAAGAGAGCGTAGAGGAGGGAGAGAGATTAGTGCCAGCTTGGGGAGGGCTTCATGGAGGAAACAGCAATACAGCTGGGTGTTGAAAGACATATCGTGACGGTGTCCCTCTGGGGAGGAGGACATTCCAAGTGATAGGGACACCCAGACTCTCACTGGGAACACTGAGAAGTCCTATGTGACAAAAAAAAAGTCAAATCATAGCTTATCCCGCACCCCTCACCTTGCAGGTTTTGCTTTCGTAAATGGTACTCAAGTCTACACAGAAGACCTGGGCAAAACAGTGACCATCAATTGCCCTTTTAGTTCTGAGAATTCTATGAAGAAGAAGTCCGTGTGCAAGAAGAGAGGCCAGGCCTGTCTCCTAGTCATCGACACCGAAAACGTCGGCAACAGCTACCAAGGAAGAATCCGCCTTGAGATTCCTGATACCAGCCAACTAGCATTCAGCGTTGTCATCAACCATCTCAAGATCAGCGATACTGGGACATATGTCTGCAAGACTGGGGATGGTTCCAGCATGGACAAAAGTGATGTTCACCTCCAAGTGCTAAAGCCAGACCCTCAGCTTGCTTATAGAGACCTGAGGGGCTCGGTGACCTTTAACTGTTCCCTGGGCTCCAAGCTGGAAAATCTGCCCAAATTTCTGTGCCGGGTGAGCAAAGACAAAAGCTGCGAAGTGGTCATCAACACCCTGGGGACGAGGGCAGAGAACTTTAAAGGAAGGGTCCTGCTTACCTCCAAGGAGAATGGCTTCTTCAGTGTGCATATCACCGGCCTGAGGAAAGAGGACGCAGGGCACTACCAGTGCGGTGCCTACTCTGATAGTGAGCCTCGGGAAGACTTGATCCAGGACTGGCAACTCTTTGTCAATGAAGGTGAGACTTGAAAAGGGGAGAAGGGAGAGGTGGGTGTTCTGACAGGTGAGTCTCTCCCTGTGAGTCTATTCAATGTTCATCAGTCAGTTAACAATATCTGCTCACGGACAAGCCCTGAACCAGATGCTCTGTGGACAGCTGTACAGGACAGCTAGAAAACACAGCCTCTGCCTCGTGTTACCTCCTAATTCTTCTCTGTCATCAAAGGCCTCTTAATGGCTGTCCCTGAACAGAACTGAGGAGAGTGCAGCTCCTGACTGAGGCAAGACAGCAGATTGTTGTCTAGGTTTCAGAGCGCCACAGTGAAAACTTAACATGGAATCCCAGTGCCGTGCAGGGCTTGCAAGGGCCTTCTGTCCCTTCTCCCTGATCCTTAAGCAGGATGGCACCTCATGCCTCACACTCAGGTGGGAGAAGGAGTGACTTATCTTGGTCTCAAAGCTTTTCTGGAAAGACAATGAGCATGCCTCCAAATTTTCCTCTCCAACATCTCTTAGGATTATTTGTTATTCGGCATGATCTGGCCTACTTAGCGAGACTTTGGCGAGCCACCAACATGGTGAAATCTTACATCCCTGCTCCTTCTCACCCCGGAGCACTCTGCAGAATCGCCCTGCAGAGTCAATGTCACCGACCTTGTGGCTTCTAAGGGGCTCACATTCCCTGGCCATCATTTCTCTGTCAATCTTGGGTCCTTACCACATTCCTCAGCACCTTCGGTCACCCAGGGTTCTCACTGAACCTCAGCTTGAGCTTGGAGAAGGACCGTCCTTCTCTTTGAGACAGTCCTCAGGGTCCTCAACAGTTAAATATATAGTTTATATTTTAAATCACACTGTTCTAAATTTTCTTAGCTTGGAGAAAATTCATCTGGCTGTTTTTATGAGACAAGCTAATAAACAGACAAAAACTTATATCGAGGGGGATTTTTGTAAGAAGCCCAAAGAGAAGGGCTGATAGTCTCTCCTTCCAGTCCCTGCTCTGAATAAGGCAGGGGAAGAGAATGAGATGCCCTGACAAGTGGTGAAGGTCACTGGGGTCTGGTTGGGTGGCTCCAGCTACAGGCTCTGGGACACAGGAAAGTCTCATTTTTCTGAGGGGGGTAAGGTAATTAGTCTAAACCTCACTCCTCACCCTGGCTGAGACCACGTTGCCATCCTTCCATCCCATTTCTGTCTGTGCTTCTAGAGACGATGATGCCCCGGAGTCCCTCTGTGGTAAAGGGCGTGGTAGGAGGCTCCGTGGCCATGCTCTGCCCCTACAACCCTAAGGACAGGAACAGCCTGAAGTACTTGTGTCGCTGGAAAGAAGCTCAAGCTGGCAGCTGCGTAAACCTAGTGAGCAGCGAGGGGCTGGCTCAGGAACAACGCAAGCAGTATGAGGGCAGGCTTGCACTCTACGAAGAGCCAGGCAATGGCACCTACACGGTCATCCTCAACCAGCTCACCCCCGAGGATGCTGGCTTCTACTGGTGCCAGACCAATGGTGATGCTCGCTGGTGGTCCACGGTGGAGCTCCAGATTGTCGAAGGTAAGAGCTGAACGGGGGGCAAGAGGAAAGGGAGGCAGCCCCAGGGCTCCTGCAGTCAGCAACAGCATCACCCCCCAGCCCCTCTTTCTCCTACCTCACCCACCTCCATGCTGATGGGACAGACCACAGAAGAGAGCCCACCTGTGGACAGGTCCTGTTTTCATAACAAGCACCCTTCCCTGCATATACCCCACACTCTTCAGACTACCACACACGGCACCTTCTATCACCGAGAACACTGGACTCTTTTAAAGCCTATGGGTGTCAGCTGAAGCAGAACACAGCTCTGTATTAGCCTAGAAAAGAAGAGGAAGGACAGGTGGTCATCCATAATAATTATTACACAGGTGCATAATTACATTTCTTATCTATTCAGTATAATGTTATTCACAGTGCTGTCCAAAGAGGAAATGGGCTGTGGGGACAAAAGTCTCCACCACAGTCACCTCCCTGCAGCAGCAGCAGCAATGTCAACTTCTGTGCCTATTTCTCTCTCCCTCCTTGCTCCAGGAGAACCAAACCTCAAGGCACCCAAGAATGTCACTGCTGTGCAGGGAGAGACTCTCAAGCTCCCTTGCCACTTTCCGTGCAAATTCTTCTCCAATGAGAAATACTGGTGCAAGTGGGGCGATAAAGGTTGCAAGGCGCTGCCCAGCCAAGACGAGGCTCCCGGGCAGGGCTCCGTGAGCTGCGACCAGAATAACCAGCTCATCTCCTTGACCCTGAACGCTGTCACCGAAGAGGATGAGGGCTGGTACTGGTGCGGGGTGAAGCATGGCCTCCAATTCGGAGAGACTGTGGCTGTCCATGTGGAGGTCAAGGAGAGGGGAAAGGGTGAGTCTCCCAGGGCAAGGTCTGCATGCTCCCAGGGACCTCAGAGAAAGGGTCCTGCCCAACAGCTTCTCCATTGCGGGGGGGGGATGGGTGCCAGGTTTGGCTCTAAGACATTGGGGGCAAGGGAGATTTATCCCCACAATATCATTTAGTCCTGCAAAACAGCATCCCAAATAAACACACAAACTAAGAAAAAAAAAGTTGTTTTGCCATTTAACCTCAGCTTCAAGACAAGCCTCATAGTTGCCCCTTCAGACCATTGTAAGCCTTTTTGTATGTAGAGATCTTTACATGGAAATTTCAAAGTCACTATCACATGCAGCACACTCCACCAAAGCCTGCTCTCTCAAAAGAGGGCCAGATATCTTCAAATACAAGGTCTGATAAAGAAAGTTAAGACAACCTCTTCTACGAAGCTTGCATTTTAAGGATCTTTTTAAAATGTCACATGAAATGTTTTATCCCTAATGAGGATACTTTTAGTCCCCCTGGACATGCTCTTTTGTCTGGGTCAGGTGGGTCTGGTTCACTGAGGGACCCAGAGACAAGTGACCACCAGGGGGCAGCACTATTGCACCCAGCTCTACAGTCAGAGGACTTGGGCAGCGTTTCAAAGCTGTGAGAAGTCTCTCTGTGCCCAGATGATGGGTCAGCCCTTACACACAGTTGGATCTATGATGTGGAGCCTTGTAGATGGAAATGAATTTGACTTTAATGGGACAGAGATCATCTGTGACTAACTAGAGAAAGACCGTCACCCTTCCATTTCTAATGTCATACTAGACCCTACTCTAACAGCTTTGAAGTCTCACACTGACTCATCAGACTCCCTTACCTCAAGGAGTGAAAACATAGAGAAAGAATCATAATTCAGCCCTATTCTGCTCTCTCCAGGATCCAAAGATGTCAGCCAAGCGAATGCTGCTCCTGGCAAGGAGGTGATAGAGCCGAGGTCCAAAGATGTCAGCCAAGCGAATGCTGCTCCTGGCAAGGAGGTGATAGATCCACATGTCAGGGAGACTGAGAACAAAGTCATTCAGGATTCTAACCTTTTTGCGGAGGACAGAGCAGTGAAGAGTCCTGGAGATTCAGCTGGTGGGAGCGGACCACCTGCAGAGCCTGGCAGGTGAGGAAGGACCCGGGCTTCCAGCTCGGGCAACATCCTAGAGGCCAAGTACCTGGGCCAGCAGGTCTGGGTAGGAGAGCCTTTTGGCCCCCCGATAATGGGGACAGCCCTCGCTGCTTCTGCTTGTGCTCAGGAGGGGCCAGTGGCACTCTCTGTCCTGCTCCCATGGCTGGGGTGGTGTTTACCATCCAATTCAAATGTCCTAGGCCTGGGATGCAGAGAAGGCCCAGTCCTTGCCTTTGCCACATCTGGGAAAGCTTCTTAGAAGAACAGAGCTAGAGAGCTGGATCAGGAGGAGGGAGTGGATTAGCCTGGGAGGGAAAACTAGCCAGAGTCAACCTGCCCATCGTGGGATCCCCAGGTTTCCCATTCAGTGACTAACCGACTCAATCTTCCTTCCAGCTCTGCAGGTCAAGGAGGGAGCTCCACAGTGCTCGTCTCCACCCTGGTGCCCCTGGCCCTGGTGCTGGCGCTCGGGGCTCTGGTCGTGGGGGTGGTTAGAGCCCGGCACAGGAGGAATGTTGGTGAGCCCCCGGATGCTCCCTGCTTCCCACCTCCAACCCCTTGGGGGCGGCAGGGGGAGAGGAGAGGGGAGGCAGGCTGCCAAGGTTCCTGCTCTTTCATAGGCTCAAGAAAGGGTTCTGGGAAAGCAGGGTGGGAAAAGATAAACCCACAGGTACCCAAAATTTACATTAAGTGCTGCTGTCTAAATGCTGTTTCTGGAAGGCCATCCATGATTGCTTGGGGTATAAGCTCAGAGGCAGGGCTGCCAGGAAGAAGAGAGCAGGGTTCTGGGGGATGGCACTTCCAGCCTAGTTTGTGAACTAACTGGCTGTGTGACTTTGGGCCCCCATTTCATGCCTCAGTTTCCTCATGGTTCAAGACAAGGCTCAAAAGGTTGATTTGAGGACAAAACAAGGTGCTGTACATGGAGAAGCCAGAATGATAAACAGGGATCTTGGATTACTGAGTCTTGATTATCTGTGAAAAAGGACTGGGGAGAACACTCAGAGCATTTCCAGTCTGCTTTGGGTCATAGTCAGAGATGAGCAACCAGAGACCTTCTGCCTTCTCAGCTGTTCTGTGAGGCTCCCTCTGAGAGTAACAACATATGTCCCCAATCCTATCCCTGCACCAACTCCTCTTTCTCCTGGACAGACCGGATTTCCATTAGAAGCTACAGGACAGACATTAGCATGTCAGACTTTGAGAACTCCAGGGACTTTGGAGCCAATGACAACATGGGAGCCTCTTCGGTCACTCAGGAGACATCTCTGGGAAGAAAAGAAGGTATGTCCCTCACTCAAGGGGATGCCTGACCCCTGGGAGAGTAAGAATTAGAACTGACTCTGTATCTGGGGTGGGAAGAGAAGGCTAGTGAAGGCTAACCTACCCCCTCTCTTCACACAGAGGTCACGACCACCACCGAGAACACCGTGGAGATGGAAGAACCAAAGAAAGCAAAGAGGGTAAGGGTGAGGAGGGAGAAGAGGTCTCACTTGCATCACAAGGAAATAAAGCATGAGGGACTGCAGTTAGACATGAGGAAAAACTACCTCAAAGTCGGGGCTGATAGCAGAACAGGGAAGGTCGTGTAAACAGTGTTCAGGAGAAATGTTTGAGGGCGAGACGTATCTTCCTAGTTGCGGTATTGATGTGGTTGGGGCAGAGGTAGGAGGTGGGCTGTGTTTATAGGCTGTAAACATGCAGGAGGGAGAGAGCCTGGGGGCGGGAGGGGGGAGGAAGGCAAGTAGATGAAAGATTTGGCCAACAGATAGGAAGGCCAACGACCAAATGCTGGTGATTAAGTGGGTCCTCCTCCTGGGCTGTGGGGCCCATGGACTTCAAGTCACAGGAGCTTGCTCATGACCAGGCTTTTTCCAGGGCCTGGAAGACATTTGCTGGTGGTGGACTATTGGATAGTCACTAGAAGTCCCTCTCCACCCCAACCAAGTGCTACATTACTTAAAATTGTACCAGAGGTGACTCCTGCCTTTGGGTCACATATTATCCTCCCCTGTGCCTCCCTAATCCCAAGGTGGTAACATTTGCTATCATATGTACTCTCCCTCCCTCACAGAGGCGGAGACCCCAGCATTTGGAACAATTAGGGGAATGAGTTAGTTCCGGAGACAGCCTTCTCCTCTAGCCTTGTGTTGTGTCTCTGGGCTCCTGGAGAAAGAAAAACATAAACCACTGTAGCTGATGCTAGCCTAGACCCCCTTGGCCCCCATGAAATGTGTGGGCAGAGCTTCCGGGGACAGGCCCAGGTAGCAGAGGTGGTTCCACTCCATGTGTTGGAAGGAGGTAGTGAGACAGAGGGAGATATTTTTAGAAGCTGCTACTTTCTGTTTCTCAAAATTAGTCCCTCTTGGTGAGCATGGGGCTGTGCTAAGAATAGCGGGTCAACACGGGCATGGGTTGCTTGGGTCAAGGTCATGAATTAGGATATTTAACGTATCTTCTCTCTCCGAGCCCCACTCGCTGAACCAATGCTCCAAACACTGACTCCTTTCCTGTTGCTTCCCCAGTCCTCCAAGGAGGAAGCTGACATGGCCTACACTGCCTATCTGCTCCAGACCAACAACATGGCGGCCGACGTCCAGGATGGCCCCAGCGAAGCCTAGACTGAGCACCAGCTGTCTCCCTCTACCACACTTAACAATCATCTTCAGAATCACATTGATCCTCAAGGCCCTCAGCTTCGGGGGCTCTGCTGCCTGCACTCACACCCCACCTAGGCTTTTCCTACCTGTCCTCGGAGAGTGTCCTGGTCCCACCTCAGTGGCATCCAAACCTGACCTCATTGTTCCTGTTGAGGGTGAGGTGACGTGAGTTCCCACCTGCAGCTTATTTCTAATGAGAAAGCCTAAGGTGTGGAAGGAGACTTGAGATCTTAAAGGGGCCTTGCCAAAAGAAGAGAGATCCAGTGGATGGGGAGATCATTTTAGAAAGGAGGGCCATTTGGGGCTTCTCTGCACCCTTATTATGGGATTTCAATAGGAATTGATATTCCCCACTCCATCCCTCCATTTCTTATGCCTTCCTCCTTTCCATCCTCTCTTCTTTTTTTCCTTCATTGAAAATGCATTTCTGAATCCTCACCAGAATCCAGGTGCTCTACTAGACATGAGGACAGAGGCTGCACTCCCAGTCTGCAGCCTTTCTGTAAACATCACTTGGAAGACACAGCTTCTTGGTGTATTTATACTTGCTACGACTTGAAATCCTCATCAGGTGTACTCACCTCTGCCCATTTTTGGAGAAATCATTAAATGCCTGGAATTCTAAGGCCTTAGGAATCATGTAACATGCATAGGCACACGTATAACGAATCATAAACACACATTCTTACCATTTTACAGGTGTGAGAAAATTGAGGTCCTGAGAGGTGAAGAGATTTGCCCAAGGACACCAAGTGAGATACTCCACTGTCAAAACTAAATTTGGTTTCTCTTGGCCAGGGATCTATAAGAACCCCTGCTCTCTTGTTGGAGGCAGAGCGCTAGAATAAGGAGGAAGAGGAGGAGGAGGAAGGAAAAATGTAAATGGAGACTGATCTCTCACAGGCCCCACCTCAGGGAATACAACCCTTTCCCTTTCTGTCACTCACATGGACCTAAGAGGATAAAAAAATGGTCAAACACTCATAGCCTCTGTATCTGAAGAGGCCTGAGTAGAAGGAAAGAAAAACAGTATTTGAGGTGCCAAAGAGGGGCTGATCTCCAGAGGGCTAAGGTGTAAGGTCTTTTTTCCTCTGAGCTCTGTGCCTCAACCAGCATCTACAAGTTGGCATTTGCTAACAAATCAATAATGTAACTTAATAATAATTAAAGACCATGATTGTCACCAAGGAGGCTCAGACTGCATTTGTCCTCCATACCTTCTGTTTCCAGACAACCTTTTCAGAGCAGTTTGCTTTGGCTCCACTGTCGGGTACCCCAGGACATTTGTCTAAACCAAAGTTTCCTCGATCTCCAACACTGGGCTGAGGGGGGACTAAGAGACGGCCTCCAAGTGAGACGAAGATTATCCTCAATAAAAGAATAGTTTGGAGTCTACACCAATGATAAGGCCCCCAAAGCTCTGTGTAAATAAGAGTAAGACTATTTATAATGGAATAAACTGACAGCAGGTATAACCAGTGCTCCTCTTAGGCCTGTAAAAAAAACCAAACAATCTTGGTAAAACATCCATGGAATACTTGACCTTGAATCTCATACCTTCCTGGGTATCCTCCAAGATCAAGAGGCTGTTAATCAAAACTCAATTAACCAAATGAGTCAACTCCCTTCATAGGAATACCACATAGAAGTTAGTTAAAGGATAACTTAGATTTTAGATAACTTAGTGCCCAATCCTGAGTTCATCCAAAATCGCTTGGGGGACAGTGATTCCATAAAGGACTCCCTTGTCTATTAAGGCCATTCCTACGTTCTGGTACTAAACCTTGTCATATCCTGTAAGCCCCCAACCCACCCAGACTCCTCCTCAGGGCCTGTGGGTGTGCAGAGCTCTCTCTGGGAGAGAGTTCTTCTCAGCCTTCTAGCCTGCTGAGGTGGGGCCAAACCTTTACTTGAACATAACGCTCCTGGTGCCATGTGCTTCCTAAGCCTGCCCTTGAAACAACTCAGACTTCAGCCTCCCTTGGTGTCAATCCCACCAACTGCAGTACCCAGTCCTGATCCTTGGGCTCCTCCCCAGCCAGGAAAGGTGGTCATCAGGAACATTTCTCTGTTCTCTACAATGGGGATGCATATCTGACTTCCCCTGAAATGACAGCAAATCACTCCAGGAGAACTAAGACTAGAAGGTGTGTCTGAACCTATCACCGTTGTACCCTCAGGAAGCTGCTATCTGACCTACCAAAGGGTCATGGCTGGGGCAGAAGGATTCAGGCACAGCTTCTGTATTAATGCCAATAATTGCAAGCCAATCCTGAGCTCACGCAGCCTATCCCAGTCCCTAGAATCAAAGACTAAGAAATGTCACTAAAGCTGTAGACAATCGTACATTATTCTTGATCAATATTATCAACAGGTGATAACAAGTATAACAATGTACTGCCCAAATTCCACCTACTCCTTATGCTGCACGTTTGACAGAGAAACCCGTCTGATCTGTAGCCAACATGGATTATCTAATAAGTTAAAAGTGACCATTTGGAGTGTGGGTGGGGGTGTTACTCATTTTCAAGGACTGCTGTAACAAAGTACCACAAACTAGGTGGCTTAAAACAGTAGTCATTTATTCTCTCACTATTCTGGAAACTAAAAGTCTGAAATCAAGGTGTCAGCAAGGCCAGTTCCTCCTGAAAGCTCTGAGGGAGCATCTGTTCATGTTGTTCTCCTAGTTTTTGGTGGTTGCCAGCAACCCTCGGCGTTCCTTGGCTTGTAGAAGTATCACTGTCTCTGCCTCCATCATCACATGGCCTTCTCTCTGTGTGTCTCTCTGTGTTTTCACACGACCTTCTTATAAGGACATCAGTCCAGTTTGACCTCATCTGCAAAGTTCCTTTTCTAAATAAGGTGATATTCTGAGGTTCCGGGTGGACATGAATTTTGGAGGAACACTATTTTCAGCCCAGTACAAAGGGATAACAAATTAACTGTGGAGTTGATGACGATAAACCAATTAGCAATGATCAGTATCCAGCAACTACTCAGAGAACTACTTAAATATTTCTGATGACAAGAAAATCTTCCTTCAGTTCTTGAATTATCTTGATGTTTTTCATTTGAAAAATCCATTATGTAATAATAAGTATGCATCACTAAGGCCCAATAGTGGTTGCGAATCTGTTTATAGTAGCAGTTGATTTGGGTTTGTAAAGCTAAAATATACTTCACTTGCCCAAGACTTTCCGAAGACTCAGGAAAGAACATCTCCTAAGAATAGTGGACAGCAGAGAGGAACTGATTGTGATACGGTCTGTGGACCTGGTCTCCAAGGCAGAGAAGTAGAGTCCCCCCACCCCCTCACCCCCAAGCTTCTCTGAAATAATGAACTCTACCAGGGAGTCTGTATAATAAAAACAGTAAGAGATCATCTCAGTAAGACCACACATCTAAGTAGATGGGCACTGAAAGAAAAGATGTAAGGCTGAGATCACTGGTCCCCAGCTGGCCAGGGAAGTGAAGCAGGAAGGGAACCAAGGTCAAGCTATAAGATTCTAGAGCTAGGGGCTTGGTAAGCCCTATGTATGTTAAGACTGATGAAGTATGGGTGGCCTATCCACCCTCACTAAAGCCAAAAGTTTTTGTTTAAATGTGTGAAGGTGAATATTCTAAAATTCAGGTCTTTGCTGACAAATCACATTAAAATTCATCCAAAATTCCCACATATTTGGGTTCTAACCTTAGAGTCCCAATTGGAATATCACTATATTCAGGAAAGAAATCTTCCGTACCAAAATTCTACCATTTCTTGTAGCAGGAAGTCATGAATAGGCTAACCTCTCCAAAGCCCCATTCCTGCAGAGCAGCTCACTCGGGGGCAGGCAAGCCTATGATCCAAGTTCTTGGAAAGAGGGGACTGTAGGATGCCTGAACCAGGTGCCTCTACCTGGCCGGGCTCCCTGGTGAGTCCTGCAGGCAGGGGGATTGTCGTGGGCTGTCTTTGGGGAGAGCAGTGTTGAGTCATGGAGAGGGCCGCTTGAGGATCTTAGCTGTCAGCCCAGAAAGGCCCAGGGGGAGGCCCTTGGGAGTCTGGCCATGTGGGAGGTCAAAGTAGGGTGATGCAGAACCCATAATGACAACCTCCACCTTAATGGCCACGGTTAGTCTCCATGGCACTCATACTATATTCCAGGGACTGTGCTAGGCCCTTGAAATGTTGGCCTCATGCAATCCTCACAAACACCTTATGAGGAATGTTCTTCTTATCCCATCTGGAACACAGGGAGGGTAATAAAAGCTAAGTTACTATGGAGATTAAATGAATTTACCTAAAGGACTTAGAACAGTTCCCAGTGTATCGTGCTAGTGTTGCCTCCACCCTCCTATCAGCGGGCTCTGAATTTTTTCCATCAGGTTCATCCGTTCTGATCAAGCATTGTTCTTAGAGGACTTTTAGCCATTGAGCTCTGGCCATCAGTGCGTTAGCTCTTCAGACCTTCTCCTGGGAGTAGGAGCACCAGCGCAATACAGGAGCCCTTGAGTCAGAAAGGAGAAATGAAATTTAGATGGGGGAAAATAAAGGAGGGAGAGGAGAATACGGATGGTAAACTTTTTCCACTTTGCAATTTCGCCAGGGGTCAGTCAGTCTTCCCTTAGGGCCCCAACCCCGAGACCCTAGGGCAGCATCTGCCGGTCGAGGCTGGACAGACCAAGGACTGGGAGTTTTGATGCCTCAGACTCCAAACATTCACTTCCTGCCTGGCAGTCCTCAGGCCCCTAATTCTTGCTCTTACCAGCCCAATGTGATGTTTCTGAGGGTTTGATTTGGGCCACACATGATGTGAAAATCTCTCCTACCCACTCATCCCACACATCCTCAGCACTGCCTGGCAGGCCCCAGCCGCAGCACAGATAACCCTTCATCCTCACACACCGCACGTTCATGCATCACACGCTCACAACCACACAACACACATTCACACACTCAGCCACACATCACATATTCACACATCCCACAACACACATCATACACTCACATATCACACATAACACATTCCCACACCACTCCTCCCACGGTCACACACGACGCATACTTCACATACTGTCTCACACATCACACAGCACACACTGGCACACCCACACTCACACATTCACACCCACAGTCACACCCACAACACAGCCCTTCATTTATTTTCTTTCTCTCCAAGGCAATCCCGGG
This sequence comes from Hipposideros armiger, assembly GCF_001890085.2. Lineage (NCBI taxonomy): Eukaryota > Metazoa > Chordata > Mammalia > Chiroptera > Hipposideridae > Hipposideros > Hipposideros armiger. Next base: position 327,985 of record NW_017732176.1, on the reverse strand, counting down.
CCGGGAGCCCCACAAATGCCAGAGCCCAGCTGTGTGACAGCTGTAGGGCACTGGAAAGGGTCCTTGAATTTGGGAAGGGTGGAGGTAGATGGGAGCGGAGACCTCTGGCAGCCACTCACTCTAAGCAGAGGCCTGAGGCTGCGCGCTGACACCTTGGCCCAGAGTGCCTAGAGGGAATCACAAGTGCAGCTGCTCTGGGCTGGTGGAGACACAGATAGGGGTGGGCAGGGCAGGCTGCCTGCCCCCACACACGCTTCCTCTGCACCTGCTCTGAGCCTCACATTCGACTTCCACTGCGGATGTCGTCGTTTTGTGTTTTGGAGAGCATGTGACAAATCTGGTGTGTGGGGGCCGGTGGGGAGTGGTAGACATGGGACCTCTGAAGAGCCTGGACGCTCTGTTAGCCACATCCTCCCAGAAGGGTGTAAGAACAGCTTGAGTCCTCTGTAGGCACAGGAGGCTGCAATGCCTGGAGGTGGGGCCCTGGAAACCCACGTAGGATATAACATCCAGAAATGAACTCTGGGAATCCTCCAATTAATGACAGCCCCATATATCTCCACATTAAAGGGTTTTTAAGGCATGGTTTCTGCTAGGCCTCATGACAGCATGTGAGGTAGGCAGGGCAGGGATCATCTCTATTTCATCCATGAGAAAACTGAGGCCCAAGGCTAGAAAGTGCTAGCAGGACCAGAACTTAGGTCTTCGGACTAGAACCCGAAGCTCTTTCCATGATACCGCGAGGCTGATGGCCTCAGTATCTCTCTCTTCTCCATCAGTCACTGGGTCACGCCCTTGGACCCTTGGGGTCCTGAAGGGATTGCTCTGCCAGGCTTTAGGCAGATTTGTTGTGTGACTTGTCACACCCTCTCCTGGCATCAGCCCTGTGGTCACTGGACAGTGGCCTGGGTCCCTGCCAGAATAGAGCCTTAGGGAAATAGTTGGGGGAGATGAGAGTTGGCTGGTCTGAGGTGCTGGGTGAGCTGTGGTTAAGACTTCAGGAACAGTGTTCTGTAGGAGGAAATGCCAGGGATCATCTAACCCCGCCTTTGTTTTCTAGATAAAGAAATCAAGGCTCAAAACCCATACTTAGTATTCCCACATAGTAGGTGCTCAAAAATATTAGTCATGCTGGTGGGAACGTAAATTGGTCCAGCCCCTGTAGAAAATAGTACAGAGGTTTCTTGAAAAATTAAGAATAGAATTACCGTAAGACCCAGCAATCCCTCGTCTGGGTGTCTACCCCAAAAATCTGAAAACATTTATCTATAAAGATATATGTATCCCTATGTTCATTGCAGCATTATTTGTAGCCAAGGCATGGAAACAACCAAAGTGCCCTTCAATAGATGATTGGATAAAGAAGATGTGGTACACATACATGACAAGGATGGATCTTGAGATTAGCATGCTAAGCAAAATAAGTCAGACAGACAAAGTCAAGAACCATATGACTTCAGTCATATGTGGGATATAAGACTGAAAGCAATGAAAGAACAAGACAATCAAACAAAGAAACAAAATCTCATAAACACAGACAACAGTTTAGTGGTTATCAAAGGGGGAGGGGGGAGGGGGTGGTAGATGAGGGTAAAGGGGGTCAAATATATGGTGATGGAAGGGGAACTGACTCTGAGTGGTGAACACACAATGCGATATATAGATGATATAGAGATGTACACTTGAAGCTTATATAATTTTACTAATCAGTGTCACCCCAATAAATTTAATAAATAAACTAATTAAAAGACTATATTTGTCAAATGAGTTCAAGGGCTAAAACCAGCACCTCCACCTTAGGCCCAAGCTCCTGTCCACACAGCCTTCCTCAGATGGAGAAAATTGGAGACAGGGAAAAAGCAAAGAACTCTGGCTCAAACATCAAAGAATACCCACAGAGTATGAGAGGCCCCTCTAAGAAAAAGTGCCCACGGAAAAGAAAGACCATGTTTGGTACTTTCTAATAGCCTTTAGGATCTCCCTAGAGGCCCTTTGAACCCTGGTGGCCCATTCTAATTCAACATAACATGTTTTCTCAACTGACTTCCGCTGTGGTTTGCTGATGTTTTCTCTTTTTTTGCTTTCTTTTTAATCTAAGACTAGTAAGCAAACAAGACAGGTTGTCATTTCCTCATTTTCAAGCCTTGCTCCTCACATGGGCCAGAAATCTCTTTCAAGCTCCAGATAGTGACGGGTTCCTGGGTGAGCAGTGGGTCTCTACCCCCTCTCCAGGGGATCTTGGATGGGACCTTGCTCTGGAAGAAGCCATGGACATCTGGTTTTGGTCACTTTACTTCCTGCCAGGTAAGTGCCGTGGGGAAACACCTCACATATCTTATGAGGTTTGAATTGACCACAGGTAGCAGAGTGGCTGGGCATCTCCAGCTCTTATGTTTCTGGGCAGATTTAGTTGCAAACTAGTACTAGGGCAGGACATGGATGGCGGCCACATGAGGCCCTCCCCACTCCCTGTTGGTGCCTCTCTCTCTACTCCATACACATCTTCTGTTCCACTCAGCTGTTGATTCACAAAGGTGTCACCTCCCCCAAACATATTTGCCTGTTAATATGGGATCTTAAAGCAAGTGCCCCCAAAGTTCTTTCTTCTTATCTTTACTTTCTCTTTCTTTGGATTTCTTACACTCCTGATTTTCAACTTCCAACTCTAAATGAAGACTCCCTAGTCCATTTGGTAGCCCTAATCCATTTCCCGAGTTCCATATCTCAGTTTACAATTGTTTCCTGGGTACCCCCACTTCAATCCCACCCAGATCTGAAATGCAACGTACCTAACACCTGACTTCAAATTCCTCATTGGTCACCAACCAAACCAGCTACTCTCTCTGTCTCAACTGTCTCTGATATTAGCCACAAAATGCTAGAATTGCTCTTACCACCTCTTTTTATTTATCCCCAACCACACTTTGACCCCAACAATGGCCAATTCATGTAGTTTCTAGATTTCTATTTACCAGTAGATGGCAGCCTCTACTAGAGACATAACAGAGGGAATGGAAAGGAAAAAAACACATGGTCATTTCTTAACTATCTTTCCCACTTCCTCCAACTTGACCTGCCTGTAGTTCCAGATTAGTTTTCCTAAAGCTTGACTCTAATCATAGGATCACCCTTCCACTGTCTACTGAATTAAATACAAACCTCTCCCTTATGCTTCCCTTTACCCTCTGAGCTTATCACATTCCTCTGACCTTCCCTAACCTCCAGCTCAGCAAGACTTCTCCTTGAACATATGCAAGACTTCCTGCCACCAGATATTGCTCGTGCCAATCCTTCTGCCAGGAACATCCTTCCACTCACCTTTTACCTCTTATGGGTCCTCCACAGCTCATCTCAACCTTTACCTCCTTTCTATACACTTTCCAGAGCCGCCTCTTCTGAACCCCAGTAGCTGGTCCCATTCTGCCTTGTATTGTGGCTCAGGGTGTGTCCGCCTTATTTTGTTGATTAAATGGTCATCTCCTTGAGGGTCACAATGGATTTTTCTTCATACTTGTTCTCTTTATGATGGCTTGAGCATGGAAGAAAACCAAATGTTTGTCAAATCAAAGATTAAAGAACCCTAAAAGCTCAAGGGAATGGACTTTTAATGAAATATCAGACTCGGTGAGAGGTACTAGGACATAGGTGAGCACAATGTGAGTACAACCGAACTTAGGTCTCAGAGGGAAGAGGGGTTGGGTGGGAATAGGTTTTGGAAGAGAAATCAATAGTTTTTTGTTTGTTTGTTTGTTTGTTTGCCATTGTAAGTTTGAAATACATATTAGATGTTCAAATGGAGTCCAAGTTGCGATATCAGGAAGGCAAGTCTGGAGCTCAGAGGTAAAGACAAGACTAGAGATACATGTTGTCGTGAAATATGTATAGAGTTGGCATTAAAAGCCATAGGAGTAAATGAGCTAGCGTGAAAAGAGAGTGAAGCAGGACAGAGAAAGGAACAGGCCCAAGCACCAGGCCCAGGGGTAGCCCAACACTGAGAAGTGGATGGAGAAGGAGAAGTAAGAGAAGAGATTGAAAAGGAACAGCCATTGGGAGTGTGGTGTCAGGGAAGACAAGAGAAGAAAGTGTTTCAAGGTGGGAGAGTTTGATTCTGACAAATCCTACTGAGAAACAAGTAAAATGAAGACAAATAAGTGACCATCTAATGTTGCAACAAGAAAAATTTTGGTGACTTTCTTTAGAGCAGTTTCAGTGGAATGTTGGAGACAAAATTCTGACAGGTGTAGGTAGAAGAGGAATCGGGAGGCATGGAAGTGGATTCGGTGATTTTGGTGACTCATTTGAGAAAGAGAACAGAGAGGGGGTAACAGCTGAAGGGGAGGTAAAAGTAAACCAAGGGGTTTTTCAATACGGCACCATCAAGCATGTGCATAAGCCATGGCGACACTAGAAGTGGAGGAAGCAATGAGGCAGGGAGATAAAAGGATAATTACAGAAGGGAAGTTCTAACGAAAGTGAGCAGGGTGGACTCAGGATACAGGCGAAGGCCCTGGCTTTTGAGAGGAGCAAACAGGACATAGGGCAGACGGAAGGCCTGGTCACACATAGGTTAGTGTATGCAGAAGTGAGAAATTGAGTAAAATGTTTCTCATCCTTTTTAAAAAATACATGCTCTGTCTCATAAGCCAGCTGCCTTCTTCCAGAGACTCTGCTATGACTTGAGTTATTGGGTCCTTATCACCACTCCCCCGCTAGAAAATCATCACCACATGGAATCCAGAGTTTATCTCCAAAGCACCCCCACCAGCCAAGGCCACGTGACCCTTTACCTGATTTTGCATTATGAAAATTATACATTTTTTTCCATGTTCCAAACATCTATTTATATTTAATTATATATTGAGGGTGACTTTTTAAACCACAAATCTCCCTCTCCCTTACCAGCACCACTGTAAATCAAGTCAACAAATTCGAGATTAATGTCACTTACCAGTAGCTTCTCTAAAATACCAACATTCAACAGCTTGGTTCCTTTAGATAGCTTCTTCCACTGGCTTTCTTTCTTCCCAGAATCATTTAGTGATATAATCACCATGCCTAAGGGGAGGTAGGACCAGGTCATCTGCATAGGATGACCCATGCAAGTTTCCTCCGGCATGAGTCTTACACACACTGTGCATTAATCTAAACCAGGAGGTTATATCTATCTTTTCTTTGTTTGGGAAATCTGGTTTTCTAAGCTTTTGGTGGAGGTGAGAAGCTACTGTGAACTCTAAGGAGAGGTGGACTCTGGTCATTTTCACCTCACCAACTAGTGCTTCCTTGAGACCAGAGCTCAGCGTGCCTAGCAGCGTTCCTTGTGCTCCATCCATCCAGCATTTGCACAATGAGAATGTCTTAGTCACCTTGTAACAAAATACCATAGACTGCACTGCTTAAACAACAGATGTTTATTTCTCATAGCTCAGGAATCTGGAAGTCCAAGATCAAGGTGCCAGCAGATACAGTTCTTGGCGAGGGCTCTCTTCCTGGCTTGCAAATGGCCACCATCTCCCTGTGTGCACACATGGCCTCTTGTGTGCTTGGAGAGAATAAGAACACTAAGCCTTCATCAAACCCTGATCACCTCCCAAAGGCCCCACCTCCTAATAACATCACATTGGTGGGTTAGGGCTTCAATACACAGATTTGGGGGGGACACAAACATGCAGCCTGTAACAGAGGATCTGAGCAAGCCAGGGGTTTACCAGAAGCCCATTCCTGAGTAGAGAGAAGCCACCAGAGGTGTCTGCATAGGTGACGACCCCTCTCTGCTCTCTCATATGCCTGCCCATTTTATAGCATCTTGTTCTTCGGAAAGCAGGATTCATGCCCCTTTCTGGCTGACTTGATCCCAAAACCTTTACGTGTTTACTCTCAGATGCTGGGCTGTCTGGACACACAAGGTGATTCCCCTATCCCCTTGAGTGGGTCTTTGTCCTTTGCACAGGTCACCCTTCCATTGCCACATTCCAGTCACGAGGCTACCACACAAGTCTCAGTTTCCAGGGGTCCTTAAAGCAGTGCTGGGTTATTTGTGTGAGGGTTTACATGCCAGATCTTACGTATCTGGCTGGCTGCTCTGTTTCTCCCTACCACATTACAACAGCTACACTTCCAGATGGTAACATTCTGAAATGCTCCCTCCCAGCCCCTGTCTAGCCTCCCATGTCTCATGTTCCCATGGCTGTTTCTACCTCTTCACGCTTATCCACACCCTTCCCTCTCCTGGAACGTCCTCTTCAGTTCTCAGTGCTCATCTGGAAGCCTCAGGCCCCACGTCTTTCCTTGACTCTCCTCATTTTGCTAAACTCCTTGGAGGAATTCTTAGTGTGCGGTCTGTGGATGAATTTCAGGAAGTTGGTGAACTTTCCTCCACCCTATGAACATGCCATGTTCTCTCTCACATCTCGGCCTTTACGGGAGACGTTCTCACGGCTGGAAGTACCTCTCCTCCTCCACCCGATCCCTCAGCCCCACCCCAACACACACATGTCACCCTCGGAACCCTCTTCCCCGAAATATGCAGACACTTATAGGGACCCACTTAGTTGCCAACTAAGTTGCCAACTATGATTCGTTGACAACTCATCATACCTGGCCATACCGTCTTCTCCAACTGGCTCAACTGTGTTAGACCTGCCTTCTTCAGGAAAAGCATTTTCATGCCAGGGATTCATGAGCCACATCTTTTCTCCCTCTCTGCTCCACACCCTCCCCAGAACACACACAATACGCACGTACCCATGCATACACACACAAACGCACATACACCCTTGCTTTCCCTCTATGCTCCTGGCTGCAGTGAAGACAGTCATCATCCTTCAGTTGCCCTCCACGCCCAATCCCTCAGGTCACAATGGACACATCACTTCTTCCAGAAAGCCTCCCCCCAACTACACCATCCCTCTGCAACAGCTTGGATCAGGTGCCCCTGCTTGTTGCTTCCAAGAAACCCTGTGTGTCTCTTCATGGGATCTACGAGACTGCTATAGTTGCTGTCCATTTGTATCACCCACTAAATGACTCCTACTGTGAGATGAAGAATGCCAGCTATCTTACTGTCACAGGAAAGGCATTCAGTAAATGCTTGTTGAATGATTTAACAAATAGAACTGGAGGTGAAAGGTTGTTTTGGCTGAATGGATCTGAACAAAACAAAACTAGACTGAAAAACCTGTTGCAGCAAAATTATACCATGCCTCCCAACACCACACTGAAGTCACCTGAAACGTATGTGCTGTTCGGAGTCACCATGGCAAATTCTCTCTCCTTGGATTGGGATTGTAGTTTTGACTATATTCTCAGGGGTTTGGTGTCTGGGTCCTTATGGGTTTGAGTTTGGTGATGAGGCTGCACGTTATGTTCAGGTTTGGGTTGGGGACAGGTCTGGCTGAGACTCAAGTTTGGGCACAGGGATGAACACAGAGCTGAACTGAGGATGTAAATAGATGTGGGGATGGGAAGAGGGCTACAGATTAGGGTAGGGCTGAGGCTGAGGGCCGGCTAAAGCTTGGGCTGATAACGGGGATGGGGCTGGATCTAGGGACGAGCATGGGGCTGGGCTGGGGCCTGGGATGCAGTTGGGGATGGGGCTGGAGATGAGGTTTCCTATGCATTGACTCCCTCTCCCTGCAGTATCTGGAGCTCTGAAAATGGTCCCAGAAGTCAAGCTGGAAGGAATGCTGGGCGGATCCGTTACCATCGAGTGTCCACTTCCTAAAATGCCCAGGAGGCTATATCTGTGCCGGGAGGCAGACGCACCCAGAAGGTGTGTCACCGTGGTATCCAGCAATAACTTTGTCAAGAAGGAATACAAACAACGAGTCACACTGAAGATGTGTCCAGACCAGCATCAGTTTCTAGTGGAGGTGAAAGAGCTGACCAAGAATGACAGCGGAGTCTATGCCTGTGGGAATGGCGTGTACACAGACCGGGGCAAGACCCAGAAAGTCACCCTAGATGTCTACAGTGGTAGGTGCTCCACCTGAGGGAGGCTCAGCCCACCCAGAAAACAGTTCCACTCAGGAGGGCTGGGACAGCTATTAAACTGTAGCAGTCTTCCAGTCTCTTAGGCTATTGTCGCATTAGCCACTCCAATAATAATTGGCATTTGAACAGGCGAAACCTCGCAGAGTCAATTAACTTCATGGTCTACAGAATTTTCTCTCCAAACAAGATAGTTGCTATTCTTGTGTTGTATTGAATCCAGTACCCAGGACATGAGGGAGGTGTGAGGGTTGAGAATGAGGAGAGGCCTGAAACTGGAGGAAGTTGAAAGCAAAAAACCACAATTTTCTCATGAGAAATATTATGGATAAATATAAAGGAAAGACAGTCATTTCTCAAGCCCCATTTGTAGGCCAAACTTATTAATTTATGACCTGATCCTTTCCATATTTCTTCAAATCCTGCCTTTCTCTTCTCCACCAACTTCCTCACACATACACAGCACTAATTCAATAGCCTAGAAACCCATTGGTTTCACAGAGACTGTTGACTGGGTTACGGTGAAATTTTTTCCTCAGGGGAGCTCCCAGCCCCATTCTCCTGCTCCTGTTGGTGGACCCTGCCCTCGTCCCCTCACTGCCATCTATCTTGGCTAGGTCAGCTTCAGCTCCTACCACTGTCCCTTCCCAGGCCCCCCCCCCATCTCCTTCCAGAGCCCACCGGTGTATTCCTCTTGCCTCCAGCAGAGTACGAGCCGTTCTGGGAAGAGGAGCCGATATCTGAGCCTCCAGCATGGTTTCAGAGATTTCTACAAGGGCGGATGCCATGGTTCCAGAAGCCTGCACATGCCAGCTCCTTCGAATTCACATCCAAAGGTCAGGTCACCAAAGGTAGGGTAGCAGAGGTGGGGTGAGTGATGTGGCATCGTGAAAATGAAGGAGGGGGTTTGTGTTCAGTTCATAGGGCGGTCGGCAGATAGGAGCTGGGTCTCAGATGTGTCTTTCCCTGCCTTAGGAGAGGGTACCTCCCTGAGATCTGCGTCCTGTTGTCTTCAAGCCCATGCCACAGCCTGTACACTCGGCACTCGTTGCAGAGCTTACATCACCACTAGATGGCAGCACAAATAATGAAGTTTGTGCTCCATTCACAAAATCTAGCTCTTTCATGAATGACTTCAGAAACCAAAACGGGGCAGACGTTTCCCAGCTGGAGGTCGTTATGCCTCCTGCTGCCTATAGGGCTGTCTTCCGCTTGCTGCCATACAGTGAGTTTGACAACTCTATTGTGCAATACAGAGATTAACGATGATACCTTTACATTTCTTTATCATTTTTCTGTTTTAAATGCATTTTGACACGTAATATTTCCACCGCATCCTCACATCTGCCCTATGAGGTAGATACATTTACTGAACATTGTTTCACTAGAGGACCCTGTTGGGTGCCAAGAGGCACAGTTTAACGGAGCACATCACAGACTCAAGGTTCTGACTGACAGGTGTGGGATGGAGGAGACTGGATAAGTACACGGCAGAGTGGCAACTACTAACAAGGGTTTCTCCACGCTCAGAGGAGGGCTAGGCCTTCCGCCTTGAAAGTCATGGAAAACTTTCAGGAGAAAATGGTGTTTGAAGAAAATACGGATAGAATTTACTAAGTATAGATGGCATATTAAGAAGGCATTTCAAGCCATGAGGAGTGCAAGGGACAAATGTAGTCTAGATAAAATGGAAGAGGATTCAGGAAAAAGACAGCGACCCAACCCGGCTGGACACTAGTGTGTATATGGAAGGTCACTTTTTCCTGCTATCTCCTGCAGTAAGCACATCAGCTCCAAAGACGGGGGTCCCTGCAGCACACCAGCCCTCCCCCACCACCCCAATCACCCACAGCCCTGAAGTTTCCAGATCATCTCCAATGGTATCTGCCAAGTCCACAACCCTCCTGCCATCCACCACAGCTTCAAAGACCTCAGCACCAGAGAGGCTGCTCAGGCCCCAGACAGCCAGCTACACTCACCAAACCAAGATTCACAGGCAGAGGTAAGAGGCTTCCACCACCCAGGATGGGCTAGAAACCAGGCAAAACAGTCTAGAACGAGGAGACCCACTGAAATCTCCCTGAAATGCCTACCAACCAAGACCCTTATTGACTTTGTCTCTAGAAGGCCACTGTGACATACTACCTTATGAGCATAACACATTAGCTCATTAGTCCTCTTACCACAAATACACTTGTCAATGCCCCAGCAGGAGGCGATCCTGTAGAAGTGAGACCCAAATGTTTCAATCACTCAGCATTCATTTAGATGTTTTGATTTGGAAGAACTAGATGAGAATAAAATTAACTCCTAAACTATTAACTATTAAAGTTACTTTCACATGTTTCTTTTTACTCTTTCAATGTGGCTACTAGGAAAACTAAAATAACACGTGACTCATATTTCTAATGGACAGCCCTGGTCTAAAGGGCTAGGTGCAATCCAGGAAAGTGCTGCAATAGACCGCTAGGGGGCAGCATTAGAGCAGGCTCCAAAGAAAACCCATAATACTTGGAATGAGTTTTGTCTAAGCAAGGATAAACATGTTAGTGAGGAAAGGAACCTCCAACAACACTTGGGTTTTATAGATGAGGAAACTGAGGCCATGAGAGCTCATTGGTTTCAAATAAAACGAGGATTCATGATTCCTAGTTCAGAAAATTACAACAGCCTACTTTACTTGGTGGACAAGAGTTCAAGTCAACATTTTCTTACTATCTACCAGGCATCGTGCTATGTCCTAAAGATGTAGAAAAATGAAGATATGCAATATCCAGGTCTTATCTTACTAGCTTATGCAAATATAACTGTGACAAGGGTTGTAACCAGTATGAACACAATAGTTGAGGATAGAGAAAAAAAAATTGATTCTGGTATACCATGATTGGGGAAGAAAACACTTATGCGCTGGCCCTCTATGGAAGGTAAGATTTCAATGTGTAGAGCAAATGCAGGAAGGGCCTCCTAGGCAGAGGAGGCACCATGAGAAAAATCATCCTCTTTTCTGCGGTTAAAAGAAACTAATTCATTTGATATTTGCAATAATCTTATGAGGAAACTGAGGTGCACAAAGCTAGAAGGGGATCTGACATTTATTGACTGCTGCATAGGTCAGGTGCATGAAGTTCTTTTTATTCACTATTTAGTTCACCCTTGAACAGTTCTGTGAAAGAGGGTTTACTAGACCCATTTACTGAGAAATGGGGCTCAGAGAAGTTAGGAGACTGGTTCAAAACCACACAGCCAGTAAAAAGCTGAATCTGCGTTTGAACTCAGATTCCCTGACTCCAGAAACAAGGCTGTTTGTTGGGAGAGGCGAGAATTCTGTTAACAAAGGGACAAACTGTCAGCTATCCCCAAAAAGTTGGCCACTCCAGGGTGCTTCCTTAAACCTCCCTCCCGTCCTGACTTCTTCCTCCTGTCTCCCTCTCCTTCCCCCCTCAGAGCCTTCAACCACGTCTCAGCGTCCCAGCTGGAAGACCAAGGATTTCACATCCTGATCCCCACCATCCTGGGCCTCATCCTGCTGGCACTGCTGGGGCTGGTGGTGAAAAGGGTCATTCAAAGGAGGAAGGGTGAGCGACTCAGGCTCGGTTAGGGGGATCTGAGTGACACCAAGAGCCCAGAGCATTCAGACACCCGCTGGATCTCTCCGGAAACTTCCGGAGCTTCAGAGGAGCGGCCTGGGGTGTGGGGGAGAGGGAAGGGGATGGATGGTCTGGAAATGGGGACGAGGAGGAGAGCGGCCTGGGCCCTTTGGTCTTCCGTGGAGGGCAAGGCTGTGCCTCCTACATTCTGAGCATCGACACGTGAGACAGTACCGAGCCCAGGGGAGAAAGGCAGACTGTAGTTTCCTAAGACTCGAGGGCGGGGAGAGGGTGGTCATGGTCCTCTGATGCGGTTGTCCTCTTTCCCTGTGGCTTTTGCCGAGAAGCTCTCTCCAGGCGGGTACGCCGACTGGCCGTGAGGATGAACGCCCTGGAGGCCTCCCAGCGGCCCCGCGTGTCGCAGCGGCCCCGCGTGTCGCAGCGGCCCCGCTCCCAAAACAACGTCTACAGTGCCTGTCCTCGGCGCTCTGGGTGGGCGCAAGCTGAAGGTGAGCAGGGGCGATGGGTGAGCCGGCGGGCGCGCGAAGAGGGGTAGGGGTGAGCGGAGTGGATACAAGTGAGGAGGGGGTACAGGGAAGCGGGGGGAACAGGTGAGACAGGGAGACACGAGGGAGCGGGGGTTCGTGAGCGCGGGGTGGCGGGGCGGCGGGGCCGAGGAGTCAGACAGGAGAGCTGGAGCCACAGAAGCAGCGCGGTCGCCGAGGTTGCACCGAGAGCCCAGGGCGCGGCGCTTAAAGGAGAGCCAGGGGCTGCAGGGACCGCTCCTCCTCCCCAGGGCTTCGGGCAGGGCCGGGGGTGGGGCCAGGCTGCCGGCCACGCCCTCACCCTCGCCTCACGGTTTCCCTAGGTGAAGGGGCGGCACCTGTCCCAGGCCCCCAAGCGTCAGCGCCGCCCGCTCCGCCGCAGGTAAGCTCCGCTCCGCTCGGGATAGGTCGCGGCGGCCCGGCTGGGTGACCCAGACTTGGGCGTGGACCGAACGCGGTTACGCGAGCCGCGCGTAGCTCTGGGGCATCGGCTTCGCCATCGGTAACTGGGCGGAGTCGGTAACAAGTTGTATCAGTTTCTTCCTTTGATGGTGTGAGTAGACCGACTACCCAACAGCGTGGTCGATTTAGTTTTCTGGCTTTTAGCCAAGCATTCTCATGGGACAAATGGGTGCTTCGTAGAGGCTGATAGGTGGTAACTCTCCAAATATGTGAAGGACTTTCACGGAGTAGAGATTTAATTTCTAGGAAGTCCTAAGGGGGAGGTCTTATTCTTATTCAACTGAATATGAGGGAGAACTTTCTAGAAATCTCTGCGAGGAGGTAGCTTACCCATCCCTGGAGCCAGCTAAGCCTGGCCTAAAGGATGACCTGGAGATGTTAAGATGTAGAGAGGAGTCAACAGCTGGGGTGAGGAGGGTTCCTCTTGAAATCTAGAAATGCACGTAGGGAATTTGTGTTTCTATCGATGGCCATTGGCAGGAGGCCTTTAAGCTACCCACTCACCTTTGTTTTCCCAAATTAAAAAGATAAAAGATTTTATTCTCTAAAATAGCCCACGGTAGCTAAAACACTATTTCCTCAGGAACCAAGAAAAACTAAGTGTGGCCAGTGTCCCTCTTTTTAATCAGGGTGTAAACTGAGCTAATGCAACAGACCCTAAACCACAGAGCTCGCAAGATGAATTCCTGATTTCTTCCCAAGTAAAGGCAAAGGGACAGAAAGAAGTGGCCTGAGACACAAAGTCACCCAGGGACTCAAATGTCTTCCGTCTTGTCGCTCCACCATCCTCTGGAGCCGCCTGGTCCATGGTCAATGCTCAGTATCCGGCTCCATGTCCACATTCCAGCCCATAGAGGGAGAAAGAGAAAGCTGCTTCTTTCAGACTATGATTCTGAAGGTTCACACATTACTTCCTTTCACATCCCATTGGCCACAATATAGTCATGTGGCCACACCTACCTTCAAGGGCGGCTGAGAAATGTGCTACCTGGCTGGGCACTCATGTGCTTTGTTAAAAAGGAGAGAATGATGCCCAGTAACAAGTGACCGTTCAGCCACAGTCACCTCCAGGTTCCTGAGCTTGCCCTCACTCACCCCTGCTAGAGAGGGTTCACAGTAGGTTAGGTAGGTCCAGCAGTGCCCACCCGCTCTACCCGCTCTCCTCTTACACATGCCCTTTTCTCTTGAACTGTCCTGTGACCACACACATCCTCACCTGGGCCTGTAGCTTACTCAGATCTTACCCTTTCTCTCTACTTGAAACTCATTTCCACCATCAGGGACAAAAATCTTGATGGAACAAGTTCACTCACAACAAGGTGCATATGATTAAATGACTGAATAGTTTAGACTTCACAGGGAATATTTAATTTTTGAAGCCAAATAAATTAATCTCAAATGGTGAACAGGCAATGGGAGATAAGTACAAAAAGTAACAGGTCCTTTCAATGAGCATTTACTGAGTACTTGCTGTGTTCAGGGGGCTGGACTTGCAGTTCTCGGCACTTGTGTTTAAATATGTGATGGTATCCACCATAGCCTTCTTGGGTGGATGTTACAATAGTTGTGCCATGTTGGGGTCATGGCTCAACCCCGTGCCCCGAAAACTGACCCATCCTGAAGGCAGATGATTCTGAAGTTTCCCTCTGGGGAAGAGGAGCACCACTCTGTGCACATGGCCTGTTGCCTCCCTCCCCTTCGCCACCCAACCCCTTCCTGGAATGCACCATCATTGCCACATCACAGACTCTCCAAGACCTTACAGTGGTGCGTGGATTGACTCACCCTGCTTCTGAATCATTCCCTAAGAAGATGCATATTTATTCCACAAGTCACATTATCTAATCCCAGAAGGGAGACTCCTCCAGCAGCTGGGTCTCCTTCAGGCTGATGCTTAACTACCTGATTTTAATCTGAGCCCCATTTAAGGCATTTCCTGCCCATGTTAGATTTAAGTGTTTTTCAGTTATCTAGGGTGAGGTGCCACCCTGAAAATCCCCAGGGATGAGCTACTTAATGGAGCTCAGCCACTGGTGTCTTTGCCTTCTAGAAATCAGCAATCGTTCCTATGCCCCCACCCCTTACCCACTGTGGAAATCCACCTGGAGAGATACTAAAATCACCCTACCAGGTTCAGTGATGCTTCTTTGGTTGTTCCCAGGTGTCTGAAGCTCCCTGGCCCCATGCCTTGTCTCTGAAGACCAGCTGTGAATATATGAGCTTCTACCACAAGCCTGCTGCCAAGACGGAGGATACTGATTCAGATTACATCAATATCTCCTACCCGACTCACCCCTCCAGCAGGCCCCCTGGGCCCAGACCATGGTGCCAATGAGCCTTGTCTGTCTGCTGCTTTCCAACACCTGCTCCATCGGTTTTTGAGCCCTCATTACCTCCCACATCCCACCTCAAGTCTCATCCCTGTCTGTTTGCCCTGAGCATAGCTCAATCCCCTACAGCCCTTCTTGCACAGCTTTGCAACCCGTTGTGGCTTTCAAGTGGGCTCTAGTCATGCAGAGCATTTGTTTCGATGTCACCTGCTTCCTTTCCAAGTAACATGTAACAGGCTGTGGGATTTGCAGACTGTCTTTGATCACAAGGATTCTAGATTCCTTGGCTCTAGACCATGTAGCATTAGGTTGGAGTGTAGGCATAGCTGTTGCTTCTGGAACCCTTCCCAGGCTTGGGCCTCACACCAATAGAAGGCCCCTGGACTGCATCGTGAGGACATGCCTCAGCCTTGTGGACCAGGAAGGGGCCGGGTATGAAACGCTCCTGTGAATGTCTTTGCCCTGACCTGAAGGCTGGCACTTACTAGTAAGCTGTACTCATCTTGAGTCCTATGGTAAGAGCAATTTATTTTGATGTGGTGAAGGATTCTAAATTTTCAGCACCATATATATCTCCTTATATCTCCAAACCCTCTTTAAGTGTCCCTCCCTTGATGTACATAAGGACCCTGACCCCAGCATTTTCCTTTCCTTTGGAAATAGTTTTTGTCATCTCTTTATCCTCCTTCCATTGCCTAGCACTGATATGTGTGCACTTATCTTAATGTTGGTCTATTTTAGCCATCCAAAACCATTACATCTCTCTGCTTTCAAAAATGCACCTCTTTGCCAGTTCCCAGTAATTATAGCAAGGTAGGAAAGGAAAGTGGCCTGGGATTCCTAGAGGGCCAGGTGCTCTGCAATAGCACTCATGTCATGGAAGAAGAGACGTCCTACCTCCTCCATATGCTCTTTCTCTTAAGTTTTCTGAGCAAGGGCATAGGCAGACATTGTATCTTTAGATTGAAGCCAACTGCAAAGCTCAGCCAGAGCTTGAGACTAGAGAATGCCCAGCCTTGCTGTAAGGAAGGAGGCCTTTCCCAGACACACAGCTCAGCTTCGCTGGGCACTTGTCCAGAGATAGAAAGGAAAGGCTACCAGACTTGAGTTCTCTGCCTTTGATTTAGCAGGGAATAACATCACAGATTGGAGAGTCCATCCAAGTACAAATGACACCATCAGCAATATCAACTTGACACTGGCACCTTCTCAAGCTGCAGATAAGGGAAGAATGAGTAGGGAGAAAGGAGGGAGGGCACCCAAGGGGAAGGGATGATGGGAGTGGGGTGTGGAGTGTGGGCAAGAGCTGAAATGTTTAGTGAACCTGCTTTGTGTTGGGCACTTAACACTTTGTATCTTTTATCATTTACATTCCAAACCAGTGTCCCTCACCCCTACCCCAATGTTCTGTTTCTGAAGATAAGATAACAATATGATTTTCATGTCCTGATGTTCAACTTCATATCCCAGCATCCCTCATTTTTCTTCAACATTGAAAGATAGGCAAAAACAAACAAACAAAAAAAACAGTTTATTAAGCATTTACTGAGCACCATCCACTGACCCACGTGGTTCCAAGGATCCTGGAGAATCAAAGAGCAGCATGGGGCACTGTCCCTGCCGCCTTTACAGAACTTAGTCTCACAAATAAATATGACATCAGCAAAAACACGGACAGGATTTAAATAGTTGTAATAAATATGGGAATCTGCTTTGTAGATTATTCACAGCATCCAAGGGAACCTTCCATGACTATTGGGGACACTTAAAGAATGAAGTCTTTGAAGATAAGCCGGGACCAAGAACAGGACCCGTGGTCAAGGCCGTGAAGTGACCAAAGAACATCACAGGAGGGGACACTCTTTTGAAATGACATGGAGAACTAGGAGGGTATTCTGGTCTAGGCATTCAGTGCTGGTAGAATTTCTGCATCCAGGTCAAGAGGATGTCCACTTCTCCAAAGGCTTTGATCCGAGCTGCTTCTATGTTCAGCTAAAAGGAAAGTGGAGGTGAAGGTCTGCCATGTTAGCCTCAAGCATAGGTTTCTTTCCCACCCACCCTTCTGGGGCTGACCTGACCCCTCATCATGAGCGGCGTCACCTTTGGGATGGCCTCTGATGAACTCATCCACCCATCACTTGTCCCCCATCTATGTGTGTTTTCTGCTTCAGTGGTGAAAATGGGCCAGTGGGTAGCAGTGAGTCAGGAGCAAAGGCAATGCATCTGGAGCCCCTGACATCAAGAACCGTAGAATCCACGTGCGGGTGGACCTGGTCCACCCCCAGAGTCCACTAAGCAGATGAGGAAACTGAGGCCCAGGTGGCCACTTCTCTTTGTATGTTATTGCTCTTCATTTATTTTTAGGCTGATGTATCTATTCCTTAAAAAAGTGACCAAAATCATATGTTTTGGGAAGGGGGTTGAAAATGAAATTTGGGTTTTCTTTGTTGTCTTAAGTTGTGAGAAGATAATATATTTCCCATGATTTCATTCTCACAAACTAGATCATTTGAACATTATGGAAATACGATGTATGGGGATTTGTATGAGATGGGAGTATTACGGGGGCAATCTCTCTTCTGACTCCAGTTCCCCAACTCAAGTACCCACAAGCTCTCTCACAGGGAAAGTCCCTGTAGTGAAATCTTCTTATAGGGAAATATAATAGCATTGTAATTTGAAAACTGGCCGGAAAATAGACCAAGTAGTTTGTGGTACTTGTGCAAAGTATATGCTAATTCATGTAAAAATACCTGTGCTCCTGCTAACTCAAGTGGCTTTTGGGCAAGGCTGGTGGAGTCACCTGCACTGCATTTTGCATTAGGTCTCTGAGGCATCC
Source organism: Hipposideros armiger (assembly GCF_001890085.2). NCBI lineage: Eukaryota > Metazoa > Chordata > Mammalia > Chiroptera > Hipposideridae > Hipposideros > Hipposideros armiger. The sequence goes on along the minus strand of NW_017732176.1, from coordinate 310,236 downwards.
TCCTATGACCATTCAGGCAAGCCCTCCACTCCCAGCGTTGATTACCTGTTTAAATGCCCTCTGGTACAGCAGAAACTGCCTGCGTGCATTCTCACTGATGGAAAACATCTCATTTTCCTGTTGGATAACCGAAAAAAAAATGTACCAAGCGTTGGGGAGGAGCAGAGGCAAGCCCCCTCCGACTCCTTCCTAGTGATGCCAGAGGGGTTCCCAAGGCCTAAGCCCTGAATCCAGAGCCTCAAGGTAGCCAGCGCTGAACTCCCACTGTGTGGCGGAGGCAGTTGCTGATTCTCACAGCGGCCTTTCCAGGCAGGGGTGATCATCTCATTTTATACATATGTAGGAGTTCTGAATCCCAGAAAGTTTGAGCACCGTGTAAAGAATCAACCGGCTGATTAGAAGAGAGCTGGACTTGAACCCAGAACTGCTGGTGTCCAGAGTCTATGCTCTTTTCCATGCAACCCACAACTCCCTCTTGTGACATAAAAGCCAGGATCAGAAAAGAGGAGGAGAGTCCTCTCAAAACACACCATTTCCCATGGGTCCCAGTCCCAGCTTTGTTCTACTCACTCTGGGTTGCAGTTTTGACACGATGACAATAAAATTATTGGCCAGAGTAGAGAATGACTTTAGGATCCTGAATTCAGCTGCCTTCTCATAGTAGCTTTTGAAAACGGTATTCAAGTAGAACTTCAGCAGGGCACGGATGAAGTAACAGCTTTCGGCATCCTGGGGAGGGTCTGGGTCACCTGGGAGCCAAGGTGTCTGCCCACCCCAGCCCTGGATGAGCAACCCACTGTCGCCAAAGCAAGAGAAGCACAGCAGAGTCAGGGGTCGTCTAGGAGATGTCGATAAACAGTAGATCTAAAGGAGCATCAGGGAGCATGGAGAGCAGCACCTTTGGTTTACAGGAGGAACCACAGACCGAGAGAAGAGGACTTGCCCAGCGTCACACAGCCAGTCAGTGGCAGACACAGGCCTAGTGCCTAGGACTCCTGACTCCCCATCTGCTTAATATTCTTCCTTCTACACCCCATGACCTCTCTAATAGCCATGGGAGACGCACCCTGAAGAGCGCTCATAAGTTGGTGGTTGACAGTTGGTGGGGAAAAGAACTAGAAAGAAGAAATGAGGAGAAAAAAAAAATCCTTAACACAGGGATTGCATTCTAGCCCCCTCAAGCACCACAGAGTGACGCTCAGCGTCTTCAGATCAGAGCTCAGTATATGTGTGCTCACTGACTGACTAGATGGATGCTGAGCAGACAGGAATGGGTGAGAAAAAAAAGGATGGAAATGGAAGAGACCCAAGCAGATGCCTATTGGGCCTACACAGCAAAAGAGAAACCCAGATTGATGGCCTCTCTGGCTAAGTGGGGACAGATGTGTATGAGCCCTACTCTCCAACCCCTCCCTGTGCCACCACACACACTGCCCACGTAGCCCAGATCCTGTGTGATGACCCCATGCATTGATTTCTCTGGCTCGCTGCCCAGCCCTGTCCTGTGTAGGCCCAGACCAAGGCAGAAGTGAAGCCTTTTGTCAGCCTCCCCAGACAACCCCTCACCCCCACCACCCACAGACCAGCCACATGGAGGGAGGCATTGCCCTCTCAGAAGTCTGATTACCGAGATGTTCTGCAGAACCTCCCTCCGCAGCAGCCGGACGCTTGTGATGTTATCCTGAGCTTGCTTTGGAAACAGAAAGAAAAGATGTCTCCAGGTTAGGGGGAGCCATAGAAACCAACCTTGAAAATACATGCTGCTTCCCCAGAACCCTAAATCGATCCAGTCTGTGAGATCTCAGAGACCAGAGGGGGTACCCAGGAAAGGTTGGGCTGAGCTGGCCCTTGGGGTGGAGATGTAGGTTCCAGCCACACATTTATCCCCCAGGGACAGATGGAGTCGCAGGAGTTCTTAGAGCCTTGATCAAGGACCTGTTTGGTCATTTGAGACAGGAGGAAATAAGCCTATTTATAGGCTTAAGAGCTCCTAGGAGCAGGAATGTACTTCCTTATTTCATGGGGGTGGGGGTGCAGGTGCTGCCTCTCTTGTGTTTGAAGCTTCCCCTGCAGCCCAGCCATTCATTCCAGTTCTTGGATTTAGAGTCCAAGAATCACTGAGAGAAAGGAGATTTTGAGCTCCTTTGTCCCCCCTCCACAATGTGCAAATAAGGAAACTGATGGGGATGGGGGAGGTGCTGTACCAGTTGGTTTCAAGGTCAAGATCACACATTGGTGTCCTGTCCCCAGAGGTCACTCCCCCTCCACAGGCCATCTCATGAGCTCCCTCTTTCCTGCTTTGCACGTGGATTGTCCTTTAAGGAGCTGAGTGCATTTGTGAGGGCACATGTTGGAGCACCATCAGGCTCAGGAGAAATCCACAGTCCCGTTTCACAAGCTGCCCCATCCCACCTCAGCATTAACCATTCTTTCTACTTTGAAGCCAAGGTGGAAACAGGTGGAAACAGACTAAGAGGAGCAGTAGTCTACTTAGTAGACTAAGTAGACCAGTAGGCAGCTCTCAAAGAATTTCCCATGACTTCCCTTTAGCGGAGTCTCACATCCCCCTGAGACACAGATAAAGCCCAGATGAATGCGCTGTCTTCTTTATTTCTCTTGGGCTGTGTTAATTTTCCTGTAGACTGACCACATCTTTCTGAATCTCAGTTTCCTCGTATGCAAGAGGAAATATGGGCTTGTGATGCCTCTGACGTCACAAAATTCTTATATAGGAAAATGATTAGCAAGCTACAAAGGGCTTCATAATCATAAAATATTATCCTACCCCCACAGTAACCCCCACAGCTGGGTCCAGAGCATCACTTCACTCACCACAATGTCCTTCACAGTCCGAAAAGCCTCCCACAGTTCCTGGAAAACTACCCCCTCCACTTGGCAGGCCCCAAATTGGAATTTTTGGCTCTGGACCCCTGGCCCCTGGCTCCAGACAAGCAGGATGAGACTCAGGCAGGGGAGGGCAGCCTTCTGCACGGGAGAAACCATCTGCAGCAAAGGAAGGACCAGGAGGACCCTGCTGGAAGAAAGGGAGACAGCCAGCTGAAGCAGGCCCTCTACCAGGAGGGCTATACCCAAAATAATGCCTCTGTCTCTGCCTTGGCCAGCCTTGGGAGACAAAGACGGGAAACCTGAGACGAGGCTGGGTTCTCAGTGTGAGAATATGACAAATACGCGGCCCTGCTGCAGTGCGCTGGGGTGGGGCGAGGGTCTTTCTGCCCTTCTCATATCCGCTGGTGTCGCTGTCTCACTGTCTGCCCACCCCACCACGACCATCCACATCACACACACCCGGCACGGCCTTTCTTACTCCATTATAGTTCTCTCTAGCCAACAACCTGCTAGTCAGAATTTCACCAAGAAGAGTGGAGAAATGGGGGGTCACAGTGTGCCAAAGAACATGTAGAGGGAGCCCAAACTCGGGAGGATAGTGCTTCACTAGACCTTCGCTTGTCTGAGGTCTGCCCTACCAGGCACACGGGACAGGTCTTCTTCTCCTCCCCCAGGAGAAGGCCATCTCTGACTTCTCATCACAAGGGATCTGAGGGATTGATCCTGGCCCAGAGGGAGGGGCACAGACGGTAGGTTAGGGTCACACACTCTCTGCCGCCTCAACTGACAACTCACTTTTGACTCTAAGAATTAACTTTTGAGGTAACTGAACAAGAGGGAGGAATCACATTTCTGGATGAATCACCTTTAAAGACTTCCACGAAGATGCTAATTGGAAATGACTATGTGTAAAGGCCTCCAGCTAGCAGAAGGTGACCCATTTTCTATTTATCATAACTGTATGCAGTGAATTCCTTCTCCCTGCCTTTTTTGTTTTTGCTTTTCTTCTTTCCTTTCCTCCCTCCAATTCTTCCTCTCTCCCTTTCTGTCTTACTTCCTTCCACAACCATTTAAGAACCTTTCTTATTCCAGGCACTGGTCTCCTCAGGCTTCCACCCCTACACTAGGAAGGAAGATGGGAGAAGACCTGTCTCTGGAATGACTGCCAACATATGGGCAGAGAAGTGGGACCCAGTACCAGCACCCAGTATCCTCCACGATGCCCATCTGAGCTTCACTGTCTCCCACAAGGTCCTTCCATTCTCTTCTTTCGAACTCCACAGGCTTTGCAGCCTCTCTTGAGAATTCATCTCTGGGCCTCACCGTCCCTCTGCACTTTCTCCCAACCAGACTAAATCCTTCCTGGTGTTAAATCAGAGAACGCAGCCCCTCATCCACATTTACATCTTATCTTTACATACACAATGAAAAAGTTGATTTCTGCCACCTCCTCAACCCCATTCCCAATGAGACAGCGGTCTTTTGCTTCAAAGCAAAGTGCTCAGGGATTCCCTCCTCACTCACCTCAGGGCCTGGAAGTGATGCTTGAGGTTTACTCTCTGGAGGTGGCCGGCTCCTGTTACAGAGGGGAAGTTGGGCAGGCACCCTCACCGCTCACCAATCGGGGTGTAACTGTGGGCAGAAAGTTCCTGTCCCAGCTGTGGAAATAATTTCAAAAGTAAATGTGTGCAGGCCACAGTAAGGCTTTGTGGAGATTCATATATATGGGGGCTGGGGGAAGGGGCAGAGGAAGAAGGGGGGTGAAGAAAGGGAAATTGGTCATGCTCTCCTACAGAATTACTTCATTGCCTAGTCACCCTTCACTTTAAGGTGATGGGGCAATGGAGAAAGCAGCCCCTGAGGTGAAATAAGACCTGGATCTGAGTTTTGGCTTTGCCACTGGATTATGCAACCAAGGGCAAGTCTCCTAGGTACCCTGAGCCTCAGTTTCTGTATCAATAAAATTTAAACAAAGAAAAAAAAAATCTGCCCTCCCTCCCCCAGAGGCAGGTGTTAAACGCAAAGGACAGAGGTGCTTTTGTAAACTCTATACACATGCGCTATTACTGTGCAGAGTACACCACTCTCCTTACTGCCCAAATCACTCAGTAATTATGCCCTGTTCATGATGGGACAGTAACCCAGAGGCTAAGGATAGCCCGTAAGTACTTCTTTCATCGGTCAGGAACAGGAAATGTAGGAAATTTAGGAGTGTTTCCTGATACTCAGTCACCAAGGTTATAATCACTCAGCTAAAATACTCATCTGCCCCCCACTCTTAGGTTCATGTTTGTGCATGGCCCGGTCTGGAAAGCTGGGGTCCCAGTGTCCTGTGGGCTGGCCTTGGCTGTGCCGCTTTGCCTGGGATCACCCAGGTTACGCAGCAATGTGGCATGTCAGGAAGGACCCCAGTCACGTGTGTCCATGTGCAAAATGAGGGATACACGGGAGCAGTGTTCCCTAAGCGTAGCCCACAGAACCTAGTCCTGAGGGATGCTTGTCTGCAAGACACTCCATGAAACAAAATTTCAGTCAGTAAATCAGAGAAGCCTGGCCTGTGCCAGCCCTGCTGGGAAGCACATACTGCTCCTGAGAATATTAAAGGCTCCGACAATCCCGTCACAGCAGGGCGGGGACATGTGCTTAGCTTTGTTTAACCCAGCATTTCCCATGAGACCATGCCCCTCAGAAACATTTCGGGAAACACTAGACCCTGAATTGACAAAGTCCAGGCCAAGAATAAGCAAGAATGGCTTAGCCCCTTGACCTAAAAATGGTTTTTACACTTTTTAATGACTAAAAAAAAAAAAAAAAATCAAAAGAACAACAATATTTTGTAACGTGTGAAAAGTTTGTGAAATACAAATTTCAGTGTCTGTAAATAAAGTTTTATTGGGACACAATCATGCCCATTTGCTTACATGTTGTCTATGCTGCTTTTGTGCTTCAGTAACAGAGATGAGTAGCTGTGGCTGAGACTGTGCAGCCCACAAGGCCTAAAATACCTACCCCCTGACCCTTTATAAGGACAGGTTGCTGAGCCCTGCTCTAAGTTACCTTCCTGCACAACCATCCTAAGAGTCTCCTTAAACCGGGGTCCAGGCAAGAGACATGGGAGTAGGAATGTGCTGTGAGGGTCAGGATAACTTTCTCCAGTTCAGTGCAGAAGGAAGAACAGGGCACGACATTGGGAGGACTAGCCCTTCCTAACCTCTCCAGTTGGCAGACCCTTCTCAGTCTCTCTGCCATACACAATATTGTTTGTTTCCTTAAGCAGACAAAATACTTGCTGTCCTCCCGGGCCAGCAGCCTGGCCTGCTGCCACCGCCTCTACAAGGACCAAGCTTGAGTCCTTTGCTCCTGGAGGATCTGAGTCTTGCCCTCTAGTCCCAGGGAGGGGCCCACATCACACACTTTTTTTTTTCCTTCAGGATCTAAGGCATTACTCAAAATCCCTAACTACTACGGGAAGAAGATGCCGAGAGGCACTGATGAGACAGAAGAGAAGACAAAGTAAGAGTGCTGGGGCGACAGATGAGAGGAAGCAGGAGAGGGCTGGAAACACCAGCCAGGCGAGGCAGGAAGCTGAGAGGGAATGTGGACGAACCCCCAGGGCAGCTGGAACCCTAGATGACTGTGTACTGATAGGCATGAGGGATGTGCTGTTACAGGCAGGCTAGAACAGAGGCATGAGGTCATAGACATAGCTCAGTAGGCTCCAGGGTATCCACCTGGGGTCATGAGCAGCTCATTCCGTGTAAGGAAGGATTGATTTAATATGGACTTTCCAGGCAAACACGTGCCTAAGTCTCAGGCTTGGCTGAGCATATAACACAGTTACTTGGGAAAGGAGGCTAAGGAGAGAACTCAAGGACCTTTGCCCAACATCAGCTGAGATTGCTGGTTACGAGTAGAAGCTTTGCACGTAGGCAAGCCTGAGTTGAAAATGTGATTGAGCTACCTACGTGCCCTCTCAGCCTTAGCTTCCTCATCTGTAAAACTCAGCCCTCATCCGGCCACAAGGACACAGTGACTTACATAGAGCCTTGCTACTCAAAATGGGCCAGCAGCAACAGCAATATCTGGGAACTCATTAGAAATACAGGATCTCAAACCCTTCCCCCAAACTACTGAACCAGAATGTGTGTTTTAAGAAACTCCCAAGGTTGATTCTTAGGTAAATTAAAAATTGAGAAACACCTACATAAACAAATGAAGGACTTAACCTAGTGTCTTCCACATGGTGAATATTTAACAATTGAAAGCTTCAAGTCAAAGGGGAAAGGACTAGAGCAGTGCTTCTCAATAGGGCAATTTTGCCCCCAGGGGACATTTGAAAGTATCTGGAGACATTTTTGGTTGTCATAATTAGGGAGGCGGTTGGGGGCGGGGTGGAGGTGTTATTTGACGTGTAGTAGAATGGGCCAGAGATGCTGCTAAACTTCCTACAGTGCACAGGAGGGCCCCTCACCACAAAGAATTATTTGGCCCCCGAAAGCCAATAGTGCTGAGGCTTAGAAATCCTGGACTAAAGGAAAGTTGTGACTGTGGGAAAACAGCTGAAGTAAGAACAGAGAAGGATAAGAAGGGAACCATATTGGAGAAAGGAGCAGTGGACTGCTGAGATGGTCAGGGGAATGGGAAAACAAGGGGGCAACTTGGAAGGCAGTGCCCAAAGGCTCCTGGGCGGGCACTTGGAGGCCTGGCCCACTGGCTCACCCCCTGGGGAAGCTCTGAGTCCAGACTTTGACAGGCAGGAGAGAGAACATAGGGCTAGTCCTTTTGTTCAGATCCATATATTTTTACCCAAACTCCGTCCTGAACCAGACTAAAACCTGAGGCCCTTCTAATCTCTCTAATCTTCATGATTTCTGGAATTGGGGAATTTCCTTTACAAAAACATCAGGTGAGGGCCAGCCAAGTGGTTCAGTTGGTTAAGAGCTTGCTCAAGAGTGCGAGCTCTGAGCAACAGGGTTGCCGGTTTGATTCCCGGTCTGAGTTGAGCTGCCGCTGAGCTGCCAACAGGTAGCAGGATGGCTCAGTCAAAAAAAAATATATATATATATGTACATGTATATATACATATATATATATGTATGTGTGTGTGTGTGTGTGTGTGTGTGTGTGTGTGTGTGTGTATGGTGAGAGAAAAGATCCTCTGAGGATAAACTTTGATTTATAAGGCCACTTCCCCCCTCACCCCCAACCCCAAAAAAAACACCTCTTGTTAATTTAGGGCTTTTATTCTGATCATCACATGCCACCTCCGTCATTTCTATCTATCTGCAAAACATGAATTTTACATTTGAGAAATAAATCTACTCCCCTCCCACATCCCCTACAAATTCCCCTAAACCTATAGAGAGAAAGGGATGGATCAGATAGAGAAGGGTCCCTTCTCCACTCCTGGGGGAAACAATCAAGTGCTCTCTCTTATGTCTGATTACCCCCCTCTTTCTGATAAACATGTCTCGAAGGAGAGAAATGGTAAACATACTAATTAGGATTTCCTGAGAGACAAGAGATAAGGAAAAAGTTTCATCATCAGTTTCTTCCAGTGAATTGACTTTAATCTTCACTCTCAAAGCGATTTTTATCTCCGGGTTTGGCTGGGAAACTCATGCAGTGATAGATGTGGGATACCTGGGCGTTTTGTCAGCCCTTTTCCTTGTCTTAGCTGCCACTACTCCAGGAGCAGAGATGAGAAACGGATGTCCGCTGGTTGGCCTCCTTAGGCTCACACTCTGCCATCTCACTTTCTCCTCTGTCGTTGGTGTAACAAATGATTGGTTACAGGTATTTTAAAGAATGAAAGTAAAACCAAACACAAATTAGTCTTATATCTGTACAGCATGCTTAGATATACAAATAATTCCAAGTGAATTTTCTCACTTGATATTCACCATAAACTTTTTGTTTTGTTTTGTTTTTTGGTTTTTTTTTAGATTTTATTGGGGAATTGGGGGATAGGAACAACGTTGGGGAATTGGGGGAAGGGGAACGGACAAGTTGCTGTCCTTTTGTTCTTCAGTCTAGTTGTGGAGGACATTGCTTCACTGGCCCAAGTTGGCACTCCTATGTGGGATCTGAACCGGGGCCCTCTGGCGTCCCAAGCCAGTTCTTAACCATCGCGCCACTCGGCTGGCCCACAACTTTTCAATCTTGCATACATTCATTCGTTTACTGAACAAATATTTTGTAAGTGCCTACTGAGTATCAGAAGAGGCTACACAAAAAAATGAATTGCTGTGATACCATTTATGTAAAATGTCCAGAAAATACAAATCTATACAAACAGAAAATAGAGTAGTGGTTGCCTGGGCCTTGGAGTCAGGGGCTGGATGGGAGGAAGGAATGAGAGTGACTGCTAACGATTACAAAGTTTCTTTGGGAGGTAAAGGAAATGTTCTAAAATTAGATTTTGTTGATGCACTCTGCGAATATACTGAAAACCACTGAATTGTACACTTTAAACAGGTGAACTCTATGGTGTGCAAGTTATATCTCAATAAAGCTATTAAAAAATAAAGACACAATCCTTGTGCTCTAGTGAGTCAGTAGAGTGGAGATACATTTGCAAATAGATACGCTGCAACACTGTATCTTAGGGGCCATTAGCAGGAGTGTGGAGCCTCTGGAAGTATCAAGGAAAGGCCCAATCTCCCAGTCTTGGAACAGTGCTAGAAAAAGTGAATAGGTGTCACCAGTGGAGGTGACATTTGACCTGAGGCTTGAAGCTTGAGCAAGAGCTTATCAGCAAAAATAAAAGGAGGGTGCTGCTGGAGACCACTGTGACCTCCACAGATTCTGTGGCCGCCCAGGTACTGTAGGGGATCAAGGAGAAGAAGATTCTGGAAGCTGCTACTAGATTGACAACCACTGATTGTTCTTTCGCTTGATGATTAATGGAAATCAATGGCCAACAGCGATTTAAATACAACTTAAGAGCATGAAAGGGGAACTAGGGTGGTACTGACCCCTCAAAGCTGCAGGCTGGAATGGAGAAGAGTCCAGGGTCCCAGCTTTCTAAGCAAAGGCTTCTAACTAATCACAGGAAACAGAACCACACAAGAGACATGCAGTTCTGGAAGCTGCAGCTGTCTCCTGGAAGTCAGGCTTCTATACCCAACCACAGCCTGTAGTGCATCAACTTGGAGTCCCAAGGGCAGGAGTATTTTAAATAAATACATGGCAGTATACGGGTTGGAAAAAAATGGCAGTTACAGAGTCTGCTGAGTAGATCCAGGTAAAGAATTGTGGTCCTGGCGACTTACTCTCTGAGTTCGCCCACACTTTCTTCTCAAGTGTGTACTTTCATTTCAATAAACGTCTTGTGCTTTCTTGCAAAACAAACAAAAAAGAATCGCTGTTCTTTTCTGTGTCACTCTATCATGTATCCCAGATTGCTTTTTCTAAATGAAGATTTTTTTAAAAAGGAAGAAAGGAGGAAAGGAAAAAGGAAGTAATCTTATGGACTCTCTCCAGTCTGATCCCTCTTTAAAACACAATACACACTACGTTTCTTTCCTTTCCCTTCCTTTCTCTACCCTCCCCTTGCCTTCCCTTCCCTCACCTCACAACTTAGCCTAATCTGACTAATATAGAAGGAACGCTAGAGGGGAAAGGATTTAAACCCCTTGACAGTCCCTTTCAACCCTCAGACAATGAATTCAGACTCTGCTATAGGCAAAACTGTGATTCCACGTGCTATTT
>NW_017732176.1:296929-298241 GCF_001890085.2 Hipposideros armiger | reverse complement strand
GCTAGCATGGCACTGGGATCAGTCATTTCAGGGAGATTGGGGGGTTAGGGGCAGGCCTCAGCTCTAGCCCAACAAGCCAGACATTTGTAGTGTACTTTACAAAGTACTTCCACAATTTGATATTCACAAAAACTCTATGAGATAGATAAAGCATATAGCATTATCTCTACTTTATGGATTAGAAAGCCAAGGCAAAGAGAAGTGTAGTGATTTGCTTAAGCTCACAGAGCTAGAAGATGGAACCACCTACACGTGATCCCAGGTCTAAGTCTCCAAGCCTGGGTGTACAGGAGCAGCACAGTGTGCTGAAAAAACGTGCAGCCATGGAGTCCTGGCTGTTTGTGACCTTGGGCAAGTCCTGGATTCCTCTAGCCTTCTATTTCTTCATCTGTAAAGTAAGAATAACATACTACCCACCTCATAGGTATTTGTGAGTATTGAGAAAATACATGTACATCATGCAGAGAGCCTGATACATTAGTAATCATGAGAGTCAGCTATTATAAAAATATTACTAACATTTCTATATATTACCATGACACACTTAATGTCTTTGACTAATAGAAAGAGTATGAGATGGTTACAAACAACTTTTCACCCTTTAACTATATGATCTGCCTGTTAGGAAATACCTGATTAAGTACAGATTATAGTCCCTCATACAGAAACAATAAAATGTATAGTAGCTAATCCCAGTTTTCATGAGTCTGTTTAGGGAGCCTGTGATGTTGCTTTCAATAATAATACTCCAGCCCCAAGAGAAGTCACATGAGAATACTTAGGAAAATCACAGGATCAGAATTTATTGAGAGACCTCTTTTTTTGATTAATAGTAGTAATGAAAGTAGATGAGAACTAAATCATTTCCTAACAAGCCAAATCATTTTGTCCTAAAATCATTAGGCTTCAAATAACTATTTCTACTTTCCCCTAAAGTTTGTTGATCCAAAAACGTTTTTATTTCATCTTCGTTTTTTAAATGATGACTTCATTAAGATATAATGATGACTTTATTAAGAGGAAATAAAGATGACTTTATTAAGATACCATAAAATTCACTCTTAGAAAGTGTTCAATTCGGTGGTTTTTGGTATATTCACAGAGTTGTGCAATCAACAGCATTATCTAATGTCAAAACATTTTCATCACCTCCCCCCAAAAAAACCTCATACCCATTAGCAGTCATTCCCCATTTCTCTCTACGCTTACCCCCTGAAAACTTCTAGCTTCCTTTTTTCCCCTATTGATATACCTATTCTGAACATTTCCAGACATTGTGTTTGAAAAATTATAAAGATAATTTCAAGCTTAG
>NW_017732176.1:287191-288729 GCF_001890085.2 Hipposideros armiger | reverse complement strand
TAGGAGTAACCAGAGCTGATAGGTCAACCTGAGGTTTAGCATTTTCATCTTGTCACCTCCAAAGGAATTTATATTCTGCTGGTTGAGGAGATAAGGTTTAGACCCTTAGGGAAAATGAAATTCAACACAGATGTCGTAGAGATAAATTGCACCAGGATGTGAAGAGTTAGCACCACAGCTTGGCAGGAAGGCTCATCACTTTCTTCTCTAGGCAGAACCACTGTTATAGATAGTACTTTCTGTGTACTGGACATTCCAGCCAAGCAGCAAAGTGAAGTAGTTAAATGCATGGTTCTCCTGTCTGCCTGCTGTATTCATATTTTACTTCCACCATTGTTAGCTGTGTGAACTTGAACAGGACACGTTACCTTTCTGGTCTTCAACTTCCTCATCCATGAAATGGGAATGACAATGGCACCTATCTCATCAGGGGCTCATGAAATTAAATGAGCAGACACTTACAACATGCAGAGAACAGTACCTGATCCATATAACAAGTGCTTGTGCACATTAGCTATAAGAATTTCATTTAGTCCTCACTTCAACTCAGTGTGGTAAGTAGCATAATCCCCACTTTTCAGATAAAGAAACTAAGGATGGTTATATCACTTGTCCAAAGTAGTGTCAGGATTTTCACTCACATCTCTATAAAGCAAAAGCTCATTATTCCTTCCTACTGTGCTTCTGAAAACAAGATGTCATTGTTGGGAAAGAGGACAGTAGCGTAGGAAAGCGTATAGGGCAGTGGTGTCAGAGTGCCCACATTCAAATTTTGGTTGCACAAATTATTTACCATCTCTGAGCACATTATCACTTGCAAACTGGTGATAATGTTACTACCTCGCAGGGTTGTTGTAAGGATTAAATAACAGGATATATGTGAAGCTCCTAGTACAGTGCCTGGTACATGATAAGTGCATAACAAATGACAACAATTATTGTAATTATTGTAATTGTAAACCAATTACAATAATTGTAAACCATTCTTTAGAATCTGTCCCCCTCAATGGCCCCACCTGCATGAAGTTTTTCCTTAATCCTGAACATGACTTGACCCCTCCACTGCTGAATTCCCCATCACAGGTACCATGGTAGGTCAAGCAGAAAAAGGAGGAAGAGATGGGTCCTTCAGGGGAGAGGGGGAGAGATAACAAAGTTAAAGATGTGACAAGACCATGGTAGCATGGAGTCCCCAAAGACCAAGGCTTTCCGTGGCTCAGACTTTCAGAAGAGGCAAAAGTGCCTCCCAGGAAAACAAATGGAGGAGCTTTGTCCTCAGCTCTGTGAGTCAACCTCAGACACACCTGTCTGGAAGACGCGCACCACTGGCACATAAAATCAGCCTCCTGTTGCCATCCAATGTCTTTTGGAGGCAGTGGTTCTAATTTTAACACTGAGTTCAACAAAGTTGACTTCTCAACTTTTCCTTGAGAGTTGAAGCTAAGTTGTTTGTTAGATTAGTCAGAGAAAACCAGGAGACGTGTGACTGGAAAATCTGATAGAAGAGGGGTGACATAAGGTAAAAATCTGATAGAAAA
>NW_017732176.1:279190-282926 GCF_001890085.2 Hipposideros armiger | reverse complement strand
CCAACTTGGGCCAGTGAAGCAACGTCCTCCACAACTAGACTGAAGAACAAAAGGACAGCAACTTGTCTGTTCCCCTTCCCCCAATTCCCCAGCACCCATCCCCCCAATTCCCCAATAAAAATCTTAAAAAAATAAATAAATAACATACATAGAATACATAAAAACATATGTAGAAGGGTATGTATTTTTCCTTTTGCCTTGAGTTCCAATATGGTGGGGCACAACACTGATAATCATTACCACTTACTGAATCTTTCTTATGTGCCAGGCAATATGCTAGATGTATTTTATATCCATGTCCACCTGAGATACTGCCAAATATAGGAAAACAGAATAAACAAACCAAACCCCAAAATATCTGAGAGAACTCTGAGTTTGGAGACAAGAGAACTAGTTCCAAATCCCTGCCCTACAAGCTCCCATTGAGGTAGGCTGTCCCAGTTTGCCCAGGACTGAGAGGGTTCCTGAGACACAGGACTTGCAGTTTTAAAACTGAAAAACACACAGGTAAACCTGGATGAGTTAGTCGCCCTACATCTATGTGACCTTAGACAAGCCAACTCACCTCTCTGAATTCTGTTTTCTTAACCCCCAAATGGTGATAATTAAACTTACCCCAGCAACTTGTTTTGACATTTAAACAAAATAATGCATAATTTATACACCTAGCACATAATGAGTGATCAATTCATTTTAAGTAGCAAATGATGTTAGTTGCCTTGAACATAGTAGGTGTGTAGTAGATGATGATAAATTCAACAATTCAATCAGCATTTATCAAGCACCCACTGTCTTAAGTAGTATGATAGGTACTGGAGTACAAAGACGACATTACAATTCCCTACCCTTTAGCATATTTTGTCCTAATGGAAAGGGCCCCTTTAGATGTGGCCCTGAACACGCCTAGATAAATGATTGGCAGAAATGGGCTGATCCCCAGAACTGAGTGAACAGTGGAAATAGAGGGAACGTTCTCTTACCTGAACTCATGAAAGGCTGCTGCTTCTGGTCTCTTTCAAAGCTAAGAGTGCTTCCAATTACTTATATATGTGTGTCACATAAAGGAAGTGAACTCCCTTAGGTGAGAGTTGAAACTCCCTTGGAATTTCTCTGGTGGCATCTCATTTCCTCCCATCCAAAGACAGTTTAATTTCAGGCTGGATTACCTCAACATTTCTAAGAAGCACTTCTTAGGTGGTTACTGGTCAAAAGATGTGCTCTTTCTTTCTGGCTCCCTTCCATAAGGAAGGTAAATGGTATTTAGGACAGAAAAGATCACTGAATTTCAGAATGAAAGAGAATTCCAGGAGATGTTTTTGCCTGCGCCTTTAATTCCAATTCTCCTTAACCGGGTTTCTCCCTAAACACAGTCATGTTGGGCTCATTCCTGCTGTTTTTCCTTTGCTTTTGCTATTCCCACCATGTATCCCTAACATTGGTCACCCTTCTTTCCCTCATTAAAGAGAGAATCCCAATTCTTTATTCCTGAGCTACTCCGGACCACACCAACCCCTCTCTTCTCTGACTTCCAATAGCAGATTTTTCTTTGGCATGTGAGAGAGTCTATTGTTGCCTTCGGTTTCATGGTCCTTAGCCTTTTTTTCCCAAACGACACTGGAAGATTTTCTTAGACGGGGACTAATCAATCCATCAGGTAGGAACACATGTCCAGGAAAGATTAAATCAAAGCACTTGAGATAAACTACATGCCATGTTTCATGCTCTGAAAATGATCAAGATGGCAGAGAATATATTTCTTTTCAATGTATTTCCTACTCAATATCTAAAACNCACGTACAAGTCTTTGTATGGACATACGCTGTTTTTCCTCTTGGATAAATACCAAGGTGTGGAATAGGCTGGGTCATATGGCAGCTGTTTGCTTAATTTTTAAGAAACTGCCAAACTGTTTTTAAAGTGTCATGTCATTTTACATTCCTAACAGCAGTATATGATAGTTTCAGTTCCTCCACACCCTCCCCAGCACCTGATATGGTCAATCTTTTCCATTGTAACCATTCTAATAGGTATGGTGTAGTATCTCATTGTGGCTTTAATTTGCATTTACATATCAACAAATAATGCTGAGCATCTTTTTATGTGCTTTTTTCTTTTTCTTGCCATCTACTTATTTTCTTTGGTGTCTGTTCAAATCTTTTGCTCACTTTTTTAAATTGGGTTGTTTTCTTATAATTAAGTTTTGTTTGTTTTTGTATTTTTTTTTAGCTGAGTCATCCTGCCACCTGTTGGCAGCGTAGTGGCAGCTCAGCTCGGGAATTGAACCGGCGACCCTGTTGCTCAGAGCTCGCACTCAAGTGAGCTCTTAACCAAGTGAGCCACTTGGCCGGCCCTCTTATAATTAAGTTTTGAGTATTGTTTACATTTTCTGGACTCTAGTCCCTTATCATATACAGGATTTGCAAATACTTACTCTCAAACTATGGCTTATCTTTTCGTTTTCTTAAGGTGTGTTTTGAAGAGCAGAGGTGTTTAATGAAGTTCAAATTATCAATTTTTTTAATGGATTCTGCTTTTGGTGTCAAATCTAAGAAACATTTGGCTAACTCAAAGTCACAAATGTTTTTGCTCAGGTTTTCTTTGAGAAGTTTCATAGTTGTAGAGTGTACAATTAGATCTATGGTCCATTTTGAGTTAATTTTTATATATGGAGTAAGGTATAGATCCAAGTTCACTCTTTTTTCATACAATATCCAATTATTTTAGCACCATTTCTTGAAAAGGCTAGCCTACCTCCACAGGCTTGTCTTTACATCGTTATCGAAAATCAATTGCCCATATATGTGTGGGTCTTTTTGTGGCCTTTCTGTTCTGTTCCATTTATCTAGTTGTCTATTTTTACACCAATATCACACTGTCTTGACTGTCATAGCTTTATATAAATATTGACATCAGATAACATTAATCCTCCAGTTGGGTTGTTTTTCAAGTTATTTTGACTATCTTAGATCTGTTGCATTTTAATATGAATTTTAAAGTGAATTTGTCAATTTCTACACTTAATAAGGCTGCTGAAATTTTGATGGTGACTGCATTGAATTTATAGATCAATTTGGGGAGAATTGATATCTTAATAATATTGAGACTTCCAACCCATCAATGTGATATAGCTAGGTCTTCATTGTTCAGATCATCATTTGTTTCTCCCAACAATGATTTGCAGTTTCTAATGTGGAGAGATCTTTTACATCTTTTGTCCCTGATTTATCCCCAAATATTCAAATTTTGTGATGCTATTATAAGTAGTATTGTTTTAATTTTCAATTGTGTGTTGCTGGTATATGGAAATACAATTGATCTTTGTATATGGATCTGATATTCTGCTACCAAACAGAACTTTCTTATTAGTGCTAGTAGCTTTTTGTAGAGTCCATCAAATATTTCTACCTAGAAGAGCATGTCACCTTTGAGTTTTGTTTCTCCATTTCCAGTCTGGATGACTTTCATTTCTTCTTGAATTGAATTGAGGTTTTAATGGTCCTAAAAGTACAGGGACCTGAGTTTTAATGCCAACTCTGCCGTAACTCACTGTGTAACTTTTGACACTCACTTTCACTCTCTGAACCCCAGTTACCCTGTAAACCCATCTGTGTGTTCTTTCCTACTTCTAACATTCAGTGAGACAAAGAATGCACACAGAAAGGTGTTAACACACTGGTAATCCACAGCTTCCTGCCTCCAGGCCTCTGAGTCCTACCCTCTTCCAGTTAGGCAATTG
>NW_017732176.1:270137-273390 GCF_001890085.2 Hipposideros armiger | reverse complement strand
GTGTGTGTGTGTGTGTATAGGAGTTGCCTACTGTGCATACTTGAATTGGACAAACATTTATTGTGTTAAGCATGGGCTGGCTAAGGATCCAGAGATGAATGGTACAACCCTACCCACAGGGAATTCACAGCCAAATAAGGAAGACAAGTAGAAGCAGGCAATAAAATGTGCTGTGGTGAATAAATGATGAAGTTCACACAGGATGACAGGGGACGCACCTAACTCAAAGAAGTAGCAGTACCTTCCTGGAGATGATGCCTAGGCTGAGTCTTAGAGGAAAAGTAGAAATTAGTCAGCGAGGAGAGTATTCTAGGCTTTTCTGGCAGATACACAAAGGCAATGAGGTGAGAAACAGCATGGCATGGGCATGTGTGAAATTGTGAGTGACTGCTTTTGAGCGTATGTATAAGTGTGTGAATGTTGGAAACTATGGCCCCTTGTTTATGCAGCTAGAAGATCCACACGTCTCTGGAGTGACTTGATGGAATCATGGCCATTCTCTCTCAATTCCCAGAGCATCTTCCAGAGAGAGAGCACCCTTCTAGAGCCTGGATGGATGTCCCCTGGGGTAAAGCAGAGGGATAGTCCACATGACCTCAGAGGGCTATTAACCTGAGGGCTACAGGATTTCTACCAGTATGAATACCCATCCCACCCAGTTATGATCCAGTTTTAAAAATACACTCATCCCAACCACAGCCAAAATTGTATATACCTCTTCGAAGTGACTCAGAATCTGGCTGTATTTCTCTGTTGCTTCCTCCCGACAAGGGCACGTCATATGGGCATGCTGAAAAGAATGCCAAAGAATAATAGGTTTTCTTAAACATTCTGATTTTCTGACCTTGCCATTGACGTGAAGTAGATGGGAATTCTACTCCATTTCTATAGAAAAGTCTTCTCAGACCTCATCATTTGGGATCACTATCCTAATCATCAGCAGAAGAGGACACCAGCTTTTTAGGCTCAAATACAGAGCTCATTGCTTCTTTTCAGAAACAGGCAACACTGAAAGAGTTTGTGATCATGGCATCCCATCTTGCCTGTACCTCTCACCCCAGCTCTGGTCTAGCCCCCTCCCAAAGAGCCCCTGGGAAGTAAAAATTGGATTCCTAGGTCCTGTTCAGACCCTATCTTGAGACTAAGACCAATGGCCTACTGATTGGCTTCCTGGACCCAGGATGCACTAGCATATCATAGGATACCTCACCTACAGAAAAAGCTTAAATTTATGGATTAAAGATAATTATTATTAACATCAAATAGTTAGCATTTCATAGTTTTCTAGACTTTTTATATGGAGCAGATACCTAAAAGTCAATGAAACTGAGTTTTTGTTATCTAGTCACATGGCTCAACACAGATTATTAGAAATTTTGGACTCAGTTTTTCCATCATCAAGTGGGGGTAAGAAAGAACTTGGTTGCTAAGTCATTGAAGCTGTGTGCTGCGATGGATACTTTTACCCAAGACCCTTACTCACACAAAGCCGGAGGTCCTTCTTGATAGTAAGAAAAGAGTTGGCGAGACTGCTGATCTTCCGGAGGATATGGTGGTCAGAGGTCTGATAGTTTTTGAATACCGTGTCCAGGTAGAGTCTCAGTATATGGCGGAGGAGGCAGCACTGATCTGCAGGCTACAAAGAAGACTGGTTTGTTGGTCGGGGAAGAGGGTCGAGGGACAAGACCCAGGGTGATGGAGCTGCCCCTGATTCACATTCCCTGACAGAACTCCAAGGGGCCAAGCACATACCTTTGTGCCTCGCAAAGATTCAGTCTTCCTCAAGATTCTGAAGTCAATGATCTCATCTTTGGCTTGCTAAACAGAAGAAGGCAAGGTGGAAAAGGACAGATCAGTGACGGCTGCCAGGGTCTGAGACATCAAGGCCTCTCATCCCCTCCTTGCCATGGCCCAGTGAGCAGTGTCCCTTTCCAAAACACTTCTAACTTACGAGCTACATATGTTTTTGGGGAATGCATCCTCCTGGTAAGGAGTCCCCAGCCTGCCTCTTTTTTGGGCTCATGCAGCTGGGGGACAGGGAAAGACAAGTAGAGAAGGGCAGAGGCAGCCACAAAGTTGTGGGGGGGTGCCTCCCTCACATACCACACTGTCCCGTATCCCAGAAAATCTATTTCGCATTTCCTGAAGGTTTGTGGTGATCACACAGCTCCCCAAATGAAGTGTCTTCAGCCCAGCCGAAGGTGTCCAGAAGCAATAAAACACAGCCGACAGGAGGCAGAGGTGGAGACCAGAGCCTTTCATCTTGTGCCACGATCTGAAGACGACAGGAGCTAGGAATCAAAGACAAGAGCATGACTTGCTGATTTCCCCATCCTATACCTTAAGAGGCCAATCTAGTTGCCAGTGACATGCCTCCCCCAGATGTGCTATGGGGTGAAACTTAATAGCTTTATCTGATTTCAGACGAGCTGCTGTGATCATCTAACTTACTAAGAAAAACTGCTGAGCCTCCTCAAAGAGTGGCCTTCTGGTGCTTGTTCAGGGTCTGAGTGGGAGTTGGTGCTACAGGTCCCAGCTCCTTTATTCTGTCCCCGTCCCAGCCCGATCATCATTGCCCAGCAGGTAAGGCCTGGAGCAGCAGGCACTTGCAATGAGTATGTAGAGGATGACATCTCAGGGGAAATGTCAAAACTTGTTTTGGTGAAATGACGTACATAGTCTTCCCTTTCAGAACGCCAGTGTAGCTCACCCTCCTCATCCCTTTAGACCCACAGGGGAACTGGGGGAAAACAGAACTCACAGAAGCTGTTGCTGAGCCACCAACACTTGGGGAAATTTGTCTGGATTTTTATGGCCACCCCCAGGACAGAGGAGCTTAGCTCTGTTTGGCATTTGTCTGAGATCAGATCGGTTATTTGGCGATAACTGACTTATTTCAGCCCTCAAAGCAAATAGAAAGTCAGTGATTTCATAACAACACTATGCCAGGGAAAGGCAAGATCGCATGGGCAATCATCCCAGTTCCACCTAAGACTTCTCCACCTTCCTGAGTGTCTGGACTCCACAGCACCCTCTGCAGGGAGACTGTAGTCAAGTGCTCCTGAGATGCAAGAGCACACTTGCCTGGCCCTGTAACTCAGGCTGAAGGTCAAATAAGTGATCCCAAAGAAAGTGAAGAAAGGCAGAAGGAAACTCATTGCTCTGTAAGATGGCATTTTATAGTGTCTGCTGAGTTTTAAGATAAAATGATAATGGGCTGGGATTAGGGTGAGAAGAGTGAAGCACTCACCTC
>NW_017732176.1:258975-260797 GCF_001890085.2 Hipposideros armiger | reverse complement strand
CTAAAAACGACTTCAAATACACCCAGTCTGACTCTTTCATTTTACAAATTAGGAAGCTATGGTTTGCCCAAGGTCACTCAGAAGTTGAAATCAATTCAAGTGTTCTTTCCAATAAATGACACTCTTAACCCATTATGAACTATTCTTCTGTAATAAGTAGTGTCCCTTAAAAAATGAGACCAAGAAATAAGGTTTCCCCACTGTAATTCTGGCAGAACTGACTCTTCAAAGGAAAGAACATAGAGGGAATTGACACTGAGGCCCACATGGGACTGAGAGCCAGGAGCCCCAATCCTAATACTTTCTCACCACCAACTTTCAGGGTGACCTTGGGTGACCCAAGACTAGTCCTTATACCTTTCTGGCACTCACTGATTCATCAATAAAATGGAGGCTAAAACCTACCTCGCCTGTCTGGTTCACCGAGCTGGCAGGAGGATTATATATATATATATATATATATATATATATATGCGTAGTAAACCTTTAAGCATAAAAGGTGATTTTTATGACTCCTTGTGTCTGATAGAACAGATTTTAAAAGCCATTCTTTCAATAAACATTGACTAAATGCCTATTATGTGCAAGACACCATGGTGAGTGCTATGAGGATTAGCGATGCCTCGGTCAGGTGCTGGCCTCTAGTTGCTCATATCCTCAATGCAGGGATAAGGCATGCACTTGCTGAACCACAGAGAAAGTCAGGACTACAGAGAAAGCAGGAAGTACGTGCTGAGGAGCACAGAGGAGGGAGGGCTCACGCAGAGGAGAGTTTGAGCTGAGCCCGGAAGGACAGGAAGAGCTAAAATGGACAAAGATGCTAGAGACAGGTAGGAAGAAGTGGAGTGTGACAAAGGGCCTTCAGGACAGAGATGACCAGGGCAGCTAAACTCACAACATATTTGAGGATTAGCAAAGGAACTAGCTTGGCTAGAGCTGCATTTCATGTACAGGAACAGTCAGAGATCAAGTTGGAAATATGGCTTTATCGTCAAGGACCAAGAGTATCATGCCGAGGGATGTGAACATAAAAACCTATGTTCTAGCTCTAGGCGTCAGCCCACTCTGTGGTCTTAAAAAGAAAAATCACTTCTTCCTCTGAGCTTCAGTTTCCGCATCTGTGAATTGTGGGGAAATAAATGAAATGACTTCGGCCTTTGGGTTCTGGAATTCTTTGTTTTCCTCCTGAGACAATAGGATCCTAAAGTGGGGAGAGAGGTGCTAATTGCTGCGCAGAACCCTGAGATCTTCAAAGGCAGTACAGTGCTTGGCACATTGTTATTGTTCAAATGGGATGAATGGGGGGGTGATATGACTGAGGTGGAGAAACGGGGTACATATTATGAGCACAAAAAGATAACTTGAGGAAGCTGGGTTTCAAAACTGGGGATTAGCATATAATCAGTGCCAGGTAATTATAAAGATCAGCCGGGCAGAGGAGAGAAAAAAAGAATCCCTTCTCACGAAATAAACGCACCTTCCTAACCAAGCCACTTTGAGGCAGGAAACAGTTTCCTAGAAACCGAGAGGAAAACCTAGCCACTCCTTTTTCCCCACGGCAAGCCCTGAGCTTGCAGCTCAGGGTTTTCCCTATTTACTAGCTGTCACAGTTGCTGACATCCGGACTTCCTGCCCGCTTGCGTCGCTTTGCAGGGAAATATCAGTCGAGTCCGGATTCGGCTGGAGGAAGAGCCTCAGCTCCCTGGTAGCCGGGTGGAGAGGCCTTCCCACTCCCAGGCCTGCAGCGCTGGGAGTTTTGCGTGGCCTCGCAGCCCCTGCAGCCTCCCTGCAGGGTGGGGATGGGCGGAGCAGCTGACTGGAG
>NW_017732176.1:254535-255690 GCF_001890085.2 Hipposideros armiger | reverse complement strand
CAGCCATCATTTTTAATGAGCACAAATGATACATCTGCTGTAAATGGTATCTCGAATCCTCATAACAATTCCATGAAGCAGCTATCTCCTGCATTTGTACACATGTGGACGCTGAGGCTCAGGTTAAGTAAATTGCCCAACATCCCACAGTACGTGGCAGGACCGGGATTTCACACAAAAGCCTATCTTAGTATCCACTGGGCCAAACTTCTGGGCACGTGCTAAAGGGCAGCTGCCCTGAGCGTGTGTGGCTGTCAGCGATTTGCTCGGGAAGGTGGAAGAATAGAGTGTCCTCCGGGAAGAGCCCAGACACTCAGCTGGGACAGAAACATCCTGTGACACATTCAGAAGCTGACTTCTGCTTCTTTGCTCTGTGTTAGTTCATAAATTCCTGTGTAACTTCTCATGCCTGTTGCTATTAAGCCCAGACGCCTTTTTGTGCATCTGGGTTTAATGGTCTGCATTCCAGGCATCCAGTGTAGTCACCTGGACCCTGGATTATACAGCCTTGTCCAGAACAAAGTAAACTCCCCCAGCAGTGAGGAGAGAGAGCACTGGAGCCAGGAAGACTGGACCTGGCCTCGGTTTCTAAATCTGCTGTCCCTTAGCCATGTGACCTTGGGCACGTCCCCCACCTACCTGAGCCTGAGATGCCTCACTGATGATATGGAGATAGGACCTCTGACCTCCTCCTCTCCTCTGAGGCTTGAATGATATCATTTACGTAAAGTGCCTGGCACAGTCCCGCCATAGGCTATGGGCTCCCTCCCTCTGCACCTTAGCAGTTGAAGGTGAGTCCTAGATTTCTCAAGGGTGCCTGCTAGGGGCTGATGATGGGCTGAAAAGGTATGGTTTGGGAGAGAATTTTATACTCAGTTCCTTAGAAGTATTTATTAAGCACCAACTCTCTGAAAACAAAAGCAAGATATAATACCACTGCCAAAAACAAAAACACAACTCTGTGAAGAATCAGGACACATTCTTCAAGTCTGGAAGGAGAGAAAGGACAGGCAGACAAGTGAAGTGGTCAAAGTGAAGTAAGCAGGTAAGAGATAGGTAGACAGACAAAGACAGACAGACACACAGGTAGATAGATAGATAGATGATAGATAGATAGATAAATAGATGATAGATAAATAGATAGATGATAGATAG
>NW_017732176.1:230008-251970 GCF_001890085.2 Hipposideros armiger | reverse complement strand
TATAAGATGTGCCAAAGGGAATTGGGGGTTTCAGGCTTAAACAGGATATCTTTTCAGTAAGTCCTGAAGGAGGTGCAGGTGTCTGGGGGAGGCGTACCCCAGGGTGGTCATAAAAGACAGAAATGCTATGACGAAGCTGGTCCTGCCATCATCCATCCAGCTCAGGATGGATGTCCATCCAAGGTCAGATTGGGTCCTCTGAATAGCCTGTCAATGCCATTAAAGCATAACACTGGGGTTTGTTTGTTTGTTTAACCCTACCTCAGTTTACACATGTGCATGCCCGCAGAGTGCAACGGCCCTAAGGTGAGAACACCTGCTGTGCGTGAGGAACACAAAGGGGCCAGTGTGGCTGGCTTGGTGAGAACCAGGCAAACAGGAGGCTGCACGGTTAGAGGAAACGGAGTTGGCGAGGCCGTGTGTACAGATAGGACGGCTCCCTAGGCCTTTGGAATGATTCTGGCTTTTAAATTATCATACACAGTAGATAATATAGAAGTCAGTGTCCACATTACAGACCACTAAGAACCAAAGAAATCTAGTGACCTGCCCCCAGGAATTCAGGAGAAACCTTGGAATGAGACTAGCTCCTGGCTTGGTGCTCTTCACGCAATACCCTGTAGCCTCCCCAACCTGGGGTTACAGGGGTGGTGGTAGGAGGGGCGCTTCACCTCATCTGATGCTCACAGCAACACTTTGAGACTGGTGTTATATCTCCATTCTACAGAAGAAGGCTTAGAGACATAAGTGATTTGACAAAGTCACATAGGATTAGAACCAGTCTGTCTGACTTCAGAGGCCTTGCTCTGTCCACGGAAGCACGCTCTGTGAAACCTCTTTCTCAGGTAGGAATAAAGGGTGCTTTAGCCAACCCCTTTGTGTTTAGCCAGTCACCGTATGGATACTGACGCTGGATAATGCATAGAAAGTGCTTATTTCAGCACCTGGCACGTGGTGCAGATGCTCAGTGTGTCAGTTGTGATTGTCGTTGACCACCTGAGGAGTGTCCATCTAAATGTTGGTGCCCATTTCGGCATCGCTCCACTTTACCCAGGATATCCCATGCCTGGGGCTGTACTTGTTCAGCTTCGTCACCATGACAACCATCCCTCTGTCAGCAACACCCTTCTCTAGCCCGACGTATATACATACACCCATGGAGATGAATTTAAGGTCAGGGAAGATGTATCTAGGTTGGGGGCAGTAAGAAAGAAATGACAGAGAGAGGTAAAGACAGAGAAGGTCAGACAGAAAGGAAAATCAAAGACACAGACAAAGAGGAGAATCAGAAGTGAAATGACGTCAAGGAACCGGTAGTCAGAAGCCCTCCATTCACCTTCTTAATCATCATGTGGAGGACAAGGTGCTGGAAGAAGACTTTAGAGATTCCGTTTGAAACCCTTCCTGCACTAACTTGCCTTGGGGCTCAGTAAGTTGTTATCCCTCTCTAGGCCTCAGTTTCCCCATCTTATGTTCCTTAAGACCCCATTCATTTCTTTTTTTTTTTTAAGATTTTATTGGGAATTGGGGGGAGGGGAACAGCGTTGGGGAATCAGGGAAGAGGAACAGACAGGTTTACAAGTTGCTGTTTTGTTCTTCAGTCTAGTTGTGGAGGACGTCGCTTCACTGGCCCATGTTGGCATGATCATTGTGCTCTTCCTGGGTGAGGCAATCGGTCACCGGTCATTGGTTGGCCACTCACAGCGGCTCCTGGTAGCTCACACCGGCTACCGGCTGCTCACGCTGGCTGCCAGCCCAGCTCCAGGTTGAGCTGTTGTTCATCATCTTAGTTGTAGAGGGCAGTGTCACTGGCCCTCAATGTGGGATCTGAACCACAGCCCTGCGGCTCAGAGCTGGCGCTCCCAAGAGAGCTCTTAACCAGCTGAGCCACTCGGCCGGCCCCCCCATTCATTTCTACTAGTCACTGTTCATGATTCCTTGACTGACCCTCCCTGAATCAGAAGATACTTCCACTTATTGTTAAAAAAAAAAGAGTTTATTCAAATAAATCAGTCAGTACAATGTGTACTTACAGGCTATATCGCTCAGCTCACATCACAGACATGGGATAAACAACTTCACAATAAATTAGGGGGAAGCCAATCCTTTTCCTCCAGGATGGCTCACAGGACATTTCAATAGACATGTTTCATTATAAATATGACAGTAGGGTATTAGGCTACTTTCAGGTGGGATGAGAGAGCCTGGGCTCAGCCAGTGGAACTTGCAGCTGCAGGGTGAGATCTGCTCAACCTAGATTTTCCCTCTAGAAGACCTCAGCACCAGCGGAGAGATTCTAAATCAGCAGAGAGACTTCTTCAAAAAGACATATTTGCATAAAAATAATACCTTCCCCCATTTCCCTCCCCTTCAAAGCGGGCTGTCTCCTACTGGAAACCTCACAGGGCTGTTCATCCCAGAGTAATCAGGTTTCTTGTTCTCAGGCAGTGGAAGTTCCTTGATGATTCTGGCCAATCCAGGCCAGCACGAGGTCCAGCTCTCCCAGAGACTTGATGGCCGCAGATCTGACGTCCAGCTGAAACCAGGGAAATCATCATAAGAACCTGTCTTTCCAGACTGCGTAATTGTTTTCAGATCACTTTCCCCATGTTTTGGTCCTCACAAGCCTTTCTTTCTCTCCGTCAATTATATTTGCTCAGCATACAGACTCAAAATTATTTTCCCAACAGGCAACGCAAATTGTTTTCCACAAACAAGCAGTTAATCATGTCAGCAACTTGTAAAGAAAATTTTCAATTCTTTCTTATTTGCCCTCTGTTTTTCTTTTTCCTTCTTTTTCACAGAAAAAAAACACACATTAAAAAAAAAAAAACAAAGAAAACACCTTGCCTTCCTGGACAGTTCTTCTGTTTATTTTTCCTTTTCACATTAGCTTCAGAAGGTCTCAATCCCAAGGTGCGGTGCGGTGGTAGGGAGAGCGTGTTGTCCCCATTTGACATATAAAAACACCGAAGTCCCTAAGGATCAGTGTCCTACCCAACGTCACACAGCAGATTGGTAGCAGGGCTGGAACTACAACCCAAGGCTCCTGACTTACTCCACCTCTTCCTCAGTATACTAAAAAAAGATAAGATCCAAAAGTATGTCCTGTGGAGCCAGACAGCATAGGATCGAGTCTTAGTTGAGGTATGAACTTAGCTAAGTTATTTAACCTGTTTGTGCCTCAATTTCCTAGTTTTTCAAATGCAGATAATGGCTCATAGCAGTGTTGTGAGGAATAAATGTGGTTAATACCTGTAGTGTGCTTAGAACAATACCTGGCTCATAATAAGAACAATATGCCTCTTAGCCATTGTTATAACATTATCCTATGGAGCCTCTCCACAAAGAAGCAGAGTTCTGAACAGACTCCCCATCTCCTTGCTATTCAAAGTATTGGCATCATTTGGGAGCGTGGTCCAAAAGCAGAATCCTAGGCCTCATTCCAGGCCTACTAGTCCAGAACATGTCTTTCAACAAAATCTCTAAACGATGCACGTAAGAAGCACCATTTCTCCCACCACCTATGTATGAGACGTGCACCTACATCTACAAGAGAAGCATGCTCTGCACTACACAGAACACTCATGATGGTTGCAGGCCACAGTGATACCTGGCAGGTAACATGTTCCAGCATAACAGCTTCCAATTCATGGGGGATCTTTGCTCCCTCTGTGTCACCCCCATCTTCGGCAGTATGTGTTTTCCCTCAAAACCTAACACAGGTTAGGTCTAATACGTGAGGGCATAAGAAAATGGTGAAGGGATGGTGGGGAAGGGGAACACAGGAAATTAGCAAATAAGGTAAGACCAACATACTCTTTGCAGACACATAGAACTGGGAAGGCCTGCAATAAATACATGCTGAGTAAATGAATTAATTTGAATGGAGAGGAGGCAGAAGATGCTGCACTCTCAGTCAGGCTCCGACTTGTCATCTCCATTTTCCCCATCTTCTCCTCTGCCCTTACCTGATCGTAGTTGTCATGGATGATTCTGGTTGCATTGGTGGCTTCCTGCCCACAGTGACACAGCCTCTGCTCCTGCTTTGATAAAGTGGAGGCAGCACCCATCAGAGGACCTTCCCACCCTGCCCTTTCCACCACCTCCCCACATGGAGTGACATTTCTCCTTCCTCCCCAGGTGAGAGTCAGGTGAGTAAACTCAGGTGGGAGCAGCAGGGGAGTCACCCTGTGGTTGACTAGGGCTTTTTCTTTTTCTGGGTTGACAGCCCACCAGCTAGGAAAGTAGATGCCAAGCCTGTCTTGACACCACTCTGTGAAAGCAGCACCCCGCAAGGTAGGTACTCAATAAATATTTGTTGGGTTGGTTAATTAAATAATTGGTTCAATGAACCTTAACATAAATGGGGTGGGGGTCATGATTTTTTCTAGCAATTTTAGAATCCAAGGCACAGAGAGGTGAAGTAGCTTGCTACAAAGTCACATAGGAAATCATTGGCAGAGATGGGACTAGAGCCCAAGATTTCTCTTGGTCTAAGTTTTTGTCGGTTAGTTTCTGTTTGGCTTTATTTCTGATGTTCAATTTTAACAGATAACAAAGCATTCACAGGGGATCCTTAGGGATAGGCTATACCAGGGAACCACCCAGAGGTTAATTGGTATGGAAACCCCGAAGGGCCAGAAACAAAGAAACTAGGGCTATGCCAAAGATAAACCTGTAATCCTTGGCATACCCCTCTCACAGGCCAGCCCTGGGAGCACATAAGGGATACTCTGACATAAGTGGTCACCCCAGGAGCACTGTCCATGAGGAAACCTGAGTCTAACAAGGAGTGGGCAGGGAGGAAGCTCTGGGCAAGGAGGACAACCGGAAGAGGTTCTTGATGGTTCTCCCCATGGACAGACGGGGCAGGGAATTTCCTTTGACTCCAAGAACCATTTCAGAAAGCCCACTAGGGCCAGCTCATCCTGGGCTCTCTCGGGGGCAGATGGGAGCAGGTGCTTGGAGTAGCAATGTAATGACTCACACATTGCTGCAGAGCCTTCTGCATGTAGAGGAAAGAGTTGGCAATGCTGCTGATTTTCCTCAAGATTTGGGGGTTCACCTCCTGATGGTCCTTGAACACTCTGTTCACGTAAAACTCCAGGAGGCTCTTAGTCACGCAGCATACATCTAAGGGCTACAGACACAAATTAGAGAAAGCCCCAGGGTCTCTTCCCTTATTATCTTCCAAGACCAAAGCAGCCTATTTGTGTATGGGTGGGAAGGAGTGAGATAACTAAAACTGACTTTTTAAAATTCATGTTGGTCTCAGACTGTCCATCTTCTCTTACCAGATCAAAGCTACTCATGATGAAGGAACTAGGGAGAGGCTGCTGTTCATCCCCTCTTTTTATAGGGCCAGGAGATATATTAACAAGGGATGGAACCCAGTCATACTCTAAAATTCTCTCTACAGCATCCCAAAGATGTCACCACTAACTTCTGCTTAAACTCTTCCAGGAATCAGGCATCTCCCTTTTGAAAGGACAGATGTCTGAGGAGGTTTCTTGAAAAGTACATCCTTACATTGTGCTGAATTCTGCCTCTCTGTCATGTCTCCCACCCATCAACATGAATTTATTCAATGGCTATTGCACGACAGGCATGTATTGGGCACATATTCCTTCCATTGCAATGATACCCTGGTCACCCTGCTCGACTCTCTTCCAATCTGTCCTGCAGAGATCATTCGGATTGAGCTGAGATTTGCAAGAATGGAAACTGAGAGCTGTGGGAAATGCCTAGATCTGGGTAGGTCTGCATTTGGCAGAGTGCAGTTCTCTCTAAGGGAGGGATCCTGAATTCCCATGGCATAGCTCACAGCAGATGGCCAGGCTGAGACTCCTTCTAGCAGTTTGCACCCCACCCTGAGAGTCAATGGGTTACTCTGCAGATTTATAGCTCAGTCTGAGAAGGAAGGGATCTGTAGCAGGATACTGCATCCAACTTCATTAGCATTAAGGCAGCAAAACCTCCTTGGCCCCATGGGTAGCATTTCCTAGATGGCAAACTCTACTTGCAATACAAAAACCCCTCTCTTCCATTGCTCTTGCTGGTTCCCTTAACCAAAGGGGCAAAAAGTTGCACACCTTTGCTTTAATCAAGGAGGCATATGATAAAGACCTGCACCCTCATTGACCCCTTTCCTTATTCTACTTCAGCTATTTCTAGACCTTGAGAGGATAAGAATCTGGAGACAGAGGAACGAGATATGTGGCTCTAACCCTGACTCAGTCTCTAACTTGTCATTCTCCCTCCCAAGATATTAATTTGCTCATCTGAAAATGATGGTTTTGGAATAGATGGTCTTTAGGGTCACTTCCAGCTGTGATATCCTATGAGTCTCTTATACAGTTGGCTGGAATAGCATTTAGTAAGAGGCTACATCTGTTTGTCACAAATAAATTCAGCCCAATACTGCCTAGAAGAATTCTTTCGTGCAGAGGAGTCCAAGGAAAAAGTAGCTCATTGCAAATATACCTTACACTCTGTCACATAGAAATACCTGGAAAAAAAAATCTTTCTAGAATTCTTACAAGGACTGAAAGAGCTCACTTTTAAAGGTAGTTCTTGGTTGCCCTTTCTGTAAAATGAATTATCACCTCATAAGCCAACTGTGTTGTAACACACTTACTCTTATCACCCTCTCATCTGGATAATTGGACTGATCTCCATAGAGGCTTTCTTGCCTTGAGTTGTCCATTGTGAAGAACATCACCAGGTTGCCTTTGTGGTCTTGCAGCCTTTGGCTGAAAAACCTACAGGGACTCCCTATTGCTTCTATTATAAGGTCGAGGCTCAGCCTGGTGTTCAAGATTCTTGGAAAATGGCTTCAATGTATTTTTCCACCTCATCCTCTTCCACTCACCTTCGCATCCTTTGCACCACAAGTCTGATTGCCTTACTGTCCCCTGACACACATTCATTGATCTTATACACCCATTCGTTCATGCTCCCCAAACCCCTTCCTTTCTTTTATCCACTAACCCACAACCCACTCAGCTTTTAAGTCACTGCTCATTTTCTTGGCTTCCCCATGAAACCTTCTAGAATCACTCTAAGCCATAGATATCCTGTCCCATTTGAGCAGGTGGCACCTCAATCACTTGCTAGTTAAGTGATACTTCTTTATTTCCTCCCAGGGGCTTCTTTTTTGGTAAATGTATTGGGGTAACATTGGTAAACAACAATTACATAAATTTCAGGTGTACAACTTTATAATATGACACCTGTATGCTCAAGTTTGTGCTCACCACCCAAAGCCTAGCCTCCTAGTCATATAGCTGAGCCCCTTCATCCACTTTGACCTTCCTTTCCCTCCCTCTCCCTCTGGTAACCACCATTCTATTACTTGTATCTATGAGGATATAAAACAAAAAGCAACCAACAAACAAATAAAAACCCTCACAGACACAAACAACAGAACAATGGCTCCCAAGGGTTTCGAAGTCCCTGAGACACAAATGTGCTTTAACACATCAGTTGCTTGATGAGAAGCCAGGTGCATTTAGAGTACGCTGGAGATTAGGAAAGAGGAGAGGCAGGATGTGGGTTTCTGTCTCAGCCCAGGGCTACTTCACTGTCAAACTAGCAACGTAGGAAAGAGCAGACACAGGCCAGTACCTTAATGCTGTGCAGGGTCTCCGATGTGGCCAAGATGGTGACATTTTGGAAGGTGTCCTTAGCTTGCTATGGAGGAAACATAGGAACAGACAAAACTGATGAGTACCCCATGTCTGAGACACAAAAGATGATGAGAAGGAACTTGCTCTTCAAGTTAGGAGGTAAGGTAGGCAGCCTCCCACGCCCACACCTTCACCTTACCCATGCACCTCCACACCTGAACCCGTACTCACAATGGCTCTTTTGATTTCTTGGAAACTCTCTTCTATATGGTGCATGTCCATGGAAACCAGACATCTCCTGAGACCTCGAGCGTGCACTGAGCCCAGGAAAAGCATTGTGCCCAGGAGGCAGAGGGAAACGTGCTGTGCCTTCATGTCCTGCAAGAAAGGTAGAAAGCAGATGTCCAGTCAGAAGTGGAGAGCGATGAAAGAGGCTCCTGACTGAGCTCTCCTGTGGACCTCACTGGCAGGCCAGGCAGCAACCAAGAGAACAGACTCAATGCCTCAGCCAGCGGAGTTCAGGGGCATGTGTCTCCTCCTCCTCTGGTTTTCTTGAATCAATTGAATGTGCCCTCCCTCCGTCCCTGCCCCCCATGCCTCCACCTCCACCCCAGGAAGGAAAATACAGTGCTCTCTCAAGTCCCAGGGAATGTATTTGTGTGCATGTCACTCTATTATGACTCAACACAACTCACTTTATCCACAGGGGTGAAAAGCATTGTTTTTAATCAATTAAATAGGAAAAACAGGGTTGGTCATCCACCCTTGGAATTAGGCAACAGATCTGAAAAACCATAAAAGCACATTTGGTTTATTATATTTGCCCCCGATATAGGCAACACCCTTTTATTATAAGCCCTGACTGCATATCTGCTGAAAATCCTTTGTTTGAAGCCGACTATGAAGATGTCGCATTCTGAAGAAGATTAGAAAGGGAGGCGGGAGACATCTCCTAATAACTAATTAGCCACAGTGAAGAGAAACTGGAACGCTACCCCTGCAGAGGGCAAGTGGGGGCTTCCCCTCTGTTCCCCACTGAGCCAGGGGGTATGAGGGACATGTCTGCAGCTAGCCAGTCCCTAGACAGGGCCAGAGCCTGAGGTGCCCACGCTGCCTTTTCTAATTCTCTCACCATTCCTGCTTGGTCTTTCTGCACCTCTTTCATTTAACCACTTTAAATGGTATCATATAACACGCATTGACAAACGTGGCACAAAACATAACTGTACAGCTTGTTAAGTCCTCGTTCTTTGACTTTCCCCACTAGTAGCCCACGTTTCACAAACAGAGCTTAGCCTTAAAGATAAGTCTTACAACAACGTATGTGATTAGACCAGCCCTCTCTGCCCAGCATCCTTGGTAGTACCCACCCAGTGTTCTCACTTCCAGCTATGTGTGTGCTGGGGTGTGTGTAGTGTGTGTGGCAGTGAAGGAGAGGGGGACACTGAACATAGGAAGCCAGCTGAGGGGGCTGTGGAGCGCCCCCCCTCCCCCCGCTACTTATAGTTAACAGTTGCTCTAACTATAAAGCACGTATGTGTGGGAGTATGAGCTCCAACTGCCCCCGTTCCCCACCACCGCTCCCCAGATCTTCCCTGGGGTTCCCAGGCTCTTCTCCAAAAAGCTAAGAAACAGCAAGTCCTGTTTAGTAAAGCATTTTGCCTTAACTCTCGTCAACTCAGCATCACTCCCAGTGAGAGAGCAGGTGTGTGCTGAGGCCTCACCATGTAGCAGGCATTATCCTAAAGAGCTTGGTTTCTCCTTTTGCAACCTCTCTCTTTCTGACAAAACAAAAATATAGACCTCACTGGCAGGACAGTCTGTAGAGTCCCCCAGAGCTCTATCCCCTCTAAAGGTGACTGGGGAGCTTCTAGAAAGCCAAGTGACTAAGAAGAGAGCACAGTTTTTCTTCTGGAAAGATAACTGTCAGGAGCATTGGGACACTGCCTGCTTGCCCGTGCCGGGAGCCCCAGACATCTTGTGGAGGAGAAAGATGTCTTCCTTAGCTTGGTGAGGCTATTCCAGACATCTTGGCAGATCCAGGTAACAGCAGTAGCTAACACTTATCATGCACGCCACATGTGTCAGGCACTGTACCAAGCATTCTACGCAATCATTTAATGCTGACAACCATCCTGTAATGTAGGTTCTGTTTCTAACTCCGTTTTGCCAAAAAGGGGACTGAAACTTAAAGAAGTGAAGTAACCTGCCCAAGGTCCATGGCCACCATGTGGCAGAGCCAGGATTAAAAGGCAGACAGGCTGGCCCTCTCTCCTTAGCCCTACGCCATCCTACTGACAGCTCTGCTCCCTCTGGAATTGCAGCTGGGGATCCCAGCAGCTCCCCTTACACCAGATGGAAGGAAATGCATTTCTGACCGGGTCAACTGAACCAGTGATGTTCCTTACATTTAAAAAGAGACTTAATACTGCAAAGGATTTAAAAGAAGATATATTATAAAGTGCCCAGCCTAGCTCTTAGAATAAAAATTAATAGTAAACTTTAGATTTCCCTCCCTTCTTTTCTACTCTCCATCTCTTCTTATTGAGAATAAGGTACCAGAAAGTTCCTCCTCTGTATGGAATATCCCTCCACGGTCTACAGAATACCCAGCACCTGGGATATCATAGGCCATACACAATCATGACAGGTCACCTCTCTGTGGCTGTGAAGGATGCGGGCTAGTCTGAAGATGAATAAAAGCCACTGATGGCGGCTGGCATGAGGCTCACCTCTCCCTGGGTGCTCAGGCTGCTCCTGTGTCTTCTCTCTGGGTGCTCTCTGCTGCTTGGAAAGGGCTGGTCACTTTTATGCAGGTGGATAAGAGGAAATGCTGTCAAGGTTTACTGGGTGGGTCCACTTTGGGGTGATTGTTTTTTCCCTTGTTTCCTTGGCACTTCATTTCCTTAATTGTTTTTCTTTTCTTTCTTATTTGAGATACAGCTGATTAATCATTATTAAGAAACGCTTCTTTCTCTGGGTCTTGACATGCAGCTTCTAGGAAAAATCAGCTCCCCATCTATATGCAAATGAGCATTTTTTTTGCAATTCTGTGTCCATACAGAAAAATCCAAGTTAGGTCACTTTCCTGAGAGCTGAGGCATGCCACCAACTGTACCCGGCAGGCAAACTCAGGAAAGCGCTCTCCTGATGGCCACACCCTGTGAGCAGCCAGCCCTGTGAGACTCTGCAGGTGCCAGTGACTCCAACACACCCCACCTGCCCAATGCCTCATGCAGCTATTGAGCACCTACAAGGTGTCAGGCACTAACTAAATGCTTTACATTCATTATGTTGTTTAACTTCATGGGGAACATTTATTTCCCTTGGGAATGCAAAGATTTCTTTGGACATCATCTTATTCCTCTTCATCTTGTCCCTAGAAGGGTTTTCATTCTCAATTAATGCAGAGAGAGAGAAAAGGCAACTGGGAAGTAGAGGGAATTGAGAGCAGAGCCAGGGCCAGAGCCTGAAATCCTTGCTCTTGGGCCAGAAGACCTGCACCTATATTACGTTTTACACAAATTCTACACCACACCATGAATTCTCCAAGGATCGGGGTTTGGGGTGGTGGTGATGGAAAGATAGGGTATAAAACGTTTCCTCCCTAAACACAACCTCTCAAAATAAACAAATGAAGCAACTCTGGGATGGGGTGCAATTACAAGAGACTCCATGGGCCCTTTGGACAGTGGGCTGGTCCTGTGGGCTGGAGCTGACTCTCCTGTAGCAGGTGGGCAGGGCCCTGGCAGGGAAGGAAGAGGGACAGGGAGGACTGGGGACTTCTTATGGGGGTGGGTGCAAGGGAAAGGAGGCCCAGGGGCTGCAAGCCTTGCCGTCAGGATCTTGGACAAAATGAAATAAAACATGTTGAAGGCAACAGCAGATTGTAGTGGTCACAGGTAGCTTTGGATTTAAACCCTGACTGTCCTTTCTGTACGAGACACTGGACAGGCTACTTAAGACCTTTCCGAAGTGTGATAAAATAGGTAAAGTGTGAGGGTTTGAATTAGCTATTGGAGTTGATCCAGTACTCAACAAATATTATTTATCCCGATGTTGTGTGCCAGGTGCCTGGAAAAGAAGAAGATACCTCCTTTAGGAATTAAACATAAGCTCTCTGCTTCCTCTGGAGAGGAGAGAAAGAGCCACTCTTGAGTTCAGAGATCTTACCACCCCTACCTCTGCTTCCCCGGGGAGGGGGGTGGGCAGGAGATCTGGGTGCTGGGTCCCATCAGGGCTGAGCTGCCTGGCTTATAGCTCACAGATGGTGGCCCAGCCGCACAGATGAGAGGATTGCATAACTGTCTGTGCTGACATGACTTTCACCCCACATTCATCCCCTGTGCTCAGACTGTGTGTTCTGACCCAGCTTCCGTTTCAGGGCAAAGATGTGATGTCAGGAAGCTCACAGAGGGAGGAAAAATATGTGATGTGTTTATAGCTCCCCTCCAGCATGCAGGGTATCATGGTGGCTGGGACTACAGATCTGGAGTCAGCCCAGTCGAGGTTGAGTGCCTCTGCTCCCTACGGCTCAGACTGAAGGCAAGCCAGTTCACTTCTGTGCCTGTTCATTCATCTGCAAAACGGTGCTAATTATGCCTACTGAATAGTCATCATGCAGGCATGGTGTGTAGAATAAATGATTAAGCTCTTAACACAGTGCCTGGCACATAATAAGAGACTAGAAAATGATAAGCTTTGCTATTAACTTTCAGCCCCTAAACTGAAAGGAAGGAAGGACAATAAAAAAAAATGATTTCTCTCCATCCTAAGCTTACTGCCTAACACTTAATATAAAAAATAAGAGTATAGACTGAGATGGAACGGCCCCCCTCCCAGGACTGCAATCAAACTGTGGTTTTGATCCATAGACGTAGGGTTATGTCTAGCCTTAGAATTGAGTCTTCTAGAACCATTTGGCCCATCCTTGGGATACCAGAGCTCTATCTTCTGTTCATTAAATAGGGAAGCAGAAAGAACGGGAAGGAATACCAGAGAGCCAGAATGAAGAATGCTCTGAGTGACGATGTGTGCTGGACACAGCTCTCTCATAGTTTCCAATCCCCTCTCCCCACTCAGGATTCACTCCAACTTCATGAACTGCTCATGGTGGTACCAGGGCAATTTCCTCTCCATAAAAGAGTGCAAGCTGCTTATGGCTAAGTGCTAAGTTCTGGAGCTCTGAAAAAAAGTGAGTCGACGGGGAGAGAGGTTATCACTTTGGGAGGGGTGTAAATTTTAACTATGATGTTGCTTTGTACACCTGAAACTAATAATAATAATAAAACAGTGAGCCAGGCAATGCTCATCTCCAGAGGGCAGCGTGCCCACAACCTTCTATGAGAATGAGGCTTCGCGGAGTTGAACAAAGTGTGGCCCTACTGAGTGATCTAGATGAAATGGATTAGGTTTATTTGAATAATTTTGGTTACATTAGAGGTAGAACCCATCATTGTGAGGACTATGCAACACTAGAAATTATGATAGAGAAAGGATCTGTAAAAGAAAGAAATCTTGATACTGATGGATGCATATTCATTTAGCAAGTAAATACGGACTTAAAAACAAAGAGTATAAAGAATATAATTATTTAAAGGTCTTGGTAAATATATCTGGATTGTAATGATATGTTTAGAATTTGTATATAGCTTTGAAAATAAAGCCAAAGGCGGGGGGCGGGGGAAAAATTATTTCTCAGTTCTGGGGGACCTTAAACCTAAAAACTGTCTCCTCTGTTTGGGATTTAGAAATGAGAGTTAGAAAAAATACCAACGAGAACCCAGTTCAACATTCCCTTTACAGCAATGGACAAATGGGGCTGTGAACCAGCCCTTCTGTCACACAGCAAGAAAGTGGATGCTCTCTCAAACCTCCATCTCCTGACTTCTGGCTCAGGGCCGTTTCTCACCCTGTGCTACATTCTCATCTCAGGATCAGGTGGAGAGGAACAGAACAGAAAGCTGTGGGGAGCCTTAAGCCTGTTTAGCAGGGGAGGTGATGTAACTCTCCCAAGCCAAGCTGTTCTGACTTGCCTTTACTCGGGAAGTCTATGACCTGAGGAAATCCAAACTGGCCGCTCCTGGGGAGGGGAGGACAAATCCACCTGGGGCACCTCTGCTATATCAAGCTGGATTTCCCTTCTTTTTCTCCCACAGGGCTCTCAGTCAAGGCCTACTGACCTAGAGCCTCAGATCCTGTTTGACACCTTATGTCAATGGCTTTAATAGCTCAAATGCCATGAGACAGCCCCTGTGGAGACAGGGGAAGGGGAGCTGGGGAGAGGTAATGGTGAGAGCCTAAGCATTTGCCTGCCTCACCTGGATCACTGACCTGGTCTCAGGCCCAAAGACCTATCCTCTCCTGAGCAGTCAGACTTTCTAAAACGCAAACCCAGTCCTGGTGCTCCCCAGCCTAAAACTCCCAGCATGGCTCCTGGGGGCCTCCAGGATAAAGCATAGGCCCCTTCCCATGGCACTCCAGACCCGTCACAGTCCGGACCTTATCCACATCTCCAGCCTCATCTCTCCTGATGAGCCCCCCAGACCTCACTGCCCCCCTCACCTAGAAGTGCTGCCCTTGCTTTTCTGCCTTGCAAACACCTCCCCAACTTTCAAGACGTAGCTGCAATGTGACTTCCTTCCTCTCTTCTCCCTCCTCTTCTCCTCAGCACGCCAGAGGGCACTGTACTCATTGCCTTCTACGGGAATGGAAGCTCCAATGAATTGAGCAAAGTGTGGCCTACTGAGAGATCTGGACAAAATGGACTAGGTCTATATGAATAATTTTGATTCCTTCCCCCACCCTGGTTGAGTTGACTGTTGTTTCTTTCATATGCCCATTGGATGGATACAAGATGCTCAGTTAACTTGGAATTGCAGATAAATGTATTTCAGTGCTTCTCCATCTGAAGTTCAAAGTGAACTGGGTGTCCTGTATTTTTATTTGCTAAATCTGGCAACTTTACCCTAGACCCTCTTGTATGGGGCCTATAGCTCATGGGTTGCTTTTTAAGAAAATGAATTTCAAAATAAAAGTGCAAAATTAGGGACAAAGTGAATATTTACTTAGAATGAAAAATAAATGACAACAAATTGCAAATTTTCTTTTTAGTTGGGGAACAGTGTGTTTTTCCAGGGCCCACCAGCTCCAAGTCAAGTAGTTGTTTCATTCTAGTTGTGGAGGACGCAACTCAGTGGCCCATGTGGGGATCGAACAGGCAACCATGGTGTTATGAACACTGCACTCTAACCACCTGAGCTAACTGGCCACCCCATAAATTAACTATCTGTGTTTGCTTCTTCTATGACAGTGATTTTTAACTTTTAATTTTCTATAAAGAGAGTAAAAAGAATAAGTCAGTCTTTTCTCTGGAATTGGTTGTTTGCTATTGATAGTTAGGATGCATAAAATATACTACAGGTCTGTGTCCTACATACAGAAATTCTGATAAACTACTTCACAAGATTCCTCTCAAACGAGAAAATAGTATATGATTCATTTCTAATCATGTATATTGCATTATTAAGTAATTTTTTCCATTTTGACACTATTTGAATAAAAACCAAATCTTTGGCTTCTAGTTTTACACGTCTGATGCCTGGAAGAATCTTCAGCACACTTCCTTCTGGCTACATGCATCTCAAACCTTTCCTCTCTTCCACTACCCACACACTTCCAGTAATAACAGTCAATGCTGTGCGTAGAAGGAGTATTCCTGGATGCCGTTCTTATAACATATGGGTAGCAATATCTTAACCACACACAGATGTGATCATAAGCCGTGTAAATCTATTTCACTAAAAGGCAAATCTAAGTCAACTACTCCTTAGCCAGATCCCCTAGCTATTGTGCCCTCTCTAATGTCACCTGACTTGAGAGGAAGTGTGACAGAGGAAGTCAGAATGAAAAAGGACACTGATTTTAACTGATTAAGGCTAATTAACATACCTTATTTTGTGAATTTTACAAAAACATAAGACATATGAATACATTGCTAAGGTCCCACCAGGGACTTGAAAGGAGCCGCGTGAGGAGCCCAAAGTTTAAATTTTCTTAGCTAAACAGTAAACCACCCCCCAACCACAGAACCTCGGATAATATATTGTACTTATTTGTACTTCCTAATTTAATTTTTATTTTTAATGAAAGATTTCCACTTACATAATTTTAGAAGGCATACATGTGACTAAACACTGCAGTCAGTTGCGCCAGTCCTCCTTAACCCCTTATTCTATGCCTCATAGGCAATATTCAGCTTCCTCTTCTGCTATGTAGCTCCATAATTCTAAGAAAACACTTATTGCTATTTCTTAACTCTTCAGTTTAGAAATGAACTATTGGTTTACTACAACGGAAGATAATCATTTAATTCTTTTATAACACTCCGTACAAATATCCTCACTTCCCTCCCCCATCCTGCCAATATAAACACATCACAATGGCACTTCTCCAGAGGCCACATGTCACTTAAGTTCACCCCGAGGAGCCTGAGCCACTGGGAAAAGGCAAAGCCCAGCACTCCTGCCCTTGTGTCTCAACAGGGGTGAAATCAGATCCAAATGTTTCAGGTGCCTTTCATTCCACAAACTCAAAATTCATAGAAGGAACTAGACTAACAGTAAAGCTAAGAAGTACTGAGCACATATATCCGACTAGGCACTGTTGTGAAGCATCTATCTGCATTCTCTCTTTTAATCTTCACACCTACTCGTGAGGAAGACACTATTTTTGGGTCTATTGTTGTACAGGAGGAAGCTGAGACTTAAGAGCTGTCAAGTAGCTCACCCAAGGGCACCAAGGGAGTAGGCAAGTGGCAGAGTGGATGCAATTTTGACAGCCGGACTCCAGCATCACCATTTTTAACCACTTCGCTCTACCAGACATGAAGGAGCGTCTGGTCCAACCTTCTTATTTACAGATCTGGAAACAACAGAGGCTCATAGAGAAGTATCTTGCCCAAAGCCATAGAGCTGAATAGTGGTGGATCAGGGACCAGAACCCACATCCCTGAACTCTTGATTTGCTGCTTTTTTTCATTCATACACACTTTGTCATCTCTTAAGACTTCAAACCTTCTTCCTTCAGAAATAAAGACATCTCTTCCCTCCAACAAAGAAAAAACAGAGCAGCAAATGGTATGGAACATGGTTTGAGAGTGCCCTTTCAAACCAACAAATCCAGGCATGTCAGCAGAAACTGTGATTCTGGGGAAATCGGATGTGGTTTTTCCCTTATTGTTAAAATGAACCATGTCACTTGAAAAGAGCTGCTCCCATGGGCACTGGGAACCAGGGAGTTTCTGGTGAGGTCTTCACCTCAGAGACATGGGAGGAGAAGGAGGATGGGCTTGAGGCTGTCAGCTTGCTGTGTAGTTCTAGTGAGTGGGCATCAGGGTAATAGCTGACGGATCTGAAACACGTGAGGTGTGAGAGCAGACAGGAGGACTACCTCTGGCATCCGTGGCATCCTGGAGGAAACCCCAACCAGCAGCACTCTGGTGGTACCATCCCAGCTCTTGGGGTTCTGTCCTTTCAGAAGCCAAAGGCTTCCCTTAAACTTCCTTCCCTAGAGGACTTTCTCCCTTGGGTTGGCTAAACCTCCATCCTATTCCAGGTACAGGTTCACTCAACTTGGCATGCTGAGCAAAAGCCAGCTGTCAGCATCTCTTAGCAGTGAGCTAGAATTTTCAGCTTGGGGCTCAAACTTAAAGCAAAATGTAGTTCTTCCAAGAATCCCTTTCTGGCCACCCTCACGGCATTCTTTTCCCCTGGGTCTCCCCTCAGCCCTTGTGGACTTACTGTGCTCTGTTCACTTTCACTTTATGTTGGTTGAGCTGTTCTGAAATCTCCCTCCCATCAGACTTGAAGCTTGAGAAAGACTGAGAAGGTACCTTGCCTCCCTCTCTCTAGCTGGCCACCAGATGGCTCCTTTGTTAAATCAACCTTTTAGTTTAAGAAGCTAAGGTCAAGTTCTTGCTTAGATATAAACTCCATGATGACAGGGATCTTGTGTGTCATGTTCATTACTTTATCTCTGAAATTTAGTACATAGTAGGCACTCCATAAATGTTTACTGAGTAAATGAAGGAATGAATGAATGAATGACAGGGAATGGAACCTCCCAAAGGCATAAACAATTGCATTGTTCTTTAGTGTTTCCCCACACCCACCTATATGGGGTTTTGGTGAGTTCAGCATGAACAACTAGCCTGCTAAGCTGAGTGCCTGGTGGGGAGGGGCCTCCGGATTCATACCATAGAAACAGTATTCTGTAGTGCCCCTTAAATGAAGTGCTTGCATAGAAATATCAGAGTTCAAGCCTAAAAGGTTTGTATGCTTCTCTCCCAGTGCCCAAAACAATCAGCTCCTGGGAAGGATTGGAGGCAGGCAGCCCTGGCTGTTGAAGAGTGGAATTACACAGGCCTTTTTTTTTCAGTGTGTGCAACTATGTTAAGGATTAAACAAAATATGGTACCAGAAAAAAAAAATCTGAACTTTTTCAAAATTTTTTCAGAATTATCAAGCAGAAAGACAGAAAAAATTTCAATTTGGCCAAGTGTATCAAAGTAAAATCAAAGCGATTATCAAAGGCAAAAATCATTTTGCCTCATGCCTTTGAAGCACAGTAACATTTAGGCACATTTTAAGTGCCAGAGTAACGTGCTGTTCCTGAAGCTTTTCTTGTAATATGATTAATGTTTAAATACAGAAAAGGGGGCCGGCCGAGTGGCACGTTGGTTAAGAGTTGGCTTGGGACGCCAGCTCTGAGCAGCAGGGCCCTGGTTCAGATCCCACATGAGGGCCAGTGACACTGCGTTCTCTGCAGCTAAGATGGTGAACAACAGCTTGACCTGGAGCTGGGCTGCCGTGAGTCGCCGGTGAAGGCTAGGCTGCAGTGGGGCGGCAGTGGGCTGCCATAAGCTGCCGTGAGCAGCTGGCAGCCAGTGTGAGCAGCCATGAGTGGCCATCCAAAGGCCAGTGAACGACTTCCTCACCCGGGAGGAGTGCAATGATAATACCGACATGGGCCAGTGAAGCAATGTCCTCCGTGGTTAGACTGAAGAACAAAAGGACAGCAACTTGTCTATTCCCCTTCCCCAATTCTCCAATGAAATCTTAAAAATAATAAATAAATACATACATACATACAGAAACGGTTAGTCAGACTGCAGATCTAAGAAGTTTGATTCATTCCTTTGAGAAGTTGGTAAAATATATAGAATGACACCCCCCGCCCCTGCAAAGGACACATATACACAAACTTTCCCTCTGATGTTCATCTATGGGCCTTTAGGAGTCCATGAGCTCCAAACTAAAAGCTT
This sequence comes from Hipposideros armiger, assembly GCF_001890085.2. Lineage (NCBI taxonomy): Eukaryota > Metazoa > Chordata > Mammalia > Chiroptera > Hipposideridae > Hipposideros > Hipposideros armiger. The sequence goes on along the minus strand of NW_017732176.1, from coordinate 233,016 downwards.
AAAAGGCATGGATTTGGGTCTAATTTTCACACTTGGTAGCTGTATAACTTTTGACAGGTCAACCTCTGTGTCCAAGGAAATAGTGGTGATAATTCCTGCCCTGCTCTCCTACATTACAAAACATATGCTGTCTACACATCTAAGGGATGATTAACATACAGGGAGAGGCATTCATCTAGAAAGGAAGAGTTGCCTTTTCTCTCTACCTATTTACCTAAGAGCAGGTTACAGCTTGCTCAGAGATGAAAGTCACAGAAACAGGGAAATGGATCTGAAGCCAAAAGGGACCTGCTCACCTGGTCTTTCCGTTGGGTTTGTTCAGGCTAGTTCTACCTGTAGAAGGGTCTTCCCAGGGCTGGGGGCTATAATCATTCTCCCTTAGGAAGAAACAGGGGTGAACACTTTCTGGCTCCTGTAGATCTCCAGCCCCACGGTGACTGGCAAAGCCAAATGATGCTGAGTTAGACAATGAGTGCTGGGCTTGGGGTGACCAACCGTCCTGGGTTGCTGAAGACTGGGGTTTCCTGGGACATAAGACTTTCAGTCCTAAAGATGGAAAAGTCCTGGGCAAACCAAGACAAGTTGGTTACAAGTTGGACTGACAAAGAAGAGCTGAGTTTGAGCTCTGGCTCTGCCACTTTAGTTGTGTGACCTTGGGCAAGTCCCATGAGGCTATCTTCTATTAGCCTCAGTTTCCTCATCTATAACATGGGGGCAAATGCGGATGAGACAAAATGATATATACAGCATCTCCTAGTTGAAGGGGGAAGTTCAATAAATGTTTTGTAACCTGAAAATGCAACAACAGGAATACATCTCACTGAGGGGAGACAGTGCTCTCCCCTTCTCCCTCAATCATCCTCCCATTCACAAATACCATCTGTCCATCATTTCATGCTCTCCAAAGCACTTTCACACGCGGTATTGCTTTATACTCAAAATTCTACCTTAGTAGGGAAGACGTTTTTATCTCCTTATTCCAGATGGGGAAACTGAGGCTTGATGATTAGAGGATCGTGCAGCCAGGCAGAGTTAGAACTCCAACCTAAGCACCTTGACTTTTAGTCCAGGCCTCTTCTGTCAAGACCACTCTCCTTCCCTCCCCCACGGGGCAACTGCTAGAGCTCCCCTCAACCTGGGGGCCCCAGGCTTATGGAGACAAATACTCCACTGATGTCATGTGGCAGTGCCAGGGTGAGGACCAGAGGAAAACATTCCACCCTCCCCACACATACTCGTATACATGATCATTTCTTGGCACCACACTGAGAATGTTCTTTTCCTCTGAAAACATGGAGATCCTGTTAGAGCTCTAATTTGCTTCAGTCAGGTGCTTCTTTTCTAAAAAAAAATTGTTTTTATTTAAGTACAGTTGGTATACAATATTTTATTAGCTATATTAGTTTCAGGTGTACCATATAGTGATTTGATATTTTTATACCTTACAATGTGATCACCCCACTAATTCTAGTGGTTATCTGTCACCATGCAAACCTACCACAATATTATTGACTATATTCTCCTTTACCTTTTTCACCCATCTTCTAACCCTCTCTTCCCTGGCAACCATCCTTTTGGTCTCTGTTCCTATGAATCTGTTTTTGTTTTGTTTTGTTTGTTTTGTTTGTTTATTTGTTATGTTTTTTCAGATTCCACATATGAGGGAAACCATACAGTATTTGTCCTTCTCTGTCTGATTTATTTCACTTGGCACAATACCTTCTATGTCTATCCATGTTGTTGCAAAAGGCAAGATTTCATTCTTTTTTATTGCTACCTAATATTCCATTGTATATATGTATCACCTCTTGTGTATGCATTCATCTACCGATGAACACCGAGATTGCCTCCATATCTTTGCTCTTGGCTATTGTAAATCATACTGCAATGAACACAGGGTTGCATACATTTTTCCAAATTAGCGTTTTTGTTTTTTTTCGGGTAAACACCCAGAAGTGGAACTGTTGGAATGTATCCTTCTTAAGAAAAATGGGAGCCTTGTCCCCCATGGCCTGGTGTTTTGAGAATTCCCTTGGCAGGAAGTAGTCTGTGAGACCTCCAAGTGGCCCTGAAGAGCTGAAAAGGCAGAGGGAAAGGAGGGCAGAAGCACAAGCCATCCCCTGCATCACTTACCTACTCTCATCCTTCAGTCAGATCTCCTCCCTTCCAGGCAATACACAGTATTGTCTCTGTTTAATAACATTTTCTTGTTTTTAACCATTAGAAAAGTAATCCTTGTTTGGTATAGAACAATTGTGGAGACTGCAGAAAAATGGAAGAAAATAAAAATGGTCACTCATAGTCATTCTATCCAGGAATATCCTTGGTGTCTTTTTAAACTCAGGATCACCTAGAGAAAAATGTTTATAGGGTGCTCACAGTGACTTATAACCCTAGGCCCTAACCCGAGCCCACTTTACTCATATATTCAATCAACAAACACTCACTTGGTCCCTACAACATGGCAGGTGCTGTGCTAGGTTCTGGGTATACAGTGGTGGACAATGCGAACAGTCTTGGCCCCCCGCAGACCTCACAGGAGTAGAGGAGATGCCATGAAGCAGTTGTTGTCCTCACGTCCCCCTTACCATTTAAGAGCTGGCTTCTGTGCCAACACTGTAAATGTACTCTTTTATTTCATCTTTGCAACCCTGTGAGGAGGCACCATTTTCGGCCACAGTACACAGGTTGAGGGAACTTATGTAAAAAGAGCTTAAATACTTGGACAAGTCCATAGAGCTAGTAAGGGAGGAGCTGAGGTCTGGACCCCCAGAGTCCAACTCTGTGTGAAGTGAGGATTATGACAGCGCTGCCCTGAGGGAGCCTGTATAGGAGGACCTCACCTGGTCCACAGGTCAGGGCAACGCTCCCAAAGGAAGTGAAGTTTAAGCAGAAACATGACAGGAGTGCCGAGCAAAATCTGAATTTCATTCTTCCCCCCAGACCAGCCATTAGACTCCAGCATCTGCCCCCAGGAATCTTGCCCTATTTTTGCCCTTAGCTGTGGT
>NW_017732176.1:215955-222412 GCF_001890085.2 Hipposideros armiger | reverse complement strand
TATCTCCACCCCGCAACTAAGATTGGACATGGTGCCTTGAGCTGAGCAGCTGGGAGCTGCTCACAGGCAGCCAGATGGTTCAGTTGGTTAGAGTGCGTGCTCTGAACAACAAGGTTGCCAGTTTGACTCCCCCATGGGATGGTGGGCTGTGCCCCCTGCAACTAGGCTGAAAATGGTGACCTGACTTGGAGCTGAGCTGCGCCCTCCACAACTAAGAATGAAGGACAACCACTTGACTTGGAGCTGAAAGATCCTGGAAAAACACAATGTTTCCCTTCCCCAATTCCCCAATAAAATCTTTAATAAAAATAAGAATAAAAAATAATAAAGTTATTTTCTCATTCAAAAAATAAAAAGGTAGATTTGGAGCTGAGAGGCAATAACTTAATAACTGATATAGTCCACCCTTTTGACTATTCAGCATCCATAACACTGCTTTGAAAAATGTGAACTTTGATATAATCACAAAAAAACCCTCTGTTTCCTCCTCAAAATGCAACTTTTCTGCATATAAACCAAGTCAGTGTTGCTTTCTCCCCAAATTCAAATTTGTAAAGCCCCAACTGTCCTTGTACCCATCTCTGAGCAATATTAATTATTTATCAAATTTAGTCACAATCCCATCTGGATATGTTTCCTGCAAGCCAAATTGTAAAGTAAACTGCCAACAAAACTTGTAAAAATGATGAAGATAAGAAGAAAACAGAATAAAATTGTGTATATAGCTAGCTAGCTAGATATAGATATTTACAACCTCCTTCTGTCACTATCCATTTCATATTTCCTTCGCCTTCATCTGAGGTGTACCTGAGGTGGCTGGGAGTTTTTTTATATGGTGTAGTAATCCATCTTGCCTGAAGGGTCTGAATCATCACTGACTGTGCCTTTGTCAGAGGGGTAGAAAAATTATCATCTTCTATTAACTTTGACTATTAGACAATAAAATACTAAAAGCCACCTCAGAGAATGCTCTGGATTCCAGATACATCCTTCCCTGCCCCCATTAAATGGCAGTAACCCAATTATCCTTTGGTAATCAATATCAATCGCCCTCTTGTTTGCCTGTTGATTCAGTAGCGTGAGGAGCTCAAAATGGCCAAGTGGCAATCTCATCTTCCAAATCAAGGCAATATTGGTGTTTAAACTGGTAGAAGTATTTGTTCTGGGGGAATCAAGNTTTCTATGTATTAGGTAGGGCTGCTATGCCTCCCGATCTTAGTAGATTAGTCGTAAATAGTAGGTGCTCTGTGGGGCCCAGTGGTACAGTCTCCCTGGTCACCAGAGCCAGGTGTTCCAGATGTGTCCCTTGAGTGGGTTGTGTGTGCCCTTCTGTTGTAGTTGAGACTTGATTGCTGTTTTCATGTCAGTGGGAGGAATAGACCCTCAGGCTAATTGGGTGTAAGGACAGTGAAGAAGCTTCCGTGCAGGGACTAACGCCATGGAGCAGGGTTCACTTTAGCAGGGCTCTGGTGCCTGCCCAGTCTGCCCTTTGGATTTGTTGTCCTTGAATGTGGCTGGGTGATGCTCCAACTCGGTTAAAAGCTGGTCACTGGGTGTGCCAGCCCTGTAGCCTTCTGGAAAGGGCCCTACTGCAGTCCAAGTTCAGTGGCAGCCTGTGCCCTGCCCAGGACAACCTGGCATGAGCGACAAAGCAATGTGCAGATGGCCACCACCTGCGCAGCAATTGGAGGTGCTTTGAGAGGCTAAGTCATTAACCAAGGCTGGTTAATGCCAGATTTGGAGCTGCTCAGCACAAGATATGAGACATGCCAAAGTCAGTTAGTATATGGGTTTTTTGAAGCTTTGAGAGATTTTAGGAAAATCCACAGCATGAGTCAAGACAGGCCGTTTGTATGAAAAAGCCACTGGAAGCAGCTTGGGTGTTCTAGAAAATTGGGTGGGTCTGGGTCTCAGGGAATCACCAGGGCAGGGCAGACAAACTTTGTTAGCCAGGTTGATGGATACTCAGATATGGTGGTGTCCATGTCTACATGCCGGGAGTGGTTAGGGCTCAACAAAGAAACAATAGAGTCTACCAGCACTTCTGTCTGGGAGAAAGCTGTCCTTCCAGCCCTCATCCAGAAGCCAGTCAACTTAGTTCCTCCTGTATGTCCCTGGTACCTTTCAAACTGCTGCCCCAGTGCTGGAGCTTAGAACGTGTGAGTCTATCAACAAGTAAGTCTGTGCGTTATGCACAGGCCCTTTAAGAGGAATGCCTAGGACTTCAGCTGCCCTTGTCTCGCTCAGCCACTGGAAACATAGGCTGGAGAGCCTGATGTGGGGCTGACAACCCCTTGCTCCTCCAGGTGTTTTGTGACCATTTGACTAATAGGATACAGGAGAAACAACACTGTGCTAGTTTCTGGGCCCAGACTTTAAGACACTGTCAGTTTCTACATTCTCTNAAGGGGGGGGCAACACACAAGCTGTGGGAACACAACGGAGAGTTAATTAATGTAAGTTAAATTAAGTGTGTGGGGGTAGGAAGGCTTCCAGGTGGAGGTGACCTCTTGACTGAGTCTTCAAGTCTGCATAAGAGTTTGTTAAGGAAAGGCATGCTAGATGGAGGCCTGGAGATGGCTGAGCATGGCAAGACCTGGAAAACACGTGCTGCTCAACACAGGTGCAGTTTGGAAGCAGGGTGGGGAAGAGGGTGGCATGAAGGCATGAGGCAAGACCACAAGTTCCTCAGAGTTTACCCTTAATGATTTTGTGTCAAAGAAGCCTCACTGCACCTGTCGCCAGTTGTCCTTCAAGCCACCCCAGCTGATGCCACGTGGAGTAAAGGCAAACTGTCCTTGCCAAGCCAGGCCCAAATTTCAAATTCATGAGCAAATAAATGGTTGCAATTGTTTGACACCACTGTTTTGAGATGGTTTATTTTCAACAACAAATAATCAAAATCATCACTTTAAAGATGGGGCAGCTGAGGAGGAAGAGGAGAGCTAAGTGGAAAATAACAAGCATCAATGCCAGGTGCCAATGCCTTGGTCCTCCCAGGCCCTGTGTTTGGTTATAAGCATACATTGTTTGGCTAACATCTGGAAGCTAATTACAGCAGCTAATGAGTATCACTGATTCTACGTGATGCCAAAGGGGCTTTAAGGTCCAAATACAAGGTACATTCCTGGAATATGGTTATAAGGACAGGAATGGGGTAGGATGCTGGTAACTCAAAGGGTGCAGATTGGTAAAGTAAATCAACCTAAATGGGAGTTTCTAATACCTGGCCATAGACCTCCATCCTTTCCCTTGCCCAATTAATTATTTTTATTGATCACTTGGTTGGATAAAGTTTAGGAGGCCATGCTTATCAAACTTACTAAAGACATGAAGCTTGGAAGGCTGGTGGGCATATAGAATGACAAAATGAGGATGCTAAAATATTTTGACAATTTGGAGCAATAAGCTCTACCCAACAAGAAAAAATTTAGCAGGGATAAATATAGCAGGGACTTTGTGTTTGAATCTTAAAAAAAAAATCACAATTACAGAATGATAAAGGGGTAGCCTAGCAACAGGATACGAGAGAATCACCTAAGTCCAGGCATCGGGCTTAGATAGATGTAAGCTTATGTTTTATTATAGATACACCACTTAGCAACTGTGAGCTTTGGGAAATAGTTTAAAGCTCTCTGAGCCTAGCGCTTCCTTATAAGAATTAGAGATAATGCATTTAAAGGGTAGCTTCTGGCACAAAGTAATTGTTCAATAAATGACCAGCAAAAGATCTAAGTTGCTTGTTAAGGTGCTGCTGAGACTATGGCAACCTCCAAGTCTCTACAGAGTCTAAGAAGGAGCTGTCCAGGGGAACTTTCTCTGATGGCAGAAATGCTCTATAATCTGCACTGTCCGATATGGTGGCCATTAGCCACACATGGCTATTGAGCCTTTGAATGTGCCTATTGTGACTGAGAACCTAAATTTTTAATTGTAACTGTAAATAATTAAAAAAAATTTTTATAAAGATTTTTATTGGGGAATTGGGGGAGGAGAACAGCATTGGGGAATCGGGGAAGGGGAACAGACAAGTTGCTGTTGTTTTTGGTCTTCAGTCTAGTTGCGGAGGACGTTGCTTCACTGGCTCAAGTTGGCACCATCATTGTGCTCTTCCTGGGCGAGGCAGATCAGTCACCCGCTTCTGGATGGCCNGGAAGAAGAAACCCTACTGAAAACGCCACGGCAGAAGAAGGCCATGAGAGACAAGTCAGCAAAATGGCCAGGTTTAGAGAGGGAATTGAAGATATGGATTGAAGAGTAAAGGGCAATTGGGTGATTCGTCATCAGACACAGATGAGGACACGCTACTGGTTGGGAGTTTTGACAGTGATGAGGAGTTGTATGAATTTTATGATGACTAAAACTTGAGTTCAATAACTTTATGTAATACATTGTTTTTCAAATTTCAGGCCCCAAAATTAAGGTGCATCTTATACATGGGGAAATACGGTAGATGGGAAATACAAATCTCATACCTGGCAATTGCTGAACCACAGCGTGTCATCCACTGGTTAATCCAAGGAAATTCTGGTCAATCTCATTAGAATGAAGGAAAGTATCTTGCAAGTCATTTAATGGAAATACATCCTTCTCACTGCCCCCAGGCCACTCTTAACAGCTATCATTTTTGTTATCCTAAGCAGTTCTCATCTGAAGGACCCAGTCTGCTATGGTGCCATCTAGTGGCGATTGCTCTTTGAACCTTATTTTCTCACATGATACTTTAAAAAAAATTCTTATTTATTTACTTATATATTTGCAATTTCAGTTGACATTCAATATTATTTTATATTAGCTTCAGGTATAAAGCATAGTGGTTATACATTTATATAATTTACAAAGCGATCCCCCCCCCATTAATCTAGTACCCACTATATACCGGGGGCGTGCCACAAAAATGTATACAAGTGGACACTTTGGTCAACGTTGCTCAAACAGTAGTTTGCTGTAATCAGAAGTGTCTGGTTGCTGATGGTTAATACCACTTTGAGCACCTCTTGTAATTGCAGAAATCAAACGTGACTTGATTTCATCTTTTGTTATTGGTATATGAGTAGATTGAGTATTACAATTTTAATAAAGTTTTTCTTTCTTAAAATGTGTATACATTTTTTGGCACCCTCTGTATAGGGTTATTACAATATTATTGACTATATTCCCTATGCTGTTCTTTACTTCCCCTTGACTATTTCATAACTACCAATATGTACTTCTTAATCCCTCACATTTTCCACCAAGTCCCCCAATACTCCCTCCCATCTGGCAACCATAAGTTTGTTCTCTGTATCTATGAGTCTGTTTCTGTTTTGTTTGTTCATCTGTTCTTTAAATTCTACATATGAGTGAGATAATATGCTACTTTTAACAGGTGAAAAGGGCACATATTCACATATTCTGGTCATTCTCCTAAAACTATTGTAGATAGATGGCCAGAGGTTGATATGGGTGTATTGCAGACCTTCTCAAAGACTGGGTGAAGAATATATAATCTTTTAAAGTCCCTACCAGAGCTGAGGACTGGACAGAGAAATGTTCTGCTCAGCTGGCCAACAATCTTTCTTTGAGAATGAGCTAAAATGAGGATCTGGCAGGAAAAGCCAGCAGAGGTCAGACCCACAGACAACATTGCCAGAAATTCACACCCACCTACCCCCAACACTGTCCAAGACCAAGAATAACTGATGATACAGATTACAAAGCCTATCAAGTATGGTGATCACACATAGGGATGTGGGATCTTTAATTATCATCCCTTCTTTTCAATGAGAGCAGTCTTAAGATATTGAACTAGCTTAGATTACAAAGATACAAAAGGGCAGCCCAGGTAAACCGGCCCAGGTCTTCTGCCTAAGAATGCTTCATCTGCCTCTCTTCACAGTTTCTTAAGGCTGTCCAGTCTTCAGGCAACAACACCCGTGGAAGCCACCTCGAGGGACATCATTATCAACATAGATTGTTTCCCAGGAAGAGAGAGCAGCTTTGCTTGCTAGGAAGAGCAAGACCTACTCCTGGGTTCATGGGGTGTCATGCAAGTTTCTTTTAGAGCCTCCTGCCTTCCTTTTCTGTCACCCAGGATCCTCATGCACCCCTTCATTCCTGATGGCCCGCCCTCGGGCCTTCCTTTTTGGGATAGCACCTCTAGTGCCTGTAGCCTCTTTGTTACATCTTTCCCTAGCCTTCCTTGGGCCATAAGGTGTTCTTGTTGTCCACAGACCAAAAGTCCTAGGGCTCCTGCAGGCACACAGCCAAACCACCAGACCCCTCCAAGGAGAAAGCTTTGTCCTAGGGGCGGCATTTTCTCGATTTCTCTGAATTTTAACCCACTGTGAGTCCTCTGGTATATGGAAGTCTTGCTGTGCTCCTTGCCTCTTATCTCACCATTCCTACTCCATCTCATTTCTAGACCTATGCTTACTTAGCCTTTCCCTACCTTACCCGTACACACACACACACACAC
>NW_017732176.1:183934-215938 GCF_001890085.2 Hipposideros armiger | reverse complement strand
ACACACACACACACACACACACTAGTGGCTGCACCAATCAATTTGCAATCTTACCAACAGTGCACGAGGGTTCCCTTTTCTCCACATCCTCACCAACACTTGTTGTTTGTTGATTTATTGATGACAGCCGTCCTGACAGGAGTGAGGTGGTATCTAATTGTGGTTTTTATTTGCATTCCTCTAATGATTAGTGACGTTGAGCATCTTTTCATATGTCTATTTGCCATCGGTATGTCCTCTTTGAAGAAATGTTTATTCAGGTCCTCTGTCCATGTTTTAATGGAATTTTTTTTTCTTTTTCTTTTTGGTGTTGAGTTGTATGAGTTTTGTATATGTTTTGGATATTAACACCTTATCAGATGTATCATTGGTAAATATCTTCTCCCATTCAGCAGGATGTCTTTTAGTTTTGTTGATGGTTTCCTTTTCTGTGAAAAAACTTTTTTAATTTAATGTAGTCCGATTTGTTTATTTTTTTCTTTAGTTTCCCCTGCCCAAGGAGATATGTCAGTAAAAACACTACTAAGGATAATATCTGCAAGTTTACTTCCTATATTTCCTTCTAAGAGTTTTATGGTTTCAGGTCTTACATTTAATCCATTTTGAGTTTATTATTTTATATGGTGTAAGAAGGTGATCCAGTTTTATTTTTTTGCATGTATCTGTCCAGTTTTCCCAATTCCATTTATTAAATAGACTGTCTTTACCCCTATGTAAATTATTGTTTCCTTTGTCATAGATTAAATGAAAATATAGACATGGATTTGTTTCTGGGCTCTCTTCTCTATTCTGTTCCATTGATCTATGTGTCTGTTTTTATGCCAATTCCATGCTGTTTTGATTACTATAGTCTTGTAGTATAATTTGAAATCAGGTAGTGTGATACCTCCATCTTTGTTCTTCTTTCTCAGGATTGCTGTGGCTATTCAAGGTCTTTTGTGGTTCCATATAAATTTTAGGATTATTTGTTCTAGTTCTGTGAAACATGTCATTGTTATTTTGATAGGGATTGTATTGAATCTATAAATTGCTTTCAGTAGTATGGGCATTTTAACTATATTAATTCTTCCTACCCATGAGCATGTTATATGTTTCCATTTATATGTATCTTTTTAAATTTCTCTCTTCAATGTCTTATAATTTCCTGATAGCTCATTATTGATGTATAAAAATGCAACCAATTTTTGAATATTAATTTTGTATCCTGCTATTTTACTAAATTCATTTATCAGTTCTAATGGTTTTTTGGTGGAATCTTTGGGGTTCTTTACACATAGTATCATGTCATCTACAAATAACGACAATTTTGCTTCTTCCTTTCCCATTTAGATGTCTTTTATTTCTTTTTCTTGTCTGAATGCTGTGGCTAGAAATTCCAGTATTAGGATGAATAAAAATAGTGAAAGTGGGCATCTTTGTCTTGCTCCTGATCTTAAGGGGAATGCTTTTAGCTTTTCCCCATTTATATGATATTAGTTGTGGGTTTGTCATATGTGGCCTTTATTATGTTGAGATATGTTCCCTCTATTCCCACTTTGCTGACTGCTTGTATCATAAATGGATCCTGGATTTTGTCAAGTGCTTTTTCTGCATCTATTTGATATGACCATATGATTTTCATTTTTCATCTTGTTTATGTGGTGTATCATGTTAATAAATTTGTGAATATTGAGCCAACTTTGCATACCAGGAATGAAGCCCACTTAATCATGGTGTATGATTGTTTTAATGTATTGCTTAACTCAGTTTGCTAATATTTTGTTGAGGATTTTTGTATATATGTTCATTAGGAATATCAGCCTATAGATTTTTTTTTGTATTTTTTTTGTAATGTCTTTGTCTGGTTTGGGAATCAGGGTAATGGTGGCCTCATAAAATAAGTTTGGGGGCCAGCCGAGTGGCTTGTTGGTTTAGAGTTGGCTTGGGAGCATGAGCTCTGAGCATCAGAGCCGCTGGTTCAGATCCCACATGGGTCAGTGATGCTGCGCCTTCTACAGCTAAGACAGTGAAGTGTCCCTTCAGTGTGTTGTGTGTGTTCTCCTGTTGTAGTTGAGCTTTGATTGCTTTTGATGCATCAGTGATTGGGATTGACTCCCAGCCTGGCTGACTGTGAGGACTGGCTACACCCACATGAACTGCTGCATGAGGGTTGTCTCCTCAGAGAAGGATTTGCCCCCATGGTTTCTTGTGCCTATTGAGACCTCCCTTTGGGTGTACCACTTGTGAGGCTAACCAGGTAGTTGTCTGGTGTGGTGAAGTTGGCCTCTGGGTTTGTTGTTTCTGGTGTTTCTTGGGAGGAGCCCCCATGCAGGCTAATTTTAGCTTTGCCTGTGACCGACCTGCAGCTACCTGGTAGGAGCCACAAAGCCATATATGGTTGGTGGTTGCCTGTGCTGGACCTGGAGGAATGTGGGGATGACCTCACTGTGAACTGAGACCAGCTGCCACCAGTATTGGGCCTGAGGCAACTTAGCAAAAGGCCCAAGGGTAGACTTATTGCCACCCACCAGCAGCCTGTAAGGCTCAGCCGTTGAAAGAGCCCCCTTAGTTGTGCAGGACAGGCTGACTGACCTGGCATTGAGAGTGCCCTCGGCAATGCAGCACTAGCTAGGTGGGGTGGAGTCTCAGGGAGTCGCAAGATGTGGCTGGTGGTTTTTACAAAGTAAATGGATTCAGTTGTGCCAGTGTGTGGCTTGTGACCACTTCGCACAGTGCCCTGAGAATACCACAGCCAGCCACCGCTCACCTCAGAGCAGTGTTTGGCTTGTGACTTCTTTGCGAAATGGCCTTAGGACACCACAGCCTGCCACCGCTTGCCTCAGGCTCGCAAATCCCCAAGAGCTGTCCAAGAGTGGCTGTGGCACAGGTTCATACACCACCAAAAACTCCCCAGGCTGTTGTGGGCCTTCCACTGCTGTAAAAGCCTTCTGTGGCTTGTGGGGCAGGGCTGGCCAAGATGTCGAGTACCCCTTGCAATGCAGCTCTAAGGGGGCAGGGTAGGATTTCAGAGAGCTAAGGGGTAAGAGCAGTAGTTTCTACAATGTCAAATGCAGTCTCAGCTCCTATCCAAGTGCCGAGCCTGTGACCACCCTGCTAAAATGTCCCAAGAACACCATGGCCAGCCACCACCTGCCTCAGACCCATAGGTCCCTGAGAGCTGCCCAAGAGATACTGCAGGACAGGTCTTGGATCACTGCCCGCTATCAAATGTTTTCCGAGCTGCTGTGGGCTGTCTGCCACTGCCAAGAAAAGCTTCTGCAGCCTGTGGGGAGGGGTCAGCAGTCCAACAGTCGAGTGTCCTTGGCGCAATGTAGCACAGGCTTTGTGGAGGGCAAGGACTCAGGGTACACAAAAGTGGTGCACACACACAGATTCCACCAGACCAGTGCAGTCCCAGACCTGGCCCTTGGGGGGAGGGGCTCAACACAGAAAATATGGCACCCTCCTGTACGCTATATGTGTGTCAGGCTCCACACAGGAATAATAATGGTTCCTGCCCCTCCAGCCCTTTTTTTGAAGCCACACAACTCAGTCTTTCCCTGCATGTCTCTGGGCCTTTCAAGTTGCTGCCCCTCTACCAGAGACCAGATGAGTGTTTGCAAGTGAGAGAGTCTGTGTGTGGGCTCTGTAAGAGCACACTGAGTTTCCAGCTGCCTTCCATCTCATCAGGACAGGCAGACAGAGTCCTCACTGATTTTCACTGCCAGATGTTATAGTAACTCCTCTTCCCAGCTCAGGACCCCTGGGCTGCAGAGCCCAGTGTGGGTTGGGACCCTTCCCTCTTCAGGAGGGACCTCCACCACCAAGGTGTACCTCTCAGTGTTCATCCACTACTGTGGGTTTGAGGTCAGCCCATTTCACATCTCTGCCCCTCCTACCAGTATCGATGTGACCTCTTTTTTATATCCTTCATTATAGGGTTTCTGTTCGGCTAGTCTTCAAATGATTCTTGAGCTTGATTGCTCTATAATTTATTTGTAATTTTGGTGTGATCTTGGAATGCATTAGGCATAGTGTTTACCTAATCAACTATTTTGTACCCTCCCCAATCCCTTTTTTCTTTAAGCCAGTTTGAGCTGGGACTCTTACATAACCCAAAGCTTCCTGATTTACACAGTAAGCACATTCAATTTTTAAAGCAAGATTTTTTTCTTAAGGCCAATGAACGTTCTACATATATGGCTTCTGCTCCAAACGATTCTGTTAATTATTTTAGGAGCTCGTATTATTTGTGGGTTGGCTCTTTGATATCTATCTTTCACAATTACTCTAATCTTTCATTTTCATTTCTTTATCTTTTGCTTTTGTGTTCTAGGAAATTTATCTTCAGTTTATCTTTTACTCACTAATTCAGTTTCCTGCAGTGTTCATTTCTAAGTCATGGCTTCCATTTTAGAATTTAGTTAAATAATCATGTTTTCCAGACTAGTAACATTTTTCTTCCACTCAGATGTAAAATTTTTTAGCATCTAATATATAGTATTCTTGATAAATTAAGAAAAAAAGAATAGTCATTCATTTTTCTGATCAATAATTTCCCTTATCCTATAATTTAGCCCCCTCTTAGCCTACTTTGTCTTTATAGCAATCACCACATGAGATAAAAAGATAGATAGAGAGATAGATAGATAGATAGATAGATAGATAGATAGATAGATAGATAATCTCCCAGGACCTAGAGAATGCCTGGCACAAGTTGACACTCAATAACTATTTGTTGGACATGTAAATGGATGGTGTAAATGCATTAATTTGCTCAGGGTATCCTCAGAAGGTAAAACTAACACAAAAAGATAAATAACAATCCAAGGCAGCCAACTGCGAGTTAACAAAAATACATACATAATAAAGAACTGAATCAATTGTACAGATTCAGGTATACTCTAGAATCAGAGCCAGGTGTGGGCAGCAGACAACACTTAGTGTTTGAATNCTTCCACCTGATCCCCAGATCCATGTGGTTTGGCTATGGGAAACACAGAACTATATACAAAGAGTGCCAAAACAATGTATACACATTTTAAGAAAGGAAAAAGCTGTATTAAAATTGTAATACTCAATATATACGGATAACAAAAGATGAATACAAGTCACGTTTGACTTCTGCAATTACAAGAGGTGTTCAAAGTGGTTACTATGAGTGTAATCTTAATACAGTTTTTTCCTTTCTTAAAATGTGTATACATTTTTTTGGCACCTTCTGTATTTGTCTATCATTCAAAGTACAATCTACATCCTTAAAGGAAGCACCTCTGGCCTTTCAGATTGTAATCTCCCAACTGGTACCACTACCTTTAGCAAGGCAGCTCTCTAATCTTTCTATTAGGCCAGCTGTTTCTGGGTGGTAAGGTATGTGGTTCTACCAGTTAATTCCATAGATGGGCTTCTTTTGAAATGACTTTCTTCATCAGAAGCAATGTTGTGTGCAACACACTATTTTCTGTAATCACAGATAGTTCTGGCAGAAGATTCTTGGGCAGGAAAGCAAATATGTCCTACTCAGAATACATGTCTCCTCCAGTGAGGAAAATTTTATGCTCCCTTCCATGATGGAAGGGGTTCAATGTAACCAACTTGCCCCTGGGGGCTGACTTTCCCTTAGGGTGCGGTGTCGTGTCACGGGCTTGGTTGAGTTGGCAAGGGAAGCATTCAGCAACATTGATAGAAAAGCCTTGATTGGGGCAAGTCCATGTTGTTGAGCCCACATATAGTCCCCATTCCTGCCATTCCTGTGGTTTACACACAGGTTCATTAAACCAACACTGGAATAGCGAGGTAAAGGCGCTAACTAAAATCCACAGGATGGGTCATTTTGTCCCCTTTAACCAAGGGGCTCTGAGTCTGGAAATGACTTAGGTCTGGAAATTGGATGAGAGGCCACTCACGTCAGGATTTTGGCCACCGTACTTTTTATATAGATCAAGCAACATTTTCGTAGGCTGTCAATCTTTTTTGTTCCTAGGTGCACCATGATCATCAGTTAGTCCACTAAAAACCCCTAGGTGTTTTATTTCAATTTGATTTTGCAATTGCAATTGACATGATTAGATGCAATTGCATCTAATCACTATGTACAACATAGTGATTAGACATTTGTATACCTCCTGATGCAAGATTCCTAAGCTTTTATTTTGATTGCCATTGTGTCCTTTCTGCCTTTTATAGTAATTGTGGTCTTGTCTCTACAGTTAAGTTCTGTCGTTTGGCTTCTGCTATAAGGGAATTCCATCCTTCCCATTGAAACCAGGAAGCCCAACTCAATGGAGGTTTCTTTCACCACTATATCTGGCTTACAGAAGAGAGCCACCACAGAGTTTTTTAGAGATGCAGGTGCTACCATCAACAATGTGTTTCTCAGGCTGGCTGAGTGGCGCGTTGGTTAAGAACTGGCTTGGGACGCCAGAGGGCCGCGGTTCGGATCTCACATATGAGGGCCAGTGATGCTGCCCTCTACAGCTAAGATGCTGAACAACAGCTCAACCTGGAGCTGGGCTGCTATTAGTCGCTGGTGTCGGCATAAGCTGCAGCCCCTGTGGCAATGGGTTGCCATGGNCCAACCACTATGCCATGAGTGACCCCAAACTACCAGGAGATAGGCTCACATGAAGAGGAGGCGTGCACCCCACTATTGTGGCTGAGTCCCCAGAGAGCCAGCCCCAGCCACATGAATGACACATCTTGAAAGTGGATCTGTCAACTCCAGTCTAGCTGTTCCAACTAACAATGTGTGGAACAGAAATAATCTGTCTACTGTGAACCTTGCACAAACCGCAGATTTGTGAGCGAAATGAATGGTGGTTGTTATTTTAAGCTTCTCTGTTTTAGATTATTTGTTACAAAGGAATAAACAAATATAACATCCCCCCTAAAGAATTTGACCTTAAACCAGTATCTTAAACAAGTAGTTTTGGCTTGGAACTACTTTGGTTTCTTCTCTTCCAATTTCTATGTTTTTCTATGACCCAGGTGTTCTGTTCTCTTTTTCTTCTGCACTGGAATAAACTTGTCCTTCTGGAGGACTCATAGCTATTTGTAGAAAGCACTTGTTCTTCAGATCTGTATACATTAAAAGTATATTCTAGTTATATATGTATTATCTAGCTTCTTCTGCAACTCTGATTCTCTTCATGATGCTCTGAAGAACGCTGCTTACCTGCTTTCTTTGTTAATCATTGTCTCTTGCTAGTTTTCTAACCTACATAGTCTACTTTGGCCTCTGTTTTCTCTGCCTAAACAATATTGTATTTACTAGCTACAACCTGTGCCCATGTTAGCTGTTTAAACACACATTTAGTATGGGAGTCTTTATTAAAAACTTTCACCAGTTATGCATCACTAAATCAGTTAGGATTCAGTCAGAGGATCAAAAACACACCAGTTATTTTAATAGAGAGAGTTTAATATATGTTAATAGATACAATGATCCTAAATAGAGAACTGTATCAATCAGGGAGTTCCAGAGAAAATAAACCAAGATGTCTTAATATATATAAATAGATTTATTTCAAAGAATTGACCTACACAATTGTGGGGGCAAGACTGAAATCTGTAAGGAAAGTCAGCAGGCTGGAAATTCTCAAGCAAGAGCTAATGTTGCAGTCTTGAAGCAGAATTTCTTCTTCCTTTGTGAAAGCTCAGTTTTTGCTCTTTAGGTCTTTCAATTGATTGGATGAGGACCACCCACATTATTGAGATACATATCTTTTAATTAAAGTCAATTGATTATAGATGTTCACCACATCTACAACATATTCTCACAGCAACACTTACATTAGTGTTTCATTAAGTAACTGACTAGCCACATTGGCACATAAAACTAACCATCACAGTAACTCAAAGGGTTAAAAGAGAACTATAAAATATCATGGAAACTGCAACTCCTGAGATCTGAAGAAGCAGAGGGGAAAAGTTGAAATTATTAAAACATAAATTTAGTAGATAGGCCCTGAGGAACTGAAATTCAGGCCTCTGAGTAGGAAGTATTGTTCAGCCAGTGCTAGTTGTCTAAGTTCAGAAGAAGAAATCCCGGAGACAAAGACCCAGATCCCTGAGGAAGGGACACTGGCTGGCTGTTGCTGGTGTGCCTGAGGGAGACATGAGGAGGCGGATTCTGCAAGTCTTAGAAAACCTGCAAACTGGATTCAGCTGCTGCTACAAGAAAAAAATGCTTATGTTATGATGAAGAAGTTTTGCTGGGGTAATACTCACAGGAACCACAAGCAGACAGAAAACCCTCAGGAAATATACAGCAAGGAGCAAACACTTTGTTCCTCCTCCAGCCCTGCAGTCTCCATCTTTTGTCCCTATTGGCAGAGCCAACTGGAAAAGCAAAATTGTGGTTTTCAGAGTCACAGCTCTAGGGTCCTTGGTGCTCAAGGTCACCAAGGCACCTGGCACNACCCTTCTCAGTTGCCATTGCACTCAAGCCTCCTATCCAGGACCCTGCCCTAGCTCAGTCTCTCAAGGGCATCTTGGAAATCCCCCTTCTCCCCTTCCCCCGCCCCCCCAATTTCCCAGAACTCCGGTTTTCCCAGCACCAAATATTAATCACAGTTCAGGCTTACAATGCTCAAGTTCCCCATAATTTCAGGTAAGGTGGAGCCAGAACATGATGAGGAGAAATCAGGGACTTTTCACCTCCAAGTCATCCCAGAAAAGTAAGGCGAGAGCAAGGCCTGAGGGAACTTGAGGAACCTGGGCACCTCCTCCAAATTAAGGTGCAGACCAAGCATCTTCCCAAGTACAGCTTTCATTCCAGTGGGTGCAATTTCCCTCCAGCCTTCCCCCAAATGATCCCAGGTTCACAGGATAAAGAGAAAAGGAATGCTGATGCCAGGGTGACAGACACCAGAGGAGCCTGTCGCTGACTCACTTCTGCCTCTCCTTAGCTCTGCCGGGGCTGGGGAGCTCAGAAACACCTAGCAGGTGGCAATGCCTGCATCCGGTTGTTGCAATGGAAGCCAGTAAGAGAGATGCTGATGGCTGATGGTGCTGGAGCAGGGACTAGGAAAAGACACACCCACACTCTGGCAGCTTTGAACATACTTTCTCTTCTAATGGATTCCTCTTTGGGGAATGCTAACCTCAGGGAACTCCCAGAGCCGAAAGAGGAGGAGGAGCATCTGGGAGGGTGCCAAGGTTATTCAATGTCCCATTCAAGGGAAAAGCCTAATGGGAAAATAAAAATAACTTTTGGCAAGGACAGCTCTACCTCCGGTAGCTGCAGATGTCATCATCATTGTCATCCTTGTCATAGTCGTAACAACAGCAGCAAACACTTACATCATGCTTACTATGTGTGAGGCATTGTCTAAAATGCTTTATATACTTGAACTCATTTAATCTTGGGTCTAGGAGAACCTGCTTCACTGAGGCCCTTTACAGGTGCTGGGTCCTACTGCTAATCTGGTATTTTGGTACCGTCATTTTAACTTACAAAATCTGTTTTATNGGGTTCAGGTCATTTGAGCAACAGGAGTCAGCATTTATTTAGTCCTTCAAAAGCACAGCTTTTTTTCCTATAATGTAATGGAATTTCAGTGTTCAAACAAATAGAAAACTTTAGATTGAAAAGTTCCAGCCCATCTTCTACTCCTCCACCCCAAAGAAAGATGCAGAAAGTAGTCAATAAGACAGGTCGAGAGAGGGTTTTTTGACAGGTTGCTCTCTTGTGTCTGTGTTTGATTTCTGAGTCATTATGCCAGACATCTCTGGTAAGGAACACTTTTAAGCACCAAATCTCCTCCTTACTTGGTGTACTGTTCCATAAACAGACAATGACATCAATAAATCTTGTTATTGAGAGTAAAGATGCAGCCTATGACTCAAATAATGCACACTTGGGAGGACTTCATACACCCTAATTCCTTCCATATCCAGTCAATTTCAGCTTCTCACTACCCATGTGATTCCAGTATACCCAACCTGGGGGATAATCCCCAGGTAGGAAATCTAAAGAGGTATAGAAAATAGATGAAAATCAAGAAAAAAAAAAGTTGAAATGGTTAACAATGAAGCCAGGGGATGTCTGTGCTGGGATGAATTTCAGAGTTCATTGACTCCCAACTCAGCACAGAGGCCCTCTATGCCATTACTTGGACAGATGACATCCAACTTGGTTCCATGACTTCCAGATGCTAGTCCTTGGAGCAATGCCAGGCTGACTGCGCCAGAATCCCCAGGGAGCTTTATATGGAAACCCAGGTTCTACGCCTGAAAGTATGAATTTTGTAGACCTGAAGTGAGGCAAAGGCATCTCTATGTTTTAAAACCTCAGATTATTTTGAAGTGTATTCAGGTTGAAATTCACTTTTGAAAAGAGCTCTGGTCTCGATCACTCCATTTCTAGTGATTGAAAAATCAAAAACAAAAACATTATAGTCCCTAAAACTCATGTAAGCAGACAACGCTTACACTCTGGCAGTGTTTTCTGTAATCATATTTTCGTACTACTGACCGCAGGTCAATTTATGCTTTCCTGCTCTTCTCAACCTCAGCCACGACCGAAAGCATCACCTGAGGCCTATGTCTGGGTCTCTCCATCTCAGCTTGCTCTCTTTGTTGTGGGCCAGCCAAGATGCTGACAAGAATAAAAATGACTTGTTTTTGAGAGTCAGGATAAGCTATGACTGAGATGACGCACACAGGTTCACGGAGAAAGACTCTCACATCCGACCTACCTTCTTCCGTCCACAGAGAGTCACGTTGCTACTCTAACCACATCACTAATTCCAAAAGATGGGGACTCCTACACACGGCCTCCAGGTCAATGCCCCTGATTGGGGCAGGGAACTGGAAGGCGGCCAGCCCCCAGTTCCTGGCATTTCAAGTTCTCTTGGCACCATGGGTGTAACTGCACTGTAGAAGGCAGTGTTCTCGATTTGTACAGTCTCTGGGATGCTTATTTTAAAAAGACAGGGCCCCACAAAAAGCCTTCTGAATGAGTGGGGTGAGGCCTGGAAATCTGCCTTTTGTACAAGCAGGCCCAAGTAATTCTGAGCCAAGCTGATTTCATACTTCGCCCGCTTGGGATTGAATCCCTATAAGGAAAAGTATATGGAAAAAAGGAAAACTTCCTCTCTGCCCTCCCAGGGCCATTGCTCCTTGTCTTCTTGAACTCTTGGCCAGGTCTCCTATTTTTTTACATTCCCCTCAATTCCCTACCCATTCTTTTCCTCCAGAAAAGTTCTTATCTGCCATTAGACTGGTATTTTTTTTTTAAGGCTAATAGTTAACATTTGTGGGGAGCCTAGTTCTATCAATTTGGGCAGGGGGACAGGACAAGTGGTCAGAACTGCACAGGAAGGAGACGACAGTGTTGGAAGAGAAGCCTAGGAACTTACTTATGTCAAAAAAAAAATCCATACCCCTATTATGTTATTCAGAATTGAATTACTTAATGATAACTCACCCATTAAGTTCTTTCCCAATAAGCCTGGGTTGTGGAATCAAAACGTATGGATTTAGTCATGGCTCCATCACAGATGTTGGGCAAATTATTGAAATTCTCTGAGCTTTAGTTCCTTTATCTATAAAATGGAGGTGATTGCTTAATAGGGCTGTTAACCATGCAAAAGGTTCAGCTGCTCACCTCAAGAGGTGAGGTTGGTGGAAATAAAAGCAGGTTTTATTCCAAAATGCCAGCATTAAGAGAAGACAGTGAACTCCCTGTTACAAAGGCTGCCTTAATACCGCCAAAGGTTTTATAGACACACATATAGAGGAGCAAAACAAAGGAAGGAGAAGCTGGCCAGGCACCTTCAGAAAAAAGCACTTCCTAGAGGCTCTTCTGTGTCAGGGGCAGGAGTAAACCCCATACAGATGCAAAAGCTACTCCCAAGTTACTGGGCCAGGTAAACAAAACTATGCACACTGGTCCATAGTAAACAAAACTATTGGAACTGGTATGCATAGTAAAGACACAGTAAACAGACAAGTCATCGAGGTTTGGGAGGAAGAGAGGGAAGCAAAGAAAGGAAAGTAAAAAAGACTTTCAAAAAATCCCAAGCCAAACCACTGTCAAATCAAACTATTTCAGAGATTTAAATTTCAGAAATAGAAGATTTTTGTTACAGGGCTGCTGTTAGTTTTAATGAGGTGACGTATTTAAATGCTTAGCACAGGTTTGGGCCCATGATAGACAGTCAGAGAACACTTTATATGATTAGTAATACCACTCTATAATGTACATCTTTCCTCACTTCCCTCCTCTTCATTTGCTCTAAGCTCCAGCCAACCTGAATTACTTACTGTTCTCCAAGGCTCTGATAAGCCACAGACTTGAGAGTTTAACAGAATTGGTTTAATCCTGTCTCCATCACCAACTCATGAGCTGTATGATCTTTCTGGGCCTCAGTCTCCTCCAGGAAAAAGAGCCACCTTGCCAAGTTTTCTTAAAGGCCTAGGGCAACTATGTACATAAGAAGCCCAGCACCCTACTTGGCGCTGAGTATGCTCCATCATTTCTTCCTCCTCTCCTCGGCAGGCTCCCATATTTTTCCATGTTCTCCTACTTTCGTGCCTTTGCTCACACTGCCTCTTCTACCTGGAATGCCCCTTCCCCGCTTTCTATTTGTTGGAATTCTTCCCAAAGCTGTCTTCATACTACCTAATTCCAACCAACAAGTGCCCAGATAAACCATCCTTTATTAACAAATAGAGTATTTATTGAGAGTCTATTATATGTCACGCACTGTTGCTAGTGCCTAGGGACAAAGAGATGATTGAGTTCTAGTCCCTGAGCTCAACAAATTCAGTCGAATTAACACAAAAACAAATAACTATCATACTATGAGGTGAGAGTAGCAATAGAAGTAAGTCTAAAGTGCTGGGTGAGTACAGAAGAGGGAGCCCTTGGGTTAAATGACTTGGGGAAGCCTTCACAGAGACAAGGACCTTTCGGTTGACCTGGAAGATGAGTGATGTTTGACAGGGAGAGAAAAGGGAAAAGTCTGTCTAAGACTGTCCCAGACCCCAAACATCTGAGCTAAGCAACAGGACCAGCGAGGTGGGGCTAACCTTGGGTAGGAAGGAGTTGGGCACAGCTGGAAAGGTAGAAGGAGACCAGGGTATGAACAATGTTGACTTTGATCAGGGAAAGGTCCCAAGAAGTTGACTCCATTCCACCCCTGCCCAGGCACACTGGGACAGAGGGACGATCTGCCATCCCATAAAGAAGGCCACTGTCCCAGTGACACGGGAGGGCCCCCTCATTATAGGAAATTTAAGTCTCCTTTTCCCTTAGTTTCTTAGCTTCTTAGCCCCTGGTCTTAATCACTCTTCTAATCAGTTTCTTATATCCTAAACCAAAGATGGCTATTAGCCTAAATCACAGAATGTTTCTCCCCTTTGCTTCCAACGACAGCTTAGAAGCCTGTGACTTAAGCGTGTTAACTGTAATCATTTTGGCTCAACATTCCCCAAGCCATGACAGGCCTAACTTTTGGTAAATGAATGGCCATCTCAGAGACCAAGTGGGTTTTAACACTCCTCCAGGCCAGGCCAGACCTAACCCCTGGGTGAACAAAAGTCCCTTGAAGTTAAGATAGATGGACTTTGAGTCCCATCCCTGGAGCCGGTGCTTTTAATTTATTAACTAATATCTGTTTTTCCTCATTTAGGGGCTGTCGGGATACAAGTTATGTCCCAGCGAGGCTTCCAGTGCACCCCAACCAAGGAAGCAGAGACCCCCTTTTTTATTATTATTTAAGAACAGATAGGGCAGGAGTTTCATGAATCCCCAACAGGCAGGGACAGCTCTACCCCCTTCTCAGCTTGAAGCAGATACAGAAGAAGAGACCCCCCTCCCCTTCCCTCAGCTCCCCACAGAGATTTATGGGAATCACCTCTCTCAGGGAAAACAAGGCAGGCAGTTAGAGACAGGTAATTGGGTCTCTACATTCCTACACGTCCAACACAATCTATGAGGGACACCGTCTGGAGACCTCCCAAATTTCTCCTTATCTGCCCTAGCCATGAAATGCTGTGAGGACACTAAGAGACAATAAACTAGACCCGTCCTATACAATAGGGGGGCTACAATGACCTCCACCTCACCTAGCCTCATTATACCATTATTATAATATCATACATATGCCCAGCAGTTCATTAATATCATTGTAACAGACTGAACTCTGGGAAGAAACATGCATAGTCTAAGAGGATGAGATAATAGCCACTCATCAATCACAGGTGTCAATCAAGTGGTCCTGCGCCTGGAGGGGAACAGCCCATCCCAGAGAAAAGAAATAAAACCCCCAGACTCCCGCTAACAAAGGACCTTGAGCCACTTTTTTCTGTGTGCTCGGCCCGCTCCTAATTCTTTGGAGTGTACTGTCTCTTCTAATAAACTTTTCTTCACCTCTTTACCTCTGTGTCTTGTTCAATTCTTTGCTTGAGAAGCCAAGAGCCTGGATACCACACCAAGCAAGGCCCAATCTCCAGTGGCATAGCGTCTGGGATTCCAACCTCTCTCCCGGGAGGCTTGGGTCAAGATTCCCACTGGGTATGACCCCCCCAGTGTGGGAAGCTAGCCAGACTCTGCTGGGTTTGACCCCTCCAGTGTGAGAACCAAGCCTGAACATCTCACCCAAGAAGGGTTCCCCTCTCTGATAACACCAGGACAGGAGCAGTCTCTAAACCTCATTTCTCTCTAGCCCTCATCATATCATCAGCTAAGGGGCCATTGGCTATAGGATTGTAACTCAAAAGACATGAGGGTACGGAGGCCCTTTCTGCTGACTTTGTTTTAACTAAAAATAGACAACTTTTCTTTTGATTTCTTAAATTCAGTTGCAAAATTTAGAAAATCCCACTCCACTCATGAGGGAGTGAAAGTTGAAAGACTCGGTGCTTTCTGAGGAAGGTTGCAATTTGGGAGTGAAAATTTCATCTCACCATCTAGCCATCACTCTCATGAGCCAGAGGTCAACAACCACAGGGCCAGTACAATGCCTCGTGTTAGGACCTTCTAGAAAATGCTCCTGGCCAAATGTTGTTCCTGGTCTCCAGGCTCTGCCTGGCCCCATGCCTGAAGCAGCCAACATCATTGCCCTCCAGATACCAGGGCAGCTGGCTGCCAGTACTTACTCATCACCTCCTGGGCTTGGCACACAAGGCCAAGTAAGGTCCTGACCAACTTCACCATTCTTTGCCCCCATGTTCCTTGTGCTCCAGACACACTGAATGTCTCACCGTGCTCCAGGCACAGCAGCCTTTTCACAATGCTTAAAATCTCCTTTGCATGTGCCTGTCTGAAAGGGTCTGATCACCTCACTCCTCGCTCCTTTCTGCTGCCCCCCAACCCCTAAACACACACACTCACATACCCAATGCACACTCTCCCTGGCAAACTCCTGCTAACCCGTTAAGTTTAGTCATGTGTCACAGCTCTCAATGAAACCTCCCACAGCCACCCCCTTCTCCCCTAGGTAGTAAACCACTCTCTCTTTGAAGTCTTAGAAGACTTCTCACCTCTCTTTTAATAGCACTGTCTTGTTGTGCAATAACATACCTGATCATGTGCCTGTGACTCCCAGGAAAACTGAGCTTCTTCTGGGCAGTGCTGGAGGCTTGCACATCTCTAGCCCGAGCACCCAGCAGAAAGCCTGGTTCATAGTAAACACTGTTTATCGGTGGTCTCCACCATTGAGTTGGAAGCTCAGTGGAGTAAGGGTTTCCTTGGTCTTGCTCAGTATCGTAGGCTCTGCACAGCCAGGACAGTGCCTGGTATGTAGAAGACACCCAATCAAAACTGCCTGAGTTAATTAATTGGTTGAATTAATTGAATTTAATGAATTCAAGATAGTATGATGCTACGAAAGACTTAGCCAAGTTGTTTAAGTTTCCTGAAAATTGGGAGAGTATCATGACTTCCAATATTTATTGAGCACATGACCAATATTTTTGCACAAGATGGGAGATGTATGAAGATAAACAAGAAGTTTATAGATATGTGGGGTGGGGATAAGATGTTTATAAAAGCAATGGTCATGTAAGGCAGGAAGCAACAAGTGCCGTGGAAAGCGGGCAGATAAAGTGCTATGGCAGCTCAGGAAAGAGGGCACCTCTTCCACAGGATCGGTTGGTGTCTTCACGGAGAACAAACCATTCGTGATGTCTCTTTTCCAGTCTGACCCTGGCAGCCACATGACCCTGGTCGCCTGAGTGTAGCTGATGGGAGGGGTGACACCTGACCTGGGCTGAGCTGTTAGTCTCTGTCTCCCAGGAACTGGGTTACTGCTGTTGTGGTCTTTTGCAAACTGTTCAGAGATGCAGAGAATGCTGATGTGGGGAGAGAGCAGAATGCAGGGGTACCAAATAAAAGCAGAAAGGAGTAACCAGGTGGCCTCAGTGAGTGAGAGGCTAAGGCCTGGCTTTCTGATGACTTCCACTCCTCGCTCCAGCCCCTCAGTAACCTGCAGCAGCTTCTGCCCATGGATCTTCTGAGACACCCGCTTTTGCTTCAATTTGCTGGAAGCCCAGTTCTACAGACCCCAGGAAAAAACTGGGTATACCCTGGTCCCAGAGAATGACTCTACAGCCAAGGCCCTTGTAAGAGAAGCGACTCACCCCATGAAAGAGAGTTCAGAAGTGTTTGCACACATGTGTACTATGTATGTCCACACATGTGGACGGTGAGGAACACACGAATTCATATGTAAATGCTCCCTCTATGTATCTTCTTGAAATCATGTCAGTGCATGCAAGAATCTATCAATGGAGAAAAATCATAGAGAGTCATCATTACAAAGAAAGTCATCATCACTAAGCTCCCACCTTCTGGTGGCTCTGAGGTCTACAAAAGTGCCCACACGGCAACCTCTTTACAAAAATTAACCCAGCTACTCTGAGCCAAATCACACCTTCAATCAAGGCTTGTAGTGTGTGGGAGGGTCCAGGAGGAGGGGTTGGTAGTGTTTCTCAGGGGGTTGTGGGACTCTGACATTTGGCTGATCAGGTGGGGTGGGGGCACAGCCAGCTTAGACAGGCCCTGAGGCATATACAATTGAAGGGAGAACTTTTAAAATGCCTATATAACTGCTAACGTAATAATCAGGGCTTTGGAAAGGGCCCATACAAGGCAGAGACCCTGAGGCTTTAGGGCTATTAGCTTCACAGGAAATCAACTTGGGGGACAAGGGAGATAAGAGGGAACTTAAGCTTCACTTTCCCTCTTCTGTCCTTGTCATTTCCATACAAATTGAAGTCCCCAGGGATTGTGGCTCCGTAAAAGTACCGCTTTCCTCACAGAGGTGATGCCATATGGGCTCCTTCCTACAAGCTCTCTGCAGGCTAGAGAGGGCAAGCTGGAGAGAACGAAACACCGGGCCAGGTGAAGACCACAAGCGCGGCAGCTTGAGAGGGCGAGAAATGAGCAGTTTTTCTCCCAATCCTGCCACTCCTCTAACCCAGCAGTTTCCAGAGGTTTAATCTGGATCCTTTTACTTCTTCTACCTCTTACAGATCACCTCCTTTCTCAACCCCCCCAAGTCACACAATCCCTTCTTTTGAGGAAGACTCACTATGCATCAAGCAATACCGCCTCGAGCCTGGGTCTCGGGAGAAAATGTAGCTAAGAATGTGAGCTTGGATTCAGGCTGCCTGGGCTTGAGGCCCAGTTCTACCATTTCTTAGCTGAGTGACAATTGAGCAAGTTATTTCAGCTTTCTCTCTGGCTTTCAGTTTCCTCGCTGCAAAAGTGAGATACAATTTGGTCCCACTTCATAGGGTTGTTGTACAAATAATTCAAGAAAAACATCTAACACAGTAAATGCTCATAAGTGTGACTCCCATGCATCAGAATTTTCCAGGACTATGGGCCAGTTTATTCCCACACTGGCAGGTAAAACAGTGAGGAGCTCAGTATCAAATTTCAGTAGTAGATATTTAGACATTTTCAGGAATAGCTGAACTTTCTGAAGTGTGGGATGCTGAAATGGGTGACCACAGGTAAATGTGGAAACCCTTTGGTGCCTCTGACTTCCATGTGTTCTATTTAAGACAATAAATAACATGATCATCAACCCACCCACAACCCCATGGATTCCATTCCTGCCTGAGAATTCTAGAATTCTTCATTGGTTGAGCAAGAAAGTACAAAGGAAGACTGACTTGGCAAAACGAATAGGTTTGGCAATGAATGTGTCACAGTGTGACCCCAGACAAGTTACTTAACTTGACCATGCAAAAATCAAGGATGCTCTCACATCCTGTCCAGCAACAAGGCCTCTGCACTGCAAGGGATGAGTCCTGACCTTTAGAAGCTGACCCTGGCATGGGAGTTAGGAAAGGTTCTTCTTCTTCCTCAAAGTCTTACCCCAGCCTCACCCTGACCACAAAAAGGCTTTGCGACCTGGGTCATCAGGCAATGCTACCCACCGCCTGGACTGTGAGCATCCCATTATAGCTCTGAGGATACAACGGAAGAAGATGATGTCCTTCAGGGGCTCCTAGGGAGAGCAAGCCTATGGACTTTACCCCCCAGGAGCTGCCAGACTCATAGAAATGATAAAGAACACATGAAACTAATCCTACGGAAGTTCATGGATTCAAAAA
The DNA here is from genome assembly GCF_001890085.2 of Hipposideros armiger. Taxonomy (NCBI): domain Eukaryota; kingdom Metazoa; phylum Chordata; class Mammalia; order Chiroptera; family Hipposideridae; genus Hipposideros; species Hipposideros armiger. The sequence goes on along the minus strand of NW_017732176.1, from coordinate 197,383 downwards.
CAATTCTAAGTGAGAATTAACATAGCTCAATAAAGAATGGAGAATGTACTGAATTAATCAGAGAAGGATTTTTGGAGAAGGTGAGTCTTACGACTCGTAGTGGAAGGAAGAAGAAGAGAGTCATTGACTTAGACACAACTGATAAATCAAGAGTGGGTTGTGGGGAATAACCTGAGGGCAGGCTCCGATCCTGAGATAAGCAAATTCACAGCTATCCCGCATAGAGGTTATAGGAGTTCACAGCAAATTACTCCCAAACCCTGGGTCTGTCTTCCTATCCGTAGAACGAGGATGAAGACTAGCTAGTCCCTACAACTCCTTCCAGCTCCATCGTTCTACATTTTACAACCCTAAAGTATAGGGAAGAGTCCAAGGGTGAGTTGGCTTGTGTAGAGTAGAAAGTAGGTGGTCAGTAAGAAGGGATAGGCCAGGCTCTTGAGAGTAATCCAGGTATATCAGCTTGGGCTGAGCAAACTCAAAGCCCACCCCTGACCAAGTATCATCCAGGTTTGGTCCCTGTAAAGCAGCCTTCAGAGCAGAAGGCAAGCTGTGTATATGACAGAATAAACCCAACTAGATACAAAGAAACTGAAATGTATCAAGAAGGTGGAGCTGGGTCTAGAAAGGCACTACAGCTTTTAAGATGACTTATCCATCCCCTCTAATAACAGACCACTGCCCACAGACTGTTGCCAGCTGAACTGTACCAGCCCTGGCTTCCAGGTGTTACTCTAATTCTCAAATTGTTCAGTTGGCCCACATGTCTGGATCTAGACTGGCCCCTGTGTCTTAGTTGTTTGCACAAAGAAAAGAGAGTCCCCTGAGAGAGAGGCCTGGCCAAAATTGGTTCAATAGGCACAGGGAGATGGGGGTGGGGTTTGGGAGACCTGGCATGACCTGCAGAGCACAAGGTGTGGGGGCCCCTCATCCTGTCGTGATAGGAGGCACTGACCAGCCTTTGCCCTGAGATTCCTGACATTTTCCATCCCACAGCACCTTTGCCAATTCAAATAGGTGCCATGGGAATAAATAGGTACAGCAAGTAGGGAGTGTGGCAGGAATTATAGCTCGACAAAGCAAGGGGTCATGAAACATGGTCCAGGGAAATCCCCAAACAGAAGTGTCCTAACTGGTTTCCCCATCATTTTGGGTAACTCTCCATTGCCACACACCCATTCCCACCCCCCAGGTCTCTTCTAAAGAACATATCGTTCACTTAGTGACCTGTGGAGCATGGGAAGCAAAAGAAGCAATGAACTTGGTTACTGAACTTGAGAAACTACAGTCTAAATGGGAAGACAAAGTGTACGTTCATGTTACAATTAGGAAGGACCCAAGAGGGAAACAATGATCAAGAGCCAAACTGAAATAAAAGAGGCTCAGTAAAGGGCAACAGGAAGAGGCTTCATGGAGGAGAGGCATCTAGCACACGATGGCCTGGCAATCAGTGCGTGCACGGGCAGCAGGAAGGCAGGCACATCATTTAGGGAACAGGGGAGCAGGGGGCAGAAACTAGAGTATATGATGAGACAGACACAGAGAAACTGGAGTGAAATAAACCACCATTTGGTTGAGTGCCTACTGTATGCCACTCACTGTGCCATGCACTTTCTATCTGTTATTTCATTTTAACCTCCCACCAAGAGTGGTAGTATCCTTTTTTTTTTTTTTAAAGATTTTATTGGGGAATTGGGGAAGGGAACAGTGTTGGGGAATCAGGGAAAGGGAACATTGTGTTTTTCCAGGACCCATCAGCTCCTTCAGTCTTAGTTGTCCTTAGTGGACAACTATCTTAGTGGTGGTGGGCGCAAGCTCAGCTCCAAGTCGGGTCACCGCTTTCAATCTAGTTGCGGGAGGTGTGGGGGTGGGGGGTGGGAAGGTGGGTGGAGTCGAACCCGCAACCTTATTGTTAAGAGCACACACTCTCACCGGCTGAGCCATCCGGCCACTCGTTGGCAGCTCAGTGGCAGCTCAGCTTGGGCACAGCTCACTGGCCCATGTGGGAATTGAACCAGCAACCCTGTTGCTCAGAGCTCATGCTCTAACCAACTGAGCCACCTGGCCGAACCAAGAGTGGTAGTATCTTTATTTCCATTTTGCGTAAGGGGAAACTGAGGTATACATATGAATTTAGACTTGACCTGCTGGCCAGTTAGAAATTGTTGCCAGTGACCAAACTGGGGAGTAACGTGATGGTAAAGTTGATGGAGTAAGAGAGACCTGGCTGTGGAATCCAAGCTGCTGGAGAACATCGTCCACCTCCCACTTAAGGGCTCTAGAGGAGACATGACCCAGGAGCCCTCTAGATGCTTTGGGGAAATTGAGTGATGCTTTCTGACTTGGGGATTCACCCTCATGACTCAGGTTCACTAAAATTAGCCTCCCCCCAAGGGCCTTTACCCACACCTGGTGTCAGCCCTGTCCCACTCTCCTTTCCCTGGTGCTCAGCTTCTCTGGTGTTCAGCTTCTCTGTCTTGTCATCAGCAACACTCTTTCCTGGCCAGGCAATTGAATGAGGTAATTAACCATCACCAACTGCTAAGAAGACCAACGAGGTGTTATTACCATCACAGCCACCCAACTGCAGCTATGACTAATCGAGTAGTGTTAGATTCAGAAAGCACTGATAATTATTATAATTACTTTTTCCAGCCTTTGTGTTTTTCCTATTTTTGAGGTTCCAGGTGTGAGATGAAGAGCAAAAGGGAGGCCCAACCTTTCCCAGAATTGAGAGGACGTTCCATTTTGTTCACTTTTGGCCCAGCCTTGTGGTGGGTGAGGCGGGTGCCTGCTGTGGTCCTATTTGACTCCAGGCAGCACCTTGACGGAGGTCTGAGCATCACTGAGCATCTGGGGGCTGGGGTGAGTCAAGCCAGATGAGGGAATTGAAGACATTCCACCAGAGCATGGCCCCGGGCCATGCAGTCAGGAAATCCCTCAAGGGAACCAGGATCGTGCTGACCAAAGCCAGCAGAAGGAAAACCCTGTCTTGCTAAATGACGCCTGATTCATGGCTTTCCCCTCCTGGAACTTGGCTCACGTGCTGCCCCTAAAGCAGCCATCACCAGCTGCCTCATATTACTTTTAAAATAGTCACCCATCCCCCAAATCCCTCAGACAGCAAAAAGTCACCTGCAGAAGGCCTGTTTGGAATCCAACTCCAAGACCACCGCTGGTGACTGCCAGTGGCCTGCTTGGGCACTCCATGAACACAGTCACAGCACCAGTCCTTCTAATCTAGCGGTTCTCAACCTTCCTAATGCCGCAACCCCTTAATACAGTTTCTCATGTTGTGGTGACCCCTAACCATAAAATTATTTTTGTTGCTACCCTATAACTGTAATTTTGCTACTGTTATGAATCGTCATGTAAATATCTTTTTGTTTTCCGATGGTCTTAGGCGACCCCTGTGAAAGGGTCGTTCGACCCCCAAAGGGGTCGCGACCCACAGGTGGAGAACCGCTGGTCTAATCTAATCTGTAATGGATCCTGAAAGCCCTTCATTCCACTGTTGTTAGAATGCAAACCATTCCCGACAGAAGGACAGAAAAGGGAACAAGGAAACTACACATTTGGGGTAATTTCTATGTGCTGGGCACCATCTGGTAAACTTTAAATTCTTCGTTTCAGCTCCTCTTCACACAACCCTATGAAATGTATTATTGTGACTCTGAATTGGAGAGAAAACAGAGGCTCAGAGGTTCCATTTTTGCCCCAGGCCACCCAGCAGAAGCCTTCAGGGCTGAAAGTAGGTCTGAAATGTCTTTGACTCCAAAGCCCATGATTTCTCCCACACATCAACGGGCTGCCCCATAACTCTGTCTATTAAGGGACAACAGCGTGTGGCCTCTGCAACTGCACTGCACTCATTCAAATGCTTGTTCTGAGATGAAGCTGTGTGTGCTCAGATTAGGCACCTCACCTCTCTGACACTTCATTCCCCAAACTGTGGGTTGGGCTCATGGAAGAGGTGACGTCAATTACACAGATGTAAATTAGAATTGTTGTGAAGATTAACGGAGTTAGTGTGTATACACCGTTTCGAACAATGCCTGATAACATTCCAAGTTATCTCTTGTTTTGTTTCTGTTATTTATTCTAAAGACTACATGATATTTGCAACAACATGGATGGACCTAGAGGGTATTATGCTAAGTGAAATAAGTCAGACTGAGAAAGACAAATACCCCATGATCTCACTTATATGTGGCATCTAAACAACACAATAAATGAGCAAACAAAATAGAAACAGTCACATAGATACAGAGAACAAACTGATGATTGCTAGATGAAAGGGAGGTTGGGGTTTGGGTGAGAAAGGTGAAGGGGTTAGGGAGTACAAATTGGTAGTCACAAAATAGTCACGGGGATATGAAATACAGTGTGGGAAATATAATCAATAATGTTGTAAAATCTATGTAGGGTGTCAGATGGGTACTGGACAGATCAGGGGGGATCATTTCATAGATTATATAAATGCTTAACCACTGCATTGTACACCTGAAACTAATAGAAAATAATATTGATTGTCAGCTATAATTATATATATATATATAATTATCATGATATTTATATCATGGTATAAATATCATGACATTTATGTATCAGGATCAGTCCTGAAAACAGCTCTTGAAAAGGGAGGGAATATTCCAAGGGACAATCAGGGCAATCATGTTTTCATCATTACCCAATTTTTCCTAGGATGGCCCTGTCTGAGAGCATACACCACTGCTAACTAAATACAGCCTTTAACATGATGGGGAGGGACCTCGAGGCCATAGCTGGGTTGAGATTGGGGAAGGAGAAGATGGTCTAAAGAGTTCAGATCTGCCTTCTGGCTGCCTCCAGCCACATTTACTCAGGAAGTGAGTGGGATGATGGTTTGCTTGTCTATTATTTTCAGGGTGGACTTTTTCTGCTCTGTCCCAGACTTTCTCAGAAGCTTAGAAAAAAGAAAAGGCATCTCAGACTCAACCCTTATAAACCACAGATATTACCAGGATAGGGCAACTCCAGAGAAGAGGGCATGTGCCCATGATTGGCACTATTCATGTTTCATAATGGGAAGGACAAATAACATGATAAATCCAACCAGTGTGGGGAGGCTCAGGGCCTGCCCCCACCCTACTCTCAAATGCGCACGCACACAAATACGTACTCCGGATTACGTAGACACCCTATCTGCAATATTACCAATGAAAACTAGAGGAGTTTTCCTGAGAGGGTAAGAAATTGCAGTTATAACATATTTTTTAGTGTTCAGTTGGCCAGTTACATTTAAGAAAATGGAGTTTTTGCAGAGGGAGGAGAAGGGGACACCTGGTAAGAGTGAAGCTGTTGGTGAAAGAAACCACACTGAAGCTTTGGACACCAACATCGCTGATGAGAGGGCAGGGCATGGGGCACAGGATTAGGTCAACACCGAGGGACCCCCTGGACGCAGCCAGCAGCAGGGCCACTGGGAATACACCCAGCCTTGCCCTAATAATGAACTAATCATTGATTAGTTCTCTCTATCCAGTTCTACAGCTATGCCAGGAAACAATCTCCCTCTTCCCAAGGAAGAAGTAGAAGAGGTCGCTCAGGCCCTTTAATTGGAATCCGATTAAGGGTGGATGTGATGGGCATTGTTCATCTTTCATGTGGTGATCAGCAGATGAGATGGTAAATCTGACTAGCCCTGGGAAAGCCCTCCAGCCTACAAATGTCTCCCACATACAAGCACCACACAAGAGAGAAGAACTTAGCAAGAATAAATGAGGAAAGATATCAAATGTCATCTACCAAGTCATCCTAAACTTTCTGGAATGTATTGTAAGAGAACCCCTACGGAATCTACAATCTTGCCTCTGTCCTGCGTGCTCTGCCTTTGGGCTGTAGGCATGTGCTAAGGGGATTCTGGAGTTGACTAAACCCTAAGTCCTTTTCAGCACCTCCAACTGCTTTTGCCCCAGCTGGTCTGTTCGTATCAGGGAGGGAGGGGAGGGGTGGGGATGAGGTGTCAGAGGCCAGAGTGAACCCCCACACACCTGCCAGAGCCCTAAACCTGCGTCAGAGTCAGATGGAGATCGAAAGGAAAGACAGCAAGTGTGCCACAATCAAATCGCAGTAGCCAGAGTGGAAAATACAGCTCTGACACGGGCCGTTGGTTCTGGGGAAAACTCTGCCCGTGAACCATGAGACACAATGTTGTTTATCTTCTATGGTTGCCAAGCTTGAGTTTCTTTTTTCTTCTTTTTCTATTTGGCAGGTGGTGGGTATTTTCATTTCATTGCAGTGGAGGAGGCTGCTGTTGCCTGTTCTTAGGCAGGCCACAGTCAGAGAAAGAGGCTGAATATCAGCAGTGACAGAATTTCATGGGGCTCAGGCTTTCCTCTGGGACACTGAGAGTCAGTGGCATGGGAAGGACCACACCCTTATGACTTTTCTTTTTTTGAGGTGTAATTGACATAATAGCATTATATTAGTTTCAGGTGTAATGACTTTTATTTAACCTTTTGAAAGTTAGTGAAGCCACATTGTTCGTCTTAATATGGTGTGTTGATAAAGAAATGAACTGAGGGCCAGCCGAGTGGCGCGATGGTTAAGAACTGGCTTGGGACGCCAGAGGGCTCCGGTTCGGATCCCACAGATGAGGGCCAGTGACACTGCCCTCCACAGCTAAGATGCTGAACAACAGCTCAACCTGGAGCCGGGCTGCTATGAGTCGCCGGCGACAGCGTAGGCCTCAGCCCCTGCTGCAGTGGGTTGCCATGGGCTACCATATGTAGCCAGCAGCCAACGTGAGTGGCCAGCAGCCAGCGTGAGTGGCCGTCCAGAAGCCGGTGACTGATCTGCCTCACCCGGGAAGAGCGCAATGATGGTGCCAACTTGGGCCAGTGAAGCAACGTCCTCCACAACTAGACTGAAGAACAAAAGGACAGCAACTTGTCTGTTCCCCTTCCCCCAATTCCCCAGCGCTGTTCCCATCCCCCCAATTACCCAATAAAAATCTTCAAAAAAATAAATGAACTGATTAGCAGAAGACCAAAGTTCTAATGCCTACTCTGCCACTCAAGCAAGTTCCTTAAAGGCTCTGGACTTCCATTTCCTCGTCTGTATAAAAGAGAGGGTTACTATGGAAATAAACTAGAAAATAAACGCCAAAGTTCCTCCCAGCTCTAATAATAAACACTTGCTGTTGAGTTCTAACTCCATACATCCTGGCTACCTGACTTTGGACAAGTCAGCTAGCCTCAGTTTCTTCATCTGTAAAACTGCAGTAAGAGCCTTGGCCTTGCCTACCTCCGAGAGCGGCTGGGGAGACCGAATGATACATGTGAGGGCACTTCGTAAACCTGGACACCCTAGACACATGCAGACTATTTGCCACTTAGCAGGGCAAATGGTAATGGAAGAAGGCTTTGATTGTCTGGTACTCCTGGTGTCCTATGAAGCTAGCAACAGACTTATAACAAAGCAGGAAAAGGTTTTTGTTGAATTGAAGAAAATTTTCTGACCACCAGGATCATTAGACGCTGTGGAATCATTTCTGAAAGATTTAAGGAGAAGACAAGGATTGGTGCCAGGTTGTTTAGTCATGTCTTGAAAGCAAGGACTTAGACCAAATGACCTTGCTTCTAGTGTAAGAATTTTTTAAGTTTCCGATGTTAGAGTAGGAAAATAATCTACATAGAAAAGAGCCCTTTAAATTTAAACTGGACCATTTCTGATGTCTAGGGCTTACTGGAGCCTGGGAGTAGCTTCCTGGAAGATGCTCTTCGAGGGTGTGAGCACATGGGCAATGTCATCTGAAGCAACGGATTGGGAGGGTGGGCAGAATGGGGAGCAAATGAGGTTTTAAATGAATGTAGAGAAGTAGTTTTGTAGTTTCCAAACAGGGAAGTTCAGTGAACAGGCACGGCGGCTTTGAGAAAATTCTCGCTCTTAGGAAAAGGTACACATATAATTTTTTTAAAGGTCTAAGTTTGGGGGTTAAATCTGGGTCCACATTTCTGCCTCAACCACTAATAACTGCATGACCTAGGGGGAGTGACTTCAGCCTCATTTCACACTTCTGTAAAATAGGATTAATAACTGGGTAAATTCTTGAGGTTGTTGTAACACTTAAAATGAAATAATGTAAATAAAGTGCCTGGCACATAGTAAGAAATCAGAGTGATAAAGTAAAATCAGCTAAGCCAGGTAGTAGTCAGTTAGGCACACCAGCAGGGGTCCATGGGCTCCGGCTTTGGGTTAGACTGTGTCAAGTCCATGGCACATAATAGGCGCACACTATATAGTAGCAGACAGCTGACATCAGTTAGTCATAGAAGAGCTACAAAAAGTCACATACCCCCCACACACACACACACACAAGCATGCACTCACACTCACAAACAGACCATTGCTTAAGCTTGCCATCTTCCAATTGAGGAGATGAATAAGAGGCCTGCAGACCAGTGTATTTCCCCAGCCATGTCACAAAAAGGAAGGTCCACAGGGTTTCATGAACCCTGGTGCAGAGGGGGATTTTTAGAAGGAAGCGTCTCAAAAGCTCAGATCCCCGTGGCTATAAGGTGGCTGGTAGAAAGGAAAGTGAGTCCTGACAGACTGCACTGAATGAGGCGATGGGAAGGGTAGAGCCCAGAAAAAAGAGGTGTGGCTTAGTGGTTTGGGGGCACCGCTAATGAGGAAAAGCTCCTGGATCCTACTCCTGGTTCTAGGGAAAGCCACTAGGGTCTCCCTCCTTGTGTCACGGATAAGATCACAAAGGAGCTAACCCTTTCATGTCTTTAGCAATTTTGTGCCCTTAAAGCATTATTGGAAAGCCTCTTTGATCTTCTGCAAGGGAAGACAAAGAACTGAGGAGTCACCCCGTTTCACAGACATAAAACTGAGGCTCACTGAAATTAGAAGACATCTCCATAGTTACTCAGAAGAAACACTAAAACTAAAGCAGGTTTCCTTTTCCTGGACCTAGGTCTTTACTATTTGAGAATCTTAAACCCATATGCTAGTCAAAATGAGCAAAATATCCACCCCAAGCGAAACTGTGTCTCTTCTCTGTTCCTGGCATATGTGAAACAGGAGACCCAAAGACAAAACACACACATACACACATGCACAACACGTGCATGCATACACACACAAACGCATACAAATGTGTACACAAGTAAAGATGCTTCACAACTCTAGGTGCTATACACAAAGTGAAGCCAAGCATGGTCGTAAGCACTGGAAGATTAAAAAAAAGAAAAGAAAAGAAACAAAAAGCTCAGTGGGATGGTATTGGTAAAGAAAGTCTCATGGAAGAGGTGGCACTGAAGGATTCTGTTGGATGTAAGGGGTGGGGGTGGCTGCAGTCTTTGCAGGTTAATAAAGCCAAGTGGAGACAAGGAGTTGGAAGCAAACAAGGCATCTTCTGACAAATGAGAGTTCTCATTTTGGCCAGAGGCCTTGTGCAGAAAATTTGTGGCAAAGGAGGCTGCAAGGGCACTTGGGAGTGTGAGGGCCACACTCAGATGCCTGGGTTCTGTTCTGAAGACACTGGGCAGCCATTGAAGGTTCATGCAAATGGGAGTTTGGTGATAAAATTGGTGCGTTAGGAAGATGAGCCCACGGTCTGGAGAAATCTAAAATGGCTTAAAGAATGCATTCTATTTTCTGGCTGCCTGGGATTGAAGGGAACAATCCACATAAAACAAATACCTTGGTTGTCCTTAGAATGGTAACGGCTACAGCTGAACCTCCAATGGCCTTTAGCTCAGCGAAGGTGCCAAGTACAGAGACAAGGGTGGAGTTAATGTGAAGAACTCGCACCCTTCACACCGTTTCTGCAGCCCTGGATCTCCCCTGCAGTGACCTGAGCAGCCTCAACTTCAACTTTCCCATCGCGGCAGCCGGTACAGGCGGTACAGGCGCAAGCTCTGGCTCCCTGGGGCCTCCTGTGCAACCCAGCTCCTCCTCCTCACCTCCAGTTTACCCTAAAGCTCTCTGATTTTACATAAAATGAAACAGAAGCCCCAGCTGTCTTCACAGTGACCACAAGCTCCTATGTGCTGTTCCCCAGTTCATCTGCCTCCATCAAGGGCCCTGCCTTATTGGTCGCCTGCAGCCTCTACCCCTACAGGAAGATATTTAGTAGGGCTCTCAACTGTTTCTCCACTTGCACCACCCTTGGGATGTTCAAAGTCACTTCAGGAGGCCCGGAAGGGAAAGCAACCTTGTAGTAGTATCAACAGTCAGAGCTGTCCTGATAGTCGGCCACAGTAAGAGTAGCAATTATAACCTAGTTAAATAGCAGTCATAGTGTAAGCAACAGGTAGCCAGGTAATAGTCGTTGAAGACTCACTATATGCTAGGCACTGTGACAAACATTGATCGCCTTTCCTGCTCATAACCAGAAGATGGGTATTAAGGCTTCTTCCATCTGACAGCTATGATAAGGTTTCCTTGGCGGAGGTCCATATGGGTTTCTGGATTCCTGTGGCAGAGCTGCAAGGCCAGTGTGCCAATGACACTGGCTAAGGGTGCCCTGTTCTCCCTCCCTCCCACTTGTCCAGCTCCAAGTCCCCATCACTATCCCTTCCAAATACACAGCTGAATCTTACAGCCCCTTTGACCATGTTTGCATACTTCAGTGCAGGTAGCTTTCTCACACACAGATGTTTACGAGTCACTGTTTTGAAATCTGGAACAATGTTTTCATAGAAATTCATTTTATAAATGTTGATTTATTCCTATCCTACAATGCAACTGGGTTATACTACAAATAGCACCGATCTCAGTTCCGGTTTTCGGGAGCTAGGATCTACAAGATTTACAAAGGAGAGCTTCTTTCTTCTACTGGACATATGAACAGCCTTAGGCACCATTTGAAATACCCAAAGTTTCTTGGATTACTGCCTATCACACTGTACTCCCTCTCCCAGAGACCCCTCTCTGAGAGGTTCCTATCCACTTTGCCCTCTGAGGGAACCCTCATTTGAAACCCTTTTGTCTGGCCTGGCACAGAGCTCCCAGGTGACCTACTCTCTTTCCCACCTGTCCCACCCAGCTCATGACCAGCCCTCCGTGGAACTCGGCCTCTGGGGATCAGCACACCTAAGGAGCTACTTCACCTTCATTTCTCTTCTGCATTTCCTATTTGAGCCCATTGTCTCTCTTGAAGTTGCCGATTACTTCATCAGGGATTTCTCAGAAGTAGAATATTGAGGCAAGGGGTTCCTTACCTCAGAAAGGTAAGAAAGAGCCAATTCCATTTGCATCTGTAGAAAACAGGCATTTCTAAACTGGGGGCGGCTTGTATATTCTTTTGCACTATCTGTATGTTTCTGCTCTATGGGTCTTCAGTCTACTTGCCCCCCGGGGAGCTTCCTACACTGGATCCATGAATCTGCTTTGGAGCCTACGTGAGATGAGTACTCACTCATAATGATTTCACCACAATGATCAAATATCCTGTTTCCAGCACTGGTTATGCCTTCTTTCCTTTTCCTTGTGGGATACAACGGAGAGTTAAGGGACTTCTCTCATTGCTTCAAAGCCTGCAGCAGCTGGCAACACCCTAGGATTCAAGCAGCACCTAACTGGCATCATTGTGCTTTGCCCTGGGAATCCAGCACCTCATGGTCTCCTCCACCAAGAAAACCTATTATTTGAGACTCCTGTCATGAGCCAACCACACCAAGAACAGTTAGTTCCTCGTTGGCACTGGCCTGCCTCACAGCAGACCTCAAAATGACACATTTTATTACCCAGTGCAGATAATTTCTTAAGAACGTGAAGGCCCTTCTGAAAGAGATGTGAAGCGATCTCTAGGGCTTTCCAGTAATATTCTTTCCTCCCAGAGACTGTGAGAAATCCACTTCCGGAAGGTAATTACCTCCCTCCCACGCCCCCCACCCCCATCCCCCACCCTGCCGCCATGCTCTTGAGGAAAAGGCAGCATCACATCCTCCCACCAAGAGGAGGCCCCTCTGATTTCCACTGCTCTCAGCAGGCCTGACTCACAACGAAACTGCAACCTCAAGAACACGAGGGCCCAGGATTGCGAGAAGAAAACACAGGTGAACACACGCAAACATGCATGAGGAAAAGGTTTTGTTTCTGTTACAGAATGGCACTTCCAGGGCTGGGCAGAAGCTGTGAACTGGAAGTGGCTGAAGGGGACTGCGATGGTGCTGACCTAGTGGATCTGACGGAGAGGGGAAGCATGCATCAGACCCACATGTGCCAGCTAACTTGTGCCAAACAGAGTAGATGGTGCAGGGTGAGGAGGGGAGCTAGGGGGAAAAGTCTAGGATGTTAGATTTGGGAAGTACCTTAGAAGAACAACTCTGTCGAGCCTCCCACTTACAGATGCAAAAAACAAGGCTGACAGATGGAAAAGGATGTCTCTGGGATCTCACAGCACAAGGTCCAGAGCTGGTAGCCGTGCACCTGGACACCTGAGTCAGGGCTCTTTCTACTAGGAACTTGACTTCTCTGTCCCCCTGTAACATCCTCAGATTATTAGGGTTAAAAACTTGTCATGTTTCGAGTCTTCAGGTCCACAAAGGGATGTATCAGCTATAGCAGCTGGGCATGCCCACGAAAAAGCATTAGCACCCACAGCTCAGATGTTCTGATGGCTTGTTATGTGCCAGGCACTCACCTAAGCCCTTGTGGACACACGCTGTTCCATTCAGTCCTCACAACAACCTTACAGCACCAGTCATCATTTCCAGTTGTAGATGCTACAGCACAGGACGGCTCAGTACCTTGCCAAGGTCACACCAATGGTGAGGGGCAGAGACGGGCTGCAAATTTGGTCTGACTCTAGGGCACACACACTTCACCAATACACTCTACTGCAAAGACCAGCCCAAAGGCAGGGGACATCATGTGGTTTGCAATAACAAAACACTTGGACCCAGGGGGTAGGGGGTGGAAAAATGGGGAAGATGGGTGCTTTGTTGTTGAACATCCAGCCTTTGCTGTCAGAGGTGTATGAGGTCTGCCACAAAAGAGAGGCTTCAGTGCACAACCTTTAGCCACTCTTTCATGAAACCAGTCAATTGACTCCTTCATACCAATTTATATCCAACCTCCTGCTTGAGCCTCCTGACCTTATTACTGCTAAGAACAGTCCCAGATCACCCAAAAGCCAAGGCAAAAACAGATTCTCTTCAATTTTTTGGAGAAAAAAAATATATATATATATATATATATGTATATATATATTTCAAGTACTGATGTAATCATCACAAGTATCAGGATCTTGTTGGTCTTCCTTAAACTTCTAGTTTATTGATGTGTTATTTTGAACTATGTTTGAACGTGGAAACATATTAGGGCCTCAGGAGGTCTCAGTCCAGCTCAGGAAAAAAAAGATGTTCTGTTTCCACTCATTCTATAGCAGCGGTTCTCAACCTTCCTAATGCCGCAACCCCTTAATACAGTTCCTCATGTTGTGGTGACCCCCAA
>NW_017732176.1:175671-176594 GCF_001890085.2 Hipposideros armiger | reverse complement strand
CAGCATCACTGGCCCTTATGTGGGATTAGAACCGGGGCCCTGCTGCTCAGAGCTGGCGTCCCAAGCCAACTCAACCAACACGCCACTCGGCCGGTCCCTCCCTTTTGTTTTTAAGCCATGCTTAGTCAGGTTTTCTTTCATTTGCAGCTGAATACAGACATTAGGGAATATTCTGAAGTGGGGTGGAACAGGAGAGGTATTTCCCCTCCCACAACCTTCTGCTGATTTCCTGGTGAGTCCCTACTGGGAAAATTCATTTAACTTCAATTTAATAAGCATTTATTAGATACCTATTATACATTTGGACTTGAGGAAAAATTGGACTCAGGCCATTTGACCTTAAGGAGATCACAGTCTGCCAAGTGGCACGTATGTCCTCTTGAAATCCTCAGGACCAAACTGTGGCCAGATTGGCACTCCTTCCACCCACAGGTACCTGCTCTCTCACTTCCTTCCCTACATGGGCTCTTGCTTGGAACTGAAACCCCAACTCATATCTCCTAACATGCAGATTGTTGACATTTACGGCTCAGATGTGCCCTGTAAGTTTGGGGCTTTTCCTCATGTATCCTAATGACTTTTCAGATAAACCAATTATCTTCACAGCCTTGAGAAACAGGGTGACTCCTATTTTTGTTGTTCTCATTGTTGTATCAGTATAAAAGCAAGGGGTCTCAACTTTTCCCAAAATGTTCATCCATGTATCAGGTTGACATCAATCCTATGAGATATGTGATAGGAAAGATATTATCATCTCTATTTGTTAATTAAGGAATTGCATCAAGAAATTTACCTATGGTTACCTCTGACCATTTAGATTCTGAAATTTTGAGATAGGAGAGGATAATGATTTCAAATCAACGGGGAAAGGATCAACTATCCCACAAATGGCTTATGGATTAAAGAAAGATAGAAATTGTGTA
>NW_017732176.1:173675-175431 GCF_001890085.2 Hipposideros armiger | reverse complement strand
ATGACTTGTATTCATCTTTTGTTATTAGTATATATTGTGTATTACAATTACAGTAATACCTTGGTTTGCAAACATAATTCGTTCTGGAAACAAACTACTAGTATTGCAAGACATTGCTCATTTATCACGTTAAAATGTATTAGAGGAGCCAGCCAAGTGGCTCAGTTGGTTAAGAGTTGGCTTAAGAGCTCACACTCTGAGCAACAGGGCCGCTGTTTCGATTCCTACATGGGCCAGTGACACTGCGCCTGAGCTGAGCTGTTGCTGAGCTGCCAACAGGTGGCAGGATGTCTCAGCTAATGTAATAAGATTGCTGTTCGATGGTAGGTTATGCCCACCCGCAACTAAGACTGAACTCAGCACCTTGAACTGAGCTGCCGCCCGGATGGCTCAGTGGGTAGGGTGTGCACTCTTAACAACAAGGTTGCCGGGTTCGACTCCTGCATGGGATGGTGGCTACACCCATCCACAACTAATGGAACACAGCACCTTGAGCTTAGAGGCCACAAGCTGCCGACCAGAAGCCAAATGGCAAAGATGGAAGAACAACCTGACTGTTCTCCTCCCCCAATTCCCCAATAAAGTCTTTTAAAAAAAACTGCATTAGAAATGTTTGCTCATCTTGCAGACTACTCACAAACCAAGTTACTCGCAACCCAAAGTTTTACTGTACTATAGTTTTTTCCTTTCTTAAAATGTATATACATTTTTGACACCCTCTGTATATGCATATTTACATATGTATCTCAAATTATAAGAAAGTGGAAGAAATGTTTCCTGCCTCCCTGAGTTGCTCTCCCGAGCCCTCTGAATTCTTGCCTGTGCCCAGACCAGCCTCCTTGGCGTTGCTTCCTCTGGCCCTGGCCAAGTTTCCCAGGGTACTCTGCTATGCCCATCCTAATATAAGAAAGAGGAAACTATGTACCTGTCACCTACCATGGGTCAGACCCTGTGCTCAGCACCAGGTACAAGAAAGATAATGAAACAATGTCCCGCTTCAGGGACCCCAAATTGATTGGGGGAGGCAAAGTGTAGAATGGATCACAGCTATAGGGTTAGTAGTACAAGAAAGTACAGGACATGGTGGCAAACAAAAGCAGGCGAGAGCCGTGCTGCCTGGGTGAAGGAGAAGAGCCTCAGAGCCTGCCCAGGGTTCGGGTCTTCCAGCCTAACTGTTCTGCCACATACGTCTGCACCTGGAATACCCCGCTCAGAGAAGGGTAAGCCCTGTGGGATAAGCAGACACGGAGACACGGTCTAGAAAACCCAGAAGCCAAGAGCAAAGGAGAAGGGTGGACGGGATGCAAACCTCGGCTCGTCGCTTCTCTATGCTTCCTGGTGGCAAAACTCAGTACGCCGAAACCCAGTGGAAACCTGTCAGGGACAGTAATTGTAAGTTAGCGCTACTCCTGTTTACAAAAGGCTCTTTCTCCCTGCATGATTCTTAGGTTTCTACATTAACACTCCGCAAAGTGTTGAGAGGAGAGGCCAGAGTCCCCTGGTTCTAGCCCACAGGGTGCCTCCACACTCCTCACTCCCAGTCACTCCAGACTGGCCTGGCCCCAGTCTGTCCACCTCACTTGCTCTAGCATGGCGACCTTCTCCAATGGGGCAGGCTCAGAACCCGGTGAAATCCAAGGTGTTCTAGTGCCTATCTAGGAGGGCAAGGAGGTAACAGAAAGCCAGGATGTATCCTACATCTGGGTCTACTTGTTACTTCCTCAAGCCCCATCCCATGGGAAGCCCAAGGCCCTGG
>NW_017732176.1:164766-172245 GCF_001890085.2 Hipposideros armiger | reverse complement strand
GACTGTGGCTATGAATGAGAGGCCTCACTGAACCCACAATATAAAAGGGGGCACAGTAGGTGAAGGTCTACACATCAGGGGCTTGCTCTTGCAAAACCAAACCATAAGGCCAACTTGCAGAAGAAAGCAGAGCTTTACTATGCCCAGCTCAGCACTGCTCTGTTGCCTGGTCTTCCTGGCCGGGGTGGGGGCCAGCCGAGACCAGGGCACCCCATCTGAGAACAGCTGCATCTACTTTCCAGAAGGACTGCCCATCATGCTTCGTGAGCTCCGAGAGGCCTTCAACAGGGTGAAGATTTTCTTTGTGAGTATGAGGCCCTCCTGTCCTTCCTTCCTGAGATTGCCTGAACTAGGCATCCTGCTAGAGCTCTAAGAGCCCTCCTGCTGCTCACTTCCATCCCCAGCACCCAGTCCCCCCAAACTTAAATTTTAAGAGACTCCCCCAGGGAAGTCAGGGGTTCAGTGAGTTAAGGTACAGGAAATATGCAGGAAAAGCTGCTTAAAACTAGGAGCATTCTCTCTCCTGTGCTCAGAAACTTTTTAAAAGATTCTGCTGGAGCTTGATGCTTCATTGGCTGAGGGCACGAAGGGTGTGATGAGAGGTGAAGATGCCCCCCGCACCTTGTGGCAGGGAAACATAAATTGCCTCTGTTTAGAGAGTTCCAGAACCTGAAAGACTGATGGTTTGGGGAAGTGCCATACAGGGGAGATCCTGCATGAGGAGTTGCCTCCCACTCCCAGAGAACCTTCAAAGCTACATGAGGATGTCCGCAGGAGGGGGGAGAACAGCCAAGGAGCACTGGAGGGCTGGCACGGGCAGCGCCTTCAAGCCTGATGGTCTCTGCAGAAAGGAGACTAGGACCGAGGCAAGCCTCTGCCTTGGCTTCAAAATCGGGCAGAATGTTTTGAATTACTTGATCCCGAGGAGGGCGGACCTGATTTAACTAAGGGTGCCAGCACTGGTGAACGTTCTGTTTTGAAAACTCTGCTTTCCATTTTTGGACCAGGACTGCATTGATTACAAATCAAACATTCTATAAAGGACATTCACTTCAGGTACTTCCCCTAACCTCAGGTTCACTCTCCTTTTGTTCTTTTTGCAGCAAGCAAAGGACCAGCTGGACAACATGTTGCTGAGTACGTCCTTGCTGGAGGACTTTACGGTGAGAGCTGGGTGGGTGCGCAGGGGAGTGTGGCTTGTGATTAAGGGAAGGGAGGCTCTGCTTCGTGCCTGCAGGGAGCTGGGTCTGCTTCCTTCGCTTTGAAAAGTACCAGTAGGAAGATCCTAACTCAGCACATACCCAGCCAGAGGGTTACGAAGGGCTCAGTCCTGGGGGAAGGTGGCTGGAAAGATCCTGGGGACAAAGCGGGTCTCTCAAGCTAGCAGCAGCAACCCTTCCTCCCAGTCACCACCCCACTGCTCCTGTCTTTAGGGTTACCTGGGTTGCCAAGCCTTGTCGGAGATGATCCAGTTTTACTTGGAAGAGGTGATGCCCAAGGCTGAGAGCCAGGGCCCAGACATCAAGGAGCACGTGAACTCCCTCGGGGAAAAGCTGAAGACACTCAGGCTCCGGCTCCGGCGCTGTGTGAGTAGCAGACCAGCTCTCTCCCTTGCAGCTGCCCAGCTCATCCCGAAACACCATCTCATCTCCTGCCCCCACTCACACACACAGACACCGAGTGGCAGGAGCCCTCTCGTTTCTCTCTGAGCAGGGGGTGGGGTGGCTGCAAGGCATTTACATGTGAAGATTTGCAAACAGCTTTCCTGTTATTTGTGAGTCATTTGTGGGTTATTAACTATTCCCCTGTCTCTTTATGACAGGGGCCCAGAGCTTCAGTCAGGGCTCCCTTGTCCCTTAGGACCTACACCCTGGGCCCTGCAGGAGGTGCTGGGAGGTGAGAGCTCCAGGGAGACGAAACTCCACTTCTTCTTCTCAACCTTTAGAAAGCAGAGCTTTAAGTGGGGCCCAAATGACTGGCAGGTTTTTCCATGGTATTTTAGGATGGCCCTGGGGCTAGTATCTACAAACAACTCTCAAGGATAATTTCTTTCTCCAACTGAAATGGTCCCCTCCCCGCTGGTTTCCTTTTGTTCTCTCGCTGATAATGGGAAAGCAGCTGCTCTGGGTCTTTATTTGTAGGATGGAATTATGCAAAGGATTCCGTCCACATTGTTGAAACTGGGTCTCTATTCCTCTTCCTCGGAGACTTAGAAATGGTCCTCAGTGGCTGGGACGGAAGGGGAGGGACGGGACAGAGAAGCAGGAAAGGACAGAATGCCTGGCTCAGCATCTAGTTGGCACTATGTGTTCCGGAGAGGAAGCGCCAAGACCTGGGTTTTCATGCAAGCCTTGCAAACATGTTGCATCTCCTAGGCAATTTTATTTCTCTGTCTAGTGGGGAAGGATAAAAGGTAGGAGTATGGGGGCGGGGAGGCATTCAAGATGAGTCTGGCCCCTTCTTCATGCTACCGGCTTGTCCCCCAAGTGCTATGGAGTCGGGAGCTGGGAGCCAGTGTCTTTAACACTTTCTCTTTTCCTCCACAGCATCGCTTTCTACCCTGTGAAAATAAGAGTGCTGCAGTGGAGCAGGTGAAGAGTGCCTTCATTCAGGTGAGCTGGGACGGTGGCAAGGAAGGTTTGGGAACTATGACCTCTGCCAACTCCCCAAGGGGCAGATGTTGGCAGGTGCTAAGCAGGCCCCATCCTTTGCTGGGAGGGACTGTGGGAACCTGACAGATGGTGTGACCGCCTCAGGCACTGAGGAGCCGCAGCCTCGGTTATATTTGTTTTCTGTGAAGTGTCTTTGGGGGTTTCTAAATGACTGCTCCCCGCCTTTGCAGCCCTGCGTGTAGAGCCGGCCTGTGAACACAGAGCTGGGTGCTGGGGAGAGTGACAAAGGGAACAGAAAGTAGTTTGCTAGGAATCCAGGCTGAAGCCACATGTGTAGGAAGCCAGCACGTGAATGTGCACACACAAACACGCCCAGGGGTTCAGCCTAAAGGCTCCAAAACTCAGATGGGACAGGAAGCAGGATTCTCAGTTATCTAGAGTTGGTCCACACTCACTTCCCATCGGCCACTTATATCTTCCAAGGTGCCTGAGAATGTCAGCTCTCAAACCAAATGGGGTTTCACGCTTCCAACTGTCCATGAATATTTCAACCCCGTTTCTCAGAAGCCCTGTGGCCTGTGCCCTCTTTGGGGGCTGGGAACAGACAGTGGGCAGGGTTTCAACGTCAGGTGACATGAATCCTCTGACATGGGCTGGAGCGGGAGGGCGGGGCCTACTCAATCTCTTGGGGGGAGAGAATAAACCTAGAAGAGGCTCCCTTCTCTCTTCTCTCACTGTCTTGTCTTCAAAGTGGTTCCTCTAATGTTTTTTCGTCAAATTCTGAATAAGCATCACATGAGCACATGACTTTTTAAATTGTTGAAAAAGCACCATTTCGAAGATTGCTTTGCAGAGTGGATGTTCCTCTTGCCACCACTAGCCTTGCCTCATGTCAATGCCCAGCCTTTCCCAAGGTGGCTGGGCATAGCCTCAGGTTCCCTGGGTCCATCCCCACCTCCTGGCTCGAGGTGTCAAGTGCAGCTTCTGGGCCCCAGGGTCATGGCCATCCAAGCAAGGGACCCACTTACTCACTCATATTGGGTTTTCACTAAACATTTCTTATCTCCCTTAAATAGCTCCAAGACAAAGGGGTCTACAAAGCCATGAGTGAGTTCGATATCTTCATCAACTACATAGAAGACTACCTGACAATGAGGATGAAAAACTAAGACATCCTAAGAAACAAAACATCCAGGATGGTGACTACTAGACTCTAGGACATAAATTGGAGATCTCCAAAATCTGATCCAGGCTTCCAGGACAGCCAAACCAGCTCCTTGGAAAACCCTGTCGTACCTCTCTCCTAGAATATTTATTACCTCTGATACCTCAATTCCCATTTCTATTTATTTACTGAGCTTCTCTGTGAACTATTTAGAAAGAAGCCCAATATTATAATTTTTTTCAATATTTATTATTTTCACTTGTGTTTAAGCTGTTTCCATAGGGTAACATCCTATGGTATTTGAG
Organism: Hipposideros armiger; assembly: GCF_001890085.2. Classification (NCBI taxonomy): domain Eukaryota; kingdom Metazoa; phylum Chordata; class Mammalia; order Chiroptera; family Hipposideridae; genus Hipposideros; species Hipposideros armiger. The sequence goes on along the minus strand of NW_017732176.1, from coordinate 168,163 downwards.
TGTTTTTAGAGAAATTGTAAGTTATATAAGGAAAAAATAATGTTTTGGGGGGAGCCAGCTGAAGCTCCCATTCCAGGTCTGACCACACTTGAGAGCTGTTGGGCTGTTTTCCTGACCTCCCTCTAATTTCTTTCGTTCTTGGGCTCGGACTCCCAGAGTGTTACAAAGACTCTTACTCTCTTAGGAAGAGAAACTAGGAAGCCCCTTTGATAATTAATATCCCAGTGGCTCAGAGGGTTTCCCTGACCTCATTTTCTAACCACTTTGTTCTTGAAAGCTGTGGCCAGCTTTTTATTTATAACAACCTAAAATTGGTTCTAATAGAACTCAGTTTTAACTAAAAGAAATTCAGTTCCTCTGGGAATGTTACATTGTTTGTCTGTCTTCATAGCAGATTTTAATTTTGAATAAATAAATGGATCTTATTAAAATCATGTTATGGTGTCAGTTGACGTCTGTCTGACTAAAATTATTCCCTCAAAGTCTCCAAGATAGAAGAGATTAGATGAATGAATTCTTCATTCCAGAGTAAGAAGTCAGCTACCCAGAGAGAGGGAAGGGTCCAAATCAGGGCTGGGGGGTGGGGGGGAAGGTATCCTCCCTTCAACAGCCAATAGCAAGGACCACCATAGTCTTCTCATGGACTCAATCCTTTGAGAAATCAGCCTTAAATCCTTAAAGTTCATGCTAATTTTCAAGGCTAAGGATGAATTATTTACATAACAAAATTAGAAAGATAGGCAGAGGAAGTATTTTAGTGTTTTCGTTTGTTTGTTTTTTGCTTCTTCAAGCACCAAAGGTCCAGGAGTACATACTAATTTACCTGGGTTATCATGAGAATTAAGCTAGAGGGCTACCGTGACTCCAGCACTAGGAGTGGACCCAGTTCACACAGTTGGTTGTTATTGGTATTCACAGCTAAAAACTCTTACCAAATCCTCCTTGAACTGAGGTCAGAGGCAACAGGCTGGACCCAACAGAGTAGAATATAAGCAAATTAGCCCACACTATAGGATACCTAAGGATTCAAGCTGCTGCCACTTCTTCTTGAGCCATCAGTCAAATGCGAGATCGGCTCTGACTGCGGTCTGCTGGGAGGGGCACGGTGGCTGGGGAAGCCCTACCCAAGGCCCCGTGACTTGGGTAGAGAGGGGAAAAGATGGGCTGAGTAAACACTGATCGCCCTCACGCTCTGCCCAGGCAGCCCTGGTACCGGAGAGGGTGGGAGCTGACTGCCTGTGGTCAGTTTTTCAGTAAGACCTGACTCACTTCGGTTAAAGTAACCATAGGAAGGAAGTGGGGAGCATCAAAGCTGAAATTCTGAGATGAAAGGTTAAGTTTAAGAATGGAGGCTAGCAAAAGACAAGGAGAGAAAAAGTGAGGCTGTTTTCGCTAAGGCTCTTTATACTGAAATGGAAGAAGCCATGAGCCCCTCAGCCAGGAAGGTTTAGGCATTTAGGGCTCTCTTGCAGGCAATACACACTAACTTAAGTTTGAGGTTGGCACCTCAAGGGAAGTGGGCCTCTGAAACCAATAGAAGAAGCTCAACTGGGGAAGCCACACAGCTGATAAGGTATTGACAACAACTATAATTTAGTGAGCACTTATTTATAGGCATATGTGTATCAGGCACACTATATGGTATTTTGTTGCTATTTTCTATAAGAAGAAGCTGATGTAGAAATGTTGACATGGCTTAGCCACATGGGTAATGTGGCAAACGAAGAACTTAGAATATAGCATAAAACGCCTTTCCCTTTGTATTAATTATCTATTGCTGCCCACCCCACCCCCACCCCCCAAATTTAGCAGCTGAAAACAACAAACATTTATTATCTCAGTTTCTGTAGGTCAGGAATCTGGGAGTGATAACCAGGGGTTCTGGCTCAGGGTCGCTAATAAGATTGCAGTCAAAATGGCATCCAGGACTGCAATCACTTGAAGTCTTGACTGGGGCTGGACAATTCACATTCAAGGTGACACACCTTGGCTATTGCCAAGAGGCCTCAGTTCCTCACTGGCTATTGGATGGTGGCCTTGGTTCCTCACTACATGTGCCTTGCCATAGGGCTACTTGAGTGGTCTTCACAACATGGCAGCTGTTTTCCCCAGAGCCCATGATCTGAGAGAGGGCAAGGAGATAGTCATTCTGCCGTTTAGACCTAATCTCAGAAACTTCACACCATCACTTCTGCCACATTCTATTTGTTAGAAGTGAGTTGGTCAGTATAGCCCTGATTCAACGGGAGAAGAATTAGTTCCACATTTTGTAGGAAGGAGTATCAAAGAATTTGTGGGCTGAATTTTTGAACTACAACACCCTTCTAAGAATGCAGAAGAAATGGCTCTGTGCCGGAATAATGGTACATCAGGCTCCTGCACTGGTGAGGGGAGAGGGAGAGTAGGGTAAGCATCGGTGTGCATAGAGGAGTCATCGTTATGGACACTACCTTCCTTCAGTCCTCTCTCGCTGGCTCAGTCTAATATTTTTTACTTCTCTGAGCCTCAGTTTCTCATCAGGAAAACTACCAAAACTTCTTTCCCAGGTGTTATGGACTCAAAGTTTGTGGCCTCTCAAAAAGTATATGTTGAAGCCCCGCCCGGCAATGTGATGGTATTTGAAGATGGAGCCTTTGAGAGGTAATTAGGATTAGGTGAGGCCATGAAGGTGGGGCCTCATGATGGGATTAGTGCCCTTAAGGAGAGACACCTGAGCTTCTCTCGTTCTCTATCTTGGTCCCCACATGCACACAATAAAGAGGCCTTATGAACACACAGAAAAACGGCGGCACCTATAAACCCAGTGAAGAGGCCTCAGAATGAAACCTTACCAGCACCTTGATCTTGGACTTTCAGCCCCCAGAGCTGTGAGAAAATAAATTTCTCTTGTTTAAGCCACCCAATGTATAGTATTTTGTTATGGCAGCCTGAGCTGACGAACACACCAGTTTTGATATAAGGGTCAAATGGAATGTCAGGTATGAAAGCATATACGTGTTTTGGATAGGAGTATAGAGATGAGGTTTAGATGGGGATTTTTTTCTTCTTTTTTTGCAACAAGGCTTTATTTTCTAAGAGCAATCACCTCATCTCCTCCCATATCCATCAGCATCCTCACACCAGAGTATGGGTAACAGTGGAGAATGAGAAGCTCTGTTTGTCAGTGGTCCCAGCTGCTGAAGTGAGGATGGTGTGACCAGTGAGAGAAGCTTCCAGAGTCTGATGACAATGTGGTTACCTCATCTAACCACTGACAGAAATCAGACAGATAACAAGCAAACAGATTCTTTTTGGCACAATCTGGAAGGAAGGGGATGAGATCAGAGGTGAAAAGAAAGAAGAAACAGAACTGACTTGACGGCAGAAGTTGCCCATTGTATGACATGTTTCTCCCTTA
>NW_017732176.1:159352-162896 GCF_001890085.2 Hipposideros armiger | reverse complement strand
GCAGCCTTTTCAGCACTTCCAAAAAGTAAACTTGGTTAGCTGTTTGTCCAGTTGGTACAAATTCATAATGAATAATCCATATATCAAAGAAGGTCAGCGGCATCATTGCAACCAGTTCACGAGCTTAATTGTCAGACCTTCGTATATATGAATTATACCTCCTGGCGTTGTATAAGTTCAGTGAACTGTTTAACATAGGTATATAATTGCCATTCAGAGCAATAACAATCATACATACCATCAAATATAGGTTACATTAACTATGTATAAAGTTTCATTGATTACAACACCAGGCTTTTTTCATACCCTTATTATCAATCGTTATTGCTTATCTGCTAGCAACCTGAAAAATGAGACAGCCTACTACTCTGCTTTTTCCTTTACCATTATTCAAGAAACAAATTTTTTTTCCAAACTTAAGAAGCCATTGCATAACAGAGCCCATAGTTCATCCAATATACAACCCAAAATCTCATGCCTATTTGAAGAAGTCTTAGATTAGAAGAGGGGAATATCATTTCTTCAGCGGGACCCTATCAACCCCCTCTGCCAGGGCCAAATTAGTGACTGTGGCTACTATGTAGCATAAATAACTAATCTAGGCTCCTTACAGAATAATCTCTACATTCACATGTGACAGGATAAGGCTCAAATCAAAACAGAGGCAGATTTGTTTCTGGCTTCTCCCTGGCTTTTCCCCCAAATCAAAGTTTATATGAGATGCCCATTTCTTCACTCAGAACCTATTGTGTGCTCAGTACTATGTTGGGTGCCCGAGGAAAACGCACTAAATAAACAGACATGGTGCCTGCCTTCATGGATTTAATAGTTAGGGGTAGAAAAACATATTACAAAGTAAACTATACCGTTGTATTATAATTGTGATAGCTACTAAATGAGAAGTGGGAGCTTTAAACAGAGCAACTAACCTAGGCTCGGTGTTAAGGGGAGGCGTCCATGAGATGGTGACATTCAGCTGGACATGAAGGATTAGTGGGAATTGGCCAAATGAAGACAGAAGTGATGAGGACCTTTTGGCAGAGACAGCCACATGTTTAAAGACCCCTTAGAACTGCAAAGAATGGGGAGAGTGGGCTGCCCCTGAAGCAGGGGTGGGTTTGTACTGATCTCAACATAGCTGGAGCCTAAGCCCTTTCAGGACCCTCTGGCTTCCCCATCTCTTGTGTTCTGAGGCTCTGAAGTAAGAAGAAATTTAAACTATTTAAGGAACTAAAAAATGATATACAACACGTGACGGACATTATACATGAGGGGGGAAGATTTAAGGTGATCTGGAAGATGGGCAGGGGTGAAAATTTTAGACTTTAACCTAAGAGCAAAGGACAGCCACTGAAGGCTATTAAGTAGAGAGAAAAAACATATATCTTTTGAATGAGACCCTTTAGGGGCCATTTGTTTTCAGTCCAGACAAGAAGAAATTGTAGTCTGGACTAAGGTGATAAAAAACAGACATTGAAAGAAGTACAAGTGTTCAAATATCAGCAACTACTTAGGTGAGAGTGGTGACAGCAAGTGATGGCCAAGATAAACCTCAGATTTCTGGCCTGAACAACGGGGTAGAGAAGAAGCAGGTTTGGAGGGGTAGGTGATACATTCTACATCGGCCCCTGCTGAGTTGGAAGTGCCCCCGGGACCTTGCATGAATATTTCCAGAGTGGTCAGCTGGACATAGAGATGTAGTCCGGAGGTAGATAAGTGGGTGTCATTGCTATAGAGATGGTAAGTGATGTCATGGGAGTGGAGAAAACCACCAAGGGAAAGAATCTAGAGTAAGAAGAGAGCCCAGAATCAAGCCCTGAAGAACCCAGATATGTATAAGTCAGAGCAGGAGATGCTGAGAAAAGAACTTGTAAAGAGAGACTTAAGTGGTAAAAAATAAACACCAGGAGAGAGTGACATGCCTGAGGACAAGAAAGAAAACTATATCTAGAAAGAGGAACTGATCAGCTGAGTCAAATGCTATCCGGAAGTGAAGAGATGAAGACAAAAGTGCTCCTACTGGGGACAGCAAGTGGGGGCACTGGTGACTTTATCAAGAGGAGTGCAGGGGAGTGGCAGAGGATGAGAGTTAGATGGGATTGTGCATTAAATGGGAGGTGGAAAAGTGACATGACAAGTGTCACTTTAAAGTGTCACTCTTTCAAGACAATGGGCCAACAGAGGAGAAAAAGAAGTTGAAGATCAAGGAGTGAGAAGGGAGAAATGATGAAGATAGTTTCCTCAGAAAGCAGGACGGGGTAGCATGCAGGTAGAAGAAAGGACAGCCTTTGAAAGGAGGAGAAACACCTTCCCTGAATAATAACAGGAAAGAAGTAGGGACGGTGGGTACGAAAACAGGTTGGTTTGAAGATGTGTTGGCAGGAAGCTGAGGTTGCTTCCATCAGATGGTTTGTATTTTCTCTGAAAAGAGTCAATAAAAAGGAGAGAATGCAAGGAGATTTGAGGAGAGAATAAAAGACTTCAAATGAGGCTTGTAGATATATGAAAAGCAATCAACTCTAGAGAAACATGGTGATTTCCAGGCAACGTGGAGTCCAATTGAGGTAGGTGATCATGAACTAAAATGTCCTGTCAGATTGTATAATTTTTCTCAGGATTCCCTTGGCAGCCTGGAGTGAACACNGTCATCTGTGTACTATCAGCGGCTCCGGCTCCCAGCAGGATTGAGCAGCCACAGAACCCTGTGTTTTCAGAAACCTCCTTGACAATCTGGCTGGAAAGGATATTGGGGCGATAAAGGACCTGAGGAAAAGTAACATAGCTTACCTCTTACTTCACAGCACGAGGATGATGTGCACAGCCTGGAGTCTGTGCAACCTCTGGATACTGTCAATCAAACCTTAGCTCCAGCTATATGAGCTTGAGACAACACCTATCTCAGTATTTTCCTCTGTAACATGGACAGAATAATTGTTTCTTCAAGGTGTTGTTTTAAAAAATAAAGGTATGAATACAAGTAAAGCAGAAGAAACACTTAGTGAAAGCAGCTCTTTCCCTTAGACATTTAGAAAAATGCTCACGTGGGACCACATGGTAAGATCAGTGCTAAACCCATGAAAACAGCTGGACACACCTGTGTGCCAATCACCAGACCTGGACTTTTCCTTATAATACCTTCTGCCTCCTTACCTACTATTGATGGGTAGAAAGAGAAAATGGACCGTTCTTGCACTTGGATAGGAAAGAAGGGAAATGATATTTTTTTGAGTTTCTGAAATTGGTTTCAGAAATACTTGGCTGGTGAAGTAAATATCTATGAGGTCTGACAATTAGGTCCATTAACTCATCCTAAAGAAAGTGCTACATACTTCCAAGTCACCTTCCAAGTACTCCCCTTGGGAAGCTAGGCACCCATGCCAGCGCCTAGTCCACCCTTCAAAGTGATTTTGGAACTCTTTTTCTGGAATGGCCGTCAGAGCTGTCGTCATATCACCCTTGATGTCCTGAATGTCATCAAAATGTCTTCCTTTCAATATTTCTTTTATCTTCAGGTAAAGAAAGAAGTCATTGGGGACCAGATCAG
>NW_017732176.1:127381-155884 GCF_001890085.2 Hipposideros armiger | reverse complement strand
GGCCGGCCCAAAAATGGATCATTTAGATGAGCCAATGGACTGAAGGTTCTGATGAGGTAAAACAGCACATTTTTGGTGGTAGGATCTGAATCACTAAGGAGAGGAGGCAGTGGCCAGAGAGTAGGAAGACTGAATGAAGAGATTATGGAGGTTGACAGTTTTGAGAAATGACAAAGTCCATGCTATAATTATTAGAGCAGATGGCTGAGTTAAAGCAGAGGAAAAGGTCACTGGAAATATGGAAGTCATGAAATCGAAAAGCCGCATTTTGGAAAAGTCCTCCACAAGAGCACTGAAGTCCATCAGGCTCATGGCAGTAGAAGGCAGTGGAAGGAAGTGAATGAGATAGGTGATCAAATCATTTGTGAATGAAAGAGTGATGTAGAAGATATTTGAGTAATCTAGGGCTTCTAGTGGATTCTAATTTCCACATGTGGAGAGTTCTCAGAGTTTCATACACTGGACAAATGATGATTTTGGAGTTTCTAAATCTTAGAGGAGAACAGATCCAGGCAGCAACTTCTTGGATTTTTTGGAAGATTCCCTAATATAGACTTCTTGGAATTTCCTAATAAATAAAAGGATCTATATATTTGTAAACATATCTTACCAGATTTAAGTCATTTTTACGTCAGAAAAAATAAATGTCCAAGCATTAATCACACCCAACCCTAGAGTCACTCAAATCAAGAAGCTTATAATTTTTGCCACAATGAGTCATCATTCAATGACACATCCAACTGGGAACCTCCAGCAAATCTTCAAACATAGCTCATTCTTCCTCTGTACAGGTTCCTTAGCCCTTGAACCTCTCCTATCTTACATATTCCCATTGTGCCAACATCTTTTCTACATAGCAAGAAGATAGAAAATCATCATCATGAAAGTGTTTCCCCAAGTAGAATAGAAATCTGTGGATAAAAGTAGAAGTCTCCATGAAAACAGCAATGCAAAATCTCACCTCTTCCTATGTTTGGCTCAATATTACAACAAGTAATTCTCCCACCCTCATCTCAGCCGAGGCATCAGAGCATCAAATATCCTGAATTGCAGTCTAGGGAGGAGGATAGAGGCAGAAAGCTGTCTAAATCAGTGCTGCTCTCTGTGGCCTAAAGACCAGTGCTAGTCCACAAACTGTTTGTTACCAGTCAGTGGCACGAAGAGTACAGAAATGATGAGTAAATGTTTAGAAAACTTGATAGCAATTTGATGGAGTGTTTTTTGTTTGTTAGATTGAATAATTGAAAACGAGGCTTGTATTTTTTAAATCTGTATCGTTTTTGTCATTTCATTTTCCTAGTAATTCTTTTATATTTTATGTTAACTGTTGATCCATAAAGGATTGGAATTTTTTTTTAATTTGGTTCTTAGACAAAAGTAGTTTGAGAAATGTGGGTCTAATTCACACTCCCTGCCTTATTTCTAGAGTCATGGAGACTTTAAGTTGGAAGAAAGAGGGAGTGAGATACAAATTATAGAAAGGCATATATTATACTTAGACTAACTGGATTTCAAATCCCTATTCTACCCCTTACTTGGGTAAATTACCTAATTTTAATTCCTTATCTGAAAGCAGGGAATAGTCCTTGACTTCCAGATTTGAGATGAAGATGACATCAGATACTGCGCTACTGACCTAGCACAATAGCAGGCCCAGGGTAAGGACTGTGAATTACCTTCAAGATCATCTGGCTGAACCCATAACCGACTGCTCCAGTGAGAATCTCGGGCCCTACCAATGCAACAACCACAGGTATCCTAGCATGGGAAGCATAGCCTGATGAGGGCCCCCAGTTCAGGCAATGCAAGTGGTACTAGCCAAGTCGTCTCTACCCTTGTCTTCATTACACTTAAAGAACTTGGCATCCTAACTAGGAAGAAATATGGCAGACACTCTTGACTGCCATCCTCCCTTTCTCTCATGATAAAAGAGCCTGATTTTGGTCAGGTATCAGGCATCCATGTGCTTAAGGGGAGCTGAGCCCCTCCCATGGTAATTCAATTTTCCCTGTGCAGTGAGTAATTTAGGAATGGGTTTTTTATATAACCTGGTCAATGAGACATGAGGGAAAGTTGGCTGAGGAACAACTGGGAAATGTTTTTCTTACTCTTAAGAGCAAGGAAACCAGATTTTTTTTTTCTACCCCTGGTTGTTGCCCACATTTAAAGCCTGGAATTGTTGAAGCCTTCTTGTGACAATGAGGGGACTCAACCTAAAAGATAAATCAACAGGTGGAAAATGGCGAACAAAATAATGGAAAGAAGTTGGTCCTTGATGACTTTGTTAAACCCATGAATTAATCAATCCTAAAGGAGAGCTCTTTCAGAATTTTAAATATGTGAGATAATAATTTTCCTTTGACTAAGTCCCTGTTAATTGGGTTTTGGGTTACTTGAAGTCAAAAGTATGTACAAAAAATGTACTTGAACTCTCTGGCTATAAACATTTGGACAACTTCAATCCTGGGGCTTTCCCTACTCCCTTCCTGCTTCTGAGCAGTTTGAGTCACTTCTGACTCATCCACTGAACTCCAAATATTTGAGGGAGTTCAGGATATTCAAGGAGTCAATTAGTTTTTACCACAGGACATGACTCCTGAGTTTCAGCAAATTTTGAGGCCAGCCCCCGTCCCATCTCCCTCGTTGGTTTCATCTAAGGAAACCAGAGCTGGACAGAGCTAAATGCAGACACTGATGCTGTGAATGAAATGTGTGAGGAGTACCTGCTTATGTGTCTGGCCCACACCTCCCTTTCTCCCTCTCTCTACCTCCTGCCCCCTTTCTCCTGAGTTGGACTCCCCTTTACAGTTCATCTCCACCCTCTAAGGCCCTTTTCAAATGCTTCCTCTTCTGTGAAGTCTTTAACCACAGTGGAAGACCACACAGTTATCTCCACTCATTGACCAAAACACTGTACCACACATTTAGACAACTGGTGATGTTCTGAAAGTTTCTGCCTTCTAGTTGTTTCCTATGAGCTTGATAACGTCCCTCAAACCTGCTGTGCACCTTTGAGTGCAGAGCCTTGCAGTCCTAGATCCCCAATAGTGTCAACTGCAGAGAAGGCATTAAATAAACGCTTAAGGGCCAGCCGAGTGGCTCTTTGGTTAAGAATTGGCTTGGGAGCGCAAGCTCTGAGCAGCAGGGCCACCAGTTCGGATCCCATATGGGCCAGTGACGCTACGCCCTCTACAGCTAAGATGGTAAACAACAGCTCCACCTGGAGCTGGGCTGCCATGAGTTGCTGGCGACGGCGTAGGTTGCAGTGGGGCTGCAGTGGGCTGCCGTGAGCTACCGTGAGCAGCTGGCAGCCAGCGTGAGCTGCCAAGAGCCTCCGTGAGCAACCATCCAAGGGCGGGCAACCGATCTGCCTCAGCCAGGAAGAGCGCAATGATCACAATACCAACATGGGCCAGTGAAGCGACATCCTCCACAACTAGACTGAAGAACAAAAAGACAACAACTTGCCTGTTCCCCTTCCCCCGATTCCCCAGCACTGTTCCCCTCCCCCAATTCCCCAATAAAATCTAAAATAAAATAAAATAAATGCTTGAGTTCAACTGAAAACTTTCCCTACAGTCATAAAATCACAGACATTTGAAGTTAGACCATCAAAGGCTCTCTTGTCCAACTGCCACCGTCCTAACAGGTGGACCTCTAGCTTATAGTTCAATGTTTGCAACGAAACAACTCATTACTTTGTGTGCCACCTGTTTCATTTACGAACAGCTCTCATTACTGGAAATTTCTTTCAGTTTTATTATCAGGCCCAAATTGGCTTCCCTATAACTTGCCTTCAGTTGTCTTACTTATACTTTCTGGGGTAAAACAGAATAAATATATTTCATTTTCACACGATAGCCCTTCAAATATTGAAGGGAACTATTATATCTGTTCTAAATCCTCATTTCTTCAAGCTGACTATGGTCAGTTACTTCAGTTCTCCTATAAAAGGTATGGTTTCCAGAATCTTTTCCAGTCCCAAATCTTTCCTTGGACACACTCATTAAGAGAGCCATTTCTCTCTTAAGCCTCATTTATTAATTTAACAAATGTTGATTACTAAGTGCCAGGCATACAGCACAGAATCTGATGTGGAGCTTGCAGTCCAGGAGGAAAGAAAACTAAACAAAGAGAGTGAGGAACAAAGTGTGCCTGGTGACTGCATTGCACAACTTCAGGGGTACTATTCACACAGAATATAATACAAATTTCACCCCATGGAGTTGTGTAATGCGGTAACTGATGGGAGCGAGCAAACTATGGGAGAAACCAAGGAAAGGCCTCCCTAGAAGAAAGGACATTTAAACAGAGATTTGAAATATGAGTATCAGTGAATTAGACAAAGAGAGAAAGGAGCAACGTGCTGGGCTGAGGAAACAGCAAGTATAAAGATGTAGAGGAGAAGGGGGAGGGTGTGAGAGTAAGGAGAGGGAATAGAGAGAAATTAGGCCTGAGAAGTACGCCAGGATCAGGCCATACAGTTTCTATGAGGCCATGTTAGGGAGGTTGACTCATATCCTAAAGAGGGTGGGAATCCATTGAAGGGTTTTAAGCACGGAAGTAACATGATCATATTTGCATTCTGGCTGCTGTCCAGAAAATGGATTAAAAGAAAATCAAAGCAGAGATTAGGAGACCAATTCAAAACCTGTACAGTAATGCAAGCCAAAAATAATTAAATCAACAGTGGCCTGAACCAAAGTATCGGTAGTGGAAATTTAAAAAAAAAATTACATATACATATTTGTGCAATAATTCAGATGTAGCGTCGATTAGATTTGATGGCTGTCTGGATGTGGAGAGTGAGACAAAGGGAGAAACCAAGGATATCTTAGACAAGTGGGAAAATGGGGGTGCCATCAACTGAGACTGGAAACCCTGGACAAGGCCCAGGTTTTTTAAAAAAAGAGGAAGATGAAGAGCCCAATATTGGATAGCTTTAGCTGGGATACTTGAAGATATCTAAGTGGAGATGTCTAACTGGATTTCAGGAGACATCTCCACAAGATTCTGAAGTCATCAGAATATACAAGCACGGCCCTGATGACTTCTTAATTTTGGACTTCTAGACTCCAGAACTGTGAAAGAATACTTTTCTACTGTTTTAAGCCACCCAATTTGTGGTAGTTTTTGTACAGCAGCGCTGGGGTACTAATACCCTGGGGTAGGCTAAAATCCCAAGTCTTCTATTTGAACTAGGGCATGTTACCTAATCTCATTCTGTGTTGTACACTTAAGGTTTTAAATAAAATTTATGACTTATACTCATCCGTGTCTTCTTTATTCTTAGATATTTGGGGCAATCAATCTAACTTTCGATAAACTTGGCATCTATACCTTTGCCCAGGTTGATAGAATATTAAATATGGTGGGTCAAGGCCATAGCACATCAAATATCAATCAAGGTCCTTCTCCCAGCTAGAAATAAAACACATCTATATCTTATCCACGAATTGATCATATAAGACTTTCTCAGATGCCTTGGTGAAACCCAGATACACCAAGTCTACTGGAAGTCCAAAAGGTCACACCAGAGTGACCTCAAATCTGACCTCTCCACTCAAGACAGGCACCAAGCAAAAACATCTGCTCATTTTGTTGAGTGAACCTGAATTTCTCTACCCCCAGCAATTCCACTGACTACGCTGCTTGTTCTGTTCTTGCCTCAGTCTTCAGATTTGAGGTAGTTGTTCTCCTAGACATGCCTCTGAGTCTCCTCTAAAGTCTGACTCTGCACCCACACTTAACAGATGCTTCCTGACTCAGGTGGCTCCCAAAGCACAATCCCAACAAGTGGTTTTCAAAACTTAAAGGTGGGACCTAAACAGCGAACTCTACTGGGTCCTAGTGACTGTTGTCTTCTCTTCTACCTGTTTGCACACCATTGGTTTATAATCTGTCACTCCACTCCACTCTAGGTAGAGAGAAGCGGTGGGGAGCCTTTCCCATAGAAACTGGGAGTGAGTGGGAGACTGAGAAAGGAAAGACGCACACATACCAGGAACAACATATGTCAGAGCTAAAGTTTGTTAAGTAGGGGAGGGGCCAGGTGTAATTCCATACTTATTGCCAGAAACCAAAGCTTTGTGTGATATCTTGAATTCGTAGAGAAGAGGGGGGTGGGGAAGTTCCTGAGAGGCAGCTCCCTTGGGTTTCAGTGGCCCCATGATTGGGGCACGTTTATTTGATGGCTGATTTTGCAATACTGAGTTCTTCCTTTCCCTCCCTCTTTTTTTTTCCATGAGAAAACACTGTGAATGAATAAAGTCCTATTAATACTGTGAAACAAATCAATAATCCATCATTCCAGAATCACAGCATCTTTGTTCCTGTATCCTGAATCAAATGGCTCTGCTAGCCACAATCTCTTTGCTAGATAAAGAGCCAGCATCTTCTCCCGAGCCAGAAAGGAAAAAGGAAAATACCGAATGATTTTTTTTTTCAGAGTTTACAAAGGATATCGGGATTAATTAGAGGAAATGATTAGAACTAGAAAGTCAGCTTTCTCACTGGATATGTTAGTTAAGGTAACACTAGCAAGTTTATTTCTTACTCATGGAAAGAATGTGTGTCAATAAATACACCAAAATATATTAAAAACAAAAAACTGGTTATTTCTAGGTGGTAGAAATTGGAGTAAGTTTTATTTTACTTTTTTTCCTATAAAAAAAAAAAAGAATGTGTGGAGAGGGTAGCAGTGAGATACAGGCGAAAACCTTGTTCCACACAGCCATTCATGCTGTTGACGCTAGGAGACAGGATGAACCTCCCATACCGAAAAAGTGGTTCAGATGTCAAGACTGATGATCACACACACACACACACGCACACACCCCAAGAGAGGGTATGGAAAGGTTTATTACTCACATAATGAGGCTTTCTGCGGGGAGCAGTGCAGGTTCCCAAGCAGGTATGTCCAAAATGGCTTGAGATAGAGCAGGGAGGGGTGACTGGCTTGGGGTTTTATGACAGTTAGATGATGGGGTTTGGGTAAGAATTCCCAAGAACAGAGGCTTGCATGGTTTTAACTTCCTGCCAGTGTCAAAGAGGGGGGTGCAAGCTTTCTTATCACTTTTGTGGGAAGGAGAAGAAAGGGGCATAGTGGGCTTGAAGGCTGTCAGTCAACATCAAAAATGGAGTCAAACTCCTAATTACACTTTACTCTTATCACACAGCTGCAGTGGCTGTCCTGGATGTCAACATGCAGCCTGAAGATACGGCAAAAGGGGAAATGCAGCATCATACGGGAGGTTTTAATAGGTCAGACCTGGAAACAGTGGACATATCCCTTCTCCCCACATCCCGTTGATTAGAACCAAGTCACAGAGGAGCTGGAAAATAGAGTCCCTGGCTGGGCAGCCACTTCCCAGCAATATGATGGAGGGGACAGGAGTCCTTAGTGGACAGCCAGCCTTCTCTGCTGCCGTGAAAAGCAAGTAACAATAGATCTAGTTTTGTGAGGCTTAAACAATTTGGAGGCTGTTTTTAAGCAAAAATAAATTAAAGTCACAGATTCCAAATTAGAAAAGGGTCTAATGCACATCAGGGCCCTGCAGCTAAAGCTTCGTTTGCCTCATTAGCTTTGCTGTAAAGGCCTCCACTATAGTCATCTCAGGACGATTCCACAGAGGCCACCGCTCGCCACTCTTCAGGGTCACTGGGGACAAACGAAGAGGAAAGGAGTGTGGGTTCTGACATGGCCACAGAACTCCTTCCTGGGAGAGAGTAGACTCTGTGAATGGTGACTTAAGCTATAGAGTTCATGAAACTCTAGTTTATAGAGCTCATGAAACTCTAGTCTAGACTCTATGAAAACAATGGCAGGTGCGCTATGAGAATTGGGAAAAATAATGTTGTTATATATATTTCCATTAGTAAAAACAGGTAAAATGCTACCTTTTGTGACCACAATACCTAAAGAAATTACATCACCTTGAATTTTGCTCTATATGTAGCAATTCAGTCGCCTGGGGCAGGGATTTTTAAATAAAAGGTTTATAGGGGTGAAGCATGAAAAATATTATTTGGTGTTCTATGATTCCGGAAAGCTTGAGAAACAGCAATATCCCTTTGTAGGTCCACAGCCCTGAGATTCTGTGATTCAGGGGTGCCCCCCGAGTGTCCAGCACTCAACCTGCCCTCTGACATGCCTGGTAGGGGCATGTGATACAAGCCAGAGAGGAGCTAAGACCCTATGAGAATTGTGACACCCCACTTTCCCTATAGGCCCATGAGCAAGGAACATGTCCCCATGTCCATGAGATGGCTGTAGCCCAGCATTGCCCTCAGAATGGCTCATTACATGTGCTTCAAATGTGTGGGTTTCAGTTTCTGAATAAGAGCTTTTGGGGCACACACTCCTCCTGCCCTTACTGTCTCATTTTTTGGGGGTTTTTTTCTTTGATTTGATTTATTTGTATCCATCTATATTGTACCACATTGAATATAATTTTGGAAACTTCTATTTAGGAAAAAGCGGCATAAAGATAAAATATTAAACCACAAATAAATAATAAAGTGAAATAACAACCAAAAATTAGTTGAAATGATGTCACCACCAAGTCTAGACGGAGGCTAGGTCATTAGAAGGACTTCTCAGGACATGTTAATCGTCAGCTTCACCCACCCACTCAAACCAAAATCCACTGAGCGTCCCCTATGTGTCAACTTCCCATCAGGTGCCAGGCAGAGCGCCTCCATGAGTTCGCCCTACTCTAAAGGCAAGTGTTGCCAGCTTGCCCCTCCTGGGCTGCACAGTCTCGTGGGAGATTTGTCTGTAGCAGCTTCCACTCTGCCTGCTGGGACTGGGGTTGAGGAATGGTCAGTGCAGTTACTGCCATGGGACCCACTGAGGGAAGAACAAGAGGAAATGAGTTGAAACAGCAGCAGAGGTATTGGGATCTGACAGAGGGAAGGCGGCCTCTTTATCCAGAAGGGAGTGCTATCTCGGTGACAGGAAAGTTCCAAGTGTTGAGGTGCCAGCTAACCTCCCCCAGGACGCCTTCCTGGGTCTCCCAGATCTCTGGGGACTGCTCTCTGCCCCAGCACGTGGGGCTGTCTCTGCCATGCCCTTCGGCACTTAGTGCCCAGTGTTGCTCTCCACAAAACAGTCAAGCTTGGGCCGGCCAGGTGGCGGGATGGTTAAGAGCTGGCTTGGGATGCCAGAGGGCCCTGGTTCGGATCCCACATATGAGGACCAGTGACACTGCCCTCCACAGCTAAGATGCTGAACAACAGCTCAACCTGGAGCTGGGCTGCCCTCAGTCGCCGGCGACAACGTAGGCTGCGGCCCCTGTGGCAGTGGGTTGCCATGGGCTACCGTGTGTAGCCAGCAGCCAGCGTGAGCGGCCAGCGGCCGCAGTGAGCTGCCGTCCAGAAGCCGGCGACTGATCTGCCTCGCCCGGGAAGAGCGCAATGATGGTGCCAACTTGGGCCAGTGAAGCAACATCCTCCACAACTAGACTGAAGAACAAAAGGACAGCAACTTGTCTGTTCTCCTTCCCCCAATTCCCCAGCACTGTTCCCATCCCCTCAATTCCCCAATAAAAATCTTTAAAAAAAAACTGTCAAGCTCATGTTTATTCTCTGCAAAGAGTACTGGATGTTACCAAGTTCCCGCCAACATTCAGCAAACAGTTGAGGGCCTACTATGTATCAGACACTGGGGATATAGCAGGTAAGTAAAGCAGACAAATGCCTGCCCTTGTGGAGTGTACCTTCCAGCCATGATAAATAAGTAAATTATACAGATTTTTAAGAGATTGGATATATGGGGAAAAAATTAAGTAGGGTAACTTTTTGCCTGGACATTTCAATAAAAAAGATTTTAAAAAATAAATTCATAGAAGGGTACAGAGAGTGCCTAGAGTGGGGAGTCAGGGGTGGAAGGGAAGATTGCACTTTTAAATAGAGCAATAATGGTAGACGTCATTGGAAAAGTGACCCATTAACAAAACTTAAAGGAAATGAGTTGTGCAGATAGCTGAAGGCGGAATGTTTCGTCTTGGGAATGGTGGGGCACAAAACAGCTAGAATTATGCCCTCCCAGCCCTTCAGGTCCATGAATGCTGTAGCCCCTAAACTGTGCTTTGGTCCCTGATGAGGGGCCTTGAGCCTCTCTGAGCCTCAGAGGCTTTCTCTGCCTCCTCTGTGCCTTTGGGAGGCATTCCAGTAGACTACGAATTTCTGCTGTTTACTATGTACTTAATCAAGCTAAGCCTCAGTTTACAAATCTATAAAGTGGGGACAATAATACCACTACCTCCTAGGCTTGACGGAGGTCAAAATCCAAAAGAGAGGAGAAGGATATAAAGAGGATCAGGGCTCTCTGAACCAGGCTGGGAATTTCCTTCATTGGGTTTTATTTTACATGTGCCAGGAACTGAGCTAAAAGTTTACACTGATCAGCTAGTTAATTCTCACACTGACACTATGACAAAGATGTTCTTCCTTCACCATTTTACTGATGGGAAAGTGAGGCTTACAGAAACTCAGGGCCTTGAGCTGGCAAGTGGTCGAGCCAGGTCTGTCCTGGATCCGCAGGAGTTCAGGGCTCCAGCCTGCACCGCACCTCGCAGCCTCTCCGGCATCACTCAAGCCTCATTTTCTTTGCCGGTGTGAGCAGGAAGAACCAGGTTCTAAAACCCAAACTAGACACAGCTGCTCTCACATTTCCTCCCAGTCAGCTCTAATCTTTGCGGCCTCCTTTGCTGGGATAGAAGCCAGTGGTTTTCTTTGCCCAATTCTTCTAAGAGACGAGAACAATACCCACCCCACTCTCCCCACCCCCCAAAGTCAGGGGCCTGATTAATTTTGGCAACTGTGGGAGGGAAGGGGCACATTCTTAGAACTGGGGCAGGGCTGGGGCTGGCGGGCCCCTCTCTCAGCTCATTCTAGATATTGTGGCAGGAGGGTTTTGACAGAAACCCTGTGACTCACCCTCACGACTCATGACCCCTGTCACTTGAAGGCACACTGTCTTCCTATCATTCTCCCTTGGCCCCCAACTCTGCCCAACTGCTAACACCCACCCAGGCGACCCACCCAGCTCCTAATGCTGCCCCCCAGCAAGTCCACATCCCAGCACGGGTGGGGTCCTGTCTGCTGGGCTAAAGAGCCACACATCCAGCGGGGTCTGAATGTTCCTGCTGCAGACCCCTGGCACCCTCCAACCAATGCCACACAGTGGTAATCACCTTTCCCTAGGCAGAGAGCAACCAGGGAGCAACCCAGGACACCTGAAGGGACAACTGCCACTATTATTAAAGGGTGTGTGAGGGAATAAGTCAGTGGGAGCAGAGAATAGAGAACTCAGGAGAAAACGGAGCAGGGGAGGGGCAGGAAGACCACGTTTTCTTGATTCCCAAACCCAAACTCTCCTTTTTAGTTAAATCAACCTGCTCACCCTGGTACAATAATAAGATTGCTTACTCTGATATATGATAATGATTATTGACTGTATACCAGGTATTATGCTCAAGCTTTTACACGAATTTCTATGTATTCCTCAAAACAAGCCTATGAAGTAGGAAATGTTATATCAGTCTGGGTCCTCTGGCAAGCCAGAGACCAAAATGGGATTAAACACGCAAGGGGTTTATTAGGGGAAGTGTCTTTATGAGAGAAAATGGGAGGGAGGGAGGCCTGGCTGGAAGAGCCACCTGACCACGCCCAGCCCCTCCCCCCACCCCACACCCCCCACACCCACACCCCACCCCCCGCTGAGAAGAGGAAAGCAGAAGGGAGCCCAAGGGTGCTAGACTACAGCACGGCCTAGGAATGTTCTGCAGAATTGCCAAGGAGCCCTCCAACCAAGGTCGACTGTCTCTAGGGTCCTGTTTCCCCAGGAACCGGCGGGCTTAGCATCCCTGCTGCGCTGTCACTAGCAGGGAACAGGCGAGGGAAGGACTGTCATGGTACAAGAGTAGCAGTGGGTTTCAGAGCACAGCAGCTGGGGATCTGGGATGATTATGCTGGGACTGGAGGACTGTGAGGCACATTCTCATAATAAATTAATTACCATAAATACTAATTAATTTAATTATTTGTTACAATAAAATAAAATTGTAATATAATTATTATATATGATACACTTATAAGTACATATTAAAATATAAATAATTAAATTATAATTAATAATTGTGGGGCTCCACAATTATTATCTCCATTGTACTTGTTGATAAACTCAGGCTCAGAGAGGTCAAGTCACCTGCCCATAGTTTGAACCCAAGTTTAATACAACTTCAAAGCTTCCTCCTGTGCAACGTGCATCTGAGCTATTTATTGACCACATCATAGACCTGATTCCTCAGACTCAGTAATCAGCAGAGGGCTGGGCACACCATCAACATCCCATAAAGGGGCAGCCTTGTTGAGCTCCTATCTAGTAAGAAAATCCTTGCATGTGTCCTGTGTCCCCCACAAACACCCAGGACCCTCAGACAGAGTCACCCCCTCCACATGTGCCTTTCTTTTCCTGGTCTCCCTAATCAGAGGGGACCCCTCCCGGATAACCTCCCATGGCACTCTGGGCCTCTCTTACAGCACCTGCCAGTCAGCCTTATATCTAAGTCATTTGCACACTGTCATCTCCCTGGTATTCCCACCAGGGACACTACACACCCAAAATATATGCAAATAAGTATAATTTCGTGAGCAAAGCCACTGATGCGGGGAGAGGTTGAAGGAATCCCCTTGCCCCTCCAGATCTAAGTTTTCCAGTTGCCCACGATGCTATCAAGAGTATGCATTTATTATTTGGGGAAGTTCTTCAAATGTCAGCAGATTTATTCTATCCCAGATTGCCCTACTGCTGACAGCAAATCCTTTGTTAGACCTTTCATTCAGAAAGCAATATGCAAAGTGTATTCATTCATAAATTGATGCTGTTTTTGGGCAGTGCCTACAAAAACCTAAACTGCATACACCCTATGATCTAACTTCCACTTCTAGGAATCTATCCTACAGAAATCCTTACACATGTGCACAAAGATATTGTAAAAGATGTTTGCAACGTTAATACTAATGGTAAAAAAAGTTATTGGAAATAAATGAACCATCCTTCCATAGCAGATAGTTAAATAAATTATGGGACACACATACTGTGGAATACTCTGCAGCTGTTAAAAAAAAAAAAGAGGATATGATGGTTCTCAGTCCTGACATGGACACTTACTAAGATGTGCTAAGTTAAAAAAGCAAGGGGCATATTGATTAACACGTATGAAAAAGTACTAGGGATTGACTGCACAACACTGTGAATATACTTAACACTACTGAGCTCTACATTTAAGATGGTAAATCTTATGTGTTATTTCACAACTTCCTTAAAAATCATGTTGCAGAACAATAGGCCTAATGATTCCATTTATACTTGTTATAACCTTCAAAGAAATTTCTAACCTAGGTTTATAAGCATAGATGTATATAGATTAACAGGAATTTTCTGTAAAGCTGGATAATCAAATCAAGCTGTTAAAAGAAGTTATTTTGGGAGTTGGCATAGATAGGTGAGAGGTTACCATGGGAACTTTCACATTTCACGCTGTGTGCATATATAATTATATGTGTATAGAATTGCTTTGATGTTTGAGTTACTGAAACTGCTTGTGTTAATTGTTCTTTAGATGCATTCATCCATCCAGCAGATACTAAGCACCTACAGTGGGTCACCTGCCTTTTCCAGAACGTGGAATCAGATGAGACTGGATTTCTCTCTAACCTCTTGTTTCTTGCAGACCAGCTAGGAGAACAGCCTGTTCTCGTCTGCTCTGTGAGTGGGTGAGTGGGGTTAGAGATTAGGCTAGAATCTCACTATGAGGGCTATTTCCTTAGAACAGGTTTCTGACCGGAAAAGGAGACAACTGAGTGACAGAAACCCATAGTCGCCTCTAGGTCTTACTACACACACCAGCTCTCTGTGAACCACAGGTTCTAGACACAGCTAACCAACGTCTCTGGTCTCAGACTCAGATGAGATCTGATTTCTTTGAAAAGCTAACCTCCAACTGGTGAATTCAGTACCGCAGGGCTCCACATCAGAGAAAAAGGGCTGAGAGAACTCAGCTCATTCTGAAACTTCAGGCGCTGTAGCCTGAGGAAGCTCTAGCTATTTGATGAACAAGAGGCCCACAGCTGCCAGAATTGAGGAAGGACCGTGATCATGTTTCACATGCTCTCAGAGAGCAGTGGCCTGAGCTAGCAACTGGCCTGGGCTCAGGCCACAGCCACCCAGGCTAGGGGCTCATTTGCATAACCTTTGCAGATACTTTGCATTGTAGGGCCAGGAACACAAACTCCCCTAGGATCAGAGAGGTTAAGACTAGAATTTGGTCACACAGGGCCTAAGAGACAGAAACAAAACCCAGGAGGAGAGGACCCAAGAAAGGAGGGGGATGCCAAAGGGGGAAAGCCAGTCCCAGTATTTCACTTGCAAATCCTGGCAGGGGTGTCTGATGGGGTAGGAAACTTCACTGTCCCTTAGGGCAAGAAACTTATGCAAACAGATGCATTTGCATGGCAGTTCCATGCCTCAGGTTCCAGGGCCTCTCAGCAGCACCAGTCCCCCCACTGCCCCACCTGGAATCCTGCAGGTTTGACAGCCAAGGCTTTCTTGGCTAGAGGCTTTGGGCAGTAACTTTCCTTCAAAACAATAACTATTCCCTCCAGTGGGTGGATGTACATTTACGGTAACCCCAGGTTTGAGACGTTGGTGTGGAAAAAATCCCCAAAAACTGTGGAAGCTTGGATACATTAAAATTTGTTTTTGTAACAGAGAAGCTCTCAAGGGCTTCATGTTTAATATATTGAATGGTGTAAAGACCGTGATGACCAGGGATGAGAAAGGCCTGCAAAGAGCTTTCCAGTGAGGAGCAAGAAAACCCTTGACAACCATTCATCCCGATTTTTGAGGAGGACCCACCCCCAGATAACGTTGTCCTTTCCTACAATGATTTGTAAATTGTATAACTAAACATGATCTAAATTTAAGGTATGACTTTGTGAGGCTTCTTGAGAAATTAATGAACTGAAGAATAGGTGGGGAAACCCCTGTCAGACTAATATCCCCAAATTTCAGTTTTGGGGAAGCAAACATGGTGAACAAGGGGAATCCAGGTTGGAGGGGCTGAAAAGAGAAAATGGGCCAAAAACACCGAGGCTGCCCCTAAGGAGGGTGAATCGGACGGATTTCCCATAGACAACTGATGGGGTTCAAAGGTCAAGTTGAAGAACTGAGCGGACAGCAGTTCAGCAGTTCTGATCAGAAGACAGAAGGGATGAACCAAGACTCAGAGAAGGAAAGTGAAGTGGCCATTGACTTGGGAGGGGTTTTTGCATCTGTATGGGATTCACACCTGTCCCTGAGGCAGATCAGCCTCTGGGGAGCACCTTTTTTCAGGGGTTCCTGGCCAACTTCTTTCCTTTGTTTTGCCTCTCCTTGCATGCCTATAAAATCTTTGGCTGTATTAAGGGCGGGAAGGCAGTCTTTGTGACAAGGAGTCCACTGCCTTCCATTAATGCTGGTATTTTGGAATAAACCTGCTTTTCTTTCCACCAAGCTCACCTCTCACGTTTTGGCTTTCGTGCTGTGAGCAGCCAGACCTTTTGCACAGTAACAGGAAGAAAGACGCTGGTCCTGGTGGAGAAATCGCCACCATGCTGTTCCCTCATTTTCTACCATCAAAACTGCCCTCAGAGCACCCGGGTGAGGCCTCCTCAGGAGGTGCTCTTGGGTCTCTGCCTTTGCCCCACAGCCACCTGCTCTGTCCTTTTTATGAGCACTGATTCGCCCTGCCTTCTGTCATGTAAATGTCTGTCTGCTCCTCTAGACTGAGCCCCCTGAAGGGTAGGCTCACTTCCTTATCCTTCTCATGCCAACATCCTGGGCACTGGCCATTGCACATAATAGGTGCTCAAGACGAGCTGAATGAGAGCATGACACGTTTACTCTTGGAGAGTGGAGAAAGTTCTGAAAGAGCAGCTCAGGCCCTGGAGGCCAAAGCACTAAACCTGCCTGAAGTGTGGCCTCAAAGGGCTTGGCCGCATCGCTCATACCCACCAACGGTGCTTCTACCTCTCAAAGTCCTGCCATGGTTGTGCTTAATCCTCATGTACCTGGGCTGGCATATCCCCATCAAGTCATGGCCCTGAGGGCTTCATCCAGACGATTAAGACCCAGGACATCTTTTTTGATCTCACTCATCTCTCCAGTCTCAAAGCCTCTAGGGCCCTAGGAGGCTGCCCTGGGCCACCTAGGCTTGCACGACACACCCCTCACTGTCTGGAGCAGTTTCAAATTGATCAATTCAAACCACAAAGTATGTCCATCCTGTGGATGCAGAGAAAGACAAGTCCTCTTAATACGGGCCAAGCGAGTAACCCCCCTTCTCACCCCCACACTGAAAAACTTTTAAGTTTTCTTCCCTATAGGGATTTTAAGTTGCCTTTTCGTGAAAGTTTCCTTTTTCCCAGTTTTTTAGCTCCTATCCCCCTGCTTCTTAATTATTTTATAAATAAGTTTTTTAATAATAAACAATATTATTTTTAATCTGAATCATAGAAATCTTCTACCCCCTGCTTTAGAGAATTACTCTAAAATTTGTGATTTATACTTGTTGATTGTAATCATTGAAGCCTAATGTTCTTTCCAACCCATTATGGGCCCAGCTCCTGGACAATTAATGCTACCTGAATAACTGGTTAAGTGGCCACAGGCTCCATAATAAAATCTATTTTTCTTCATTCAGGGGTCTTGGGGATACAGATGATACCCAAGCAAGATCACCAGTCCCAACCAAAGAAGCCAACACGGTCCTCCAGGCAGATCTCGAGACCACTTCCTCTCATCTAAGATCACAGAGGGTGAGAGATCTGTGAATCACCCAATAGGCAGGGACGGCTTTATGCCCCTGCCCAGCAGGAAGCAGATACAGAAGAAAAGACCTCCTGCCCCTCAACTTCCCATAGAGATTTCATGGGGATCACATTTCTCAAGGGGAAAACAAGGCAGGCAGTTAGAGGCAGGCATTAGGTCTCTGCATTCCTGCATGTCCCACAGAATACAACCGCCCAGGGGACCTCCCCTCTACACCCAAAACTTCCCATTTTCATTGTAATTATACACCCCTACAGGGAAACAAATGGGTACAACATACCAGACTGGATTACATCAGTCACTCACACCTGCGCAGTAACGGCCACAACGACCTTCATTTCACCTGGGTCTCATTATACCATCATTATAATATCATACATATGCCCGGAAGTTTATCAATATCATTATAACAGACTGAATTCTGGAAACATGCACAGTCTAAAGAGATGAGATAATAGCCTCTTGTCAATCACAGGTGTTAATCAAGTGGTCCCACACCCAGAGAGGAACAGCCCATTCTAGAGAAAAAAAGGATAAAAAACTCCAAGTCCTGGCCAGTCAGCACCTTAAAGCCTTTGAGGCACAGCACCGCCCCCCCCTTTTTTTAAAAGATTTTATTGGGAAATTGGGGAAGGGAAACAGCCAAGTTGTTGTCCTTCAATCTTAGGTGTGGACGACGCAGCTAGCTCAGCTCCAAGTCCAGTCGCTATCTAGCCGCCCGTCCGCAGCTCGCGGCCACTCAGCTCAAGGCGCCATTTCCAGTTGCGGGTAGGCGTAGCCCACCATCCCATGTGGGAGTCCAACCGGCAACCTTGTTAGAAGCACATGCTCTCACCAGCTGAGCCATCCTGCCACCTGTTGGCGGCTCAGCAGCAGCTCAGCTCGGGCGCAGCGTCACTGGCCTATGTGGGAATCGAACTGGTGACCCTGTTGCTCAGAGCTTGAGCTCTTAACCAACTGAGCCACTCGGCCGGCCCGAGCCACAGCCTTTTTGAGCCATACTTTTGCTTGGGCCCGCTTCTACCTCTTTGGAGTGTACTTTTTCTTCTAATAACTGTTCTTTCCCACTTTACCTCTGTGTCTCATTCAATTCTTTGCTCGATCGATCAAGGTGCCAAGAACCTGGACACTATGCTGACAAGGGCCCATCCTTTGGCAACGTAGTGGCTAGGATTCCCAGTTTTCCTCGAGGCCCGGGTTCGGGCCTCGGTGTGGGGACCTGGCCTGGACACTGCTGGGTTCGACCGCTGATGTGGAAACCAAGCCCGGGAATCGCCTTGAGAAGGGCCCGCACTCCGGTAACACCCTGTTTACACGTGTTATATCTCACGGACTAGGAACCAGGCAGGAATCAGGTCTTACACTTGTTTGTTTTTCCCAAAGCATAGTGCATATAGTAAGTGCCTGGGGATTTAGTGATTTAGTTTGTTGGGTGGTCTCTTCACACTGGTCTGAGTGCAGGGAGAGGAGAGGTAGATGAACTCACCAAAAGGCACCCCCCAAGCTGGAGCCTGGAGTCCCTTCCAAGTGAGTGGCTACTCCCAAACTTGGCCAGACTCCCCCAGGGGTGGCTGGGGTCCCTAAACTTGGGCTTCAATTGACAGAGCCAGGCAGAGGCTGTATTTCCAGGGCTGAGGGCACAGAGGATGCATCCCAAAGCCTCCTCCATCCCCACTCTGGCCCACATGGGGACTGCCCAGCAGGCTTGTTTACTTACATTCACCAATGATGGAGCTGCCACTTTCCCCAGCCTCACCAACCCCACCACCTTTGAACAACTGAATTTCCTTCACACCCAGAGCTGGCCGACCTACCCACTCTACCCACTCATCATTCACAGCCCTCCACATTTCCTGTCTCCAACCCAGTCAAAGGAAAACCCCAAATTTACTGTTATTGTTTACCAACCCAACTGCTTCCTCACCCCAAGACTCAGAGACACGCCCTCAGGCTGAGGGCAGGAGCACAGACCCAGCCTAGACCACTGGCCTCACTCCAAACCTGGGGTTCCCTGTGCCCTCTGGGCAGGGCAACCCACCTGAGGGTAGAGCTCTAGTAGTGATAAAGGCCACCAGACATCTTACGAAGAATTTAAATAATCTTGAATGCCTCACAATAGCTACAGGGCTCAAGAATGTCACCCCCATTTCATAGAAAGGGAAACTCAGTGCAGAGGAATCCAGTCTCAGCTCCTCCCCCCCCCCCATCCTTATCAAAACAACTTCAGTGTGTTTTTAAGGAGCTCTGAACTTGGAAGCAGGAGCTCTAAGTCAGATCCACCGATGCTTAGTTGTGAGGCCTTGGGAGAGTTATCTTCCTCTCTGAGGCTGTTTCCTCACAGGTAAATTGCAGGCTAGACTGCCTACCTCAGAGAGCTTTTATGCTGGTGGAGACCGACGAGAATAACCCAGCACAGTATCTGTGTGCCCTCTTTGCATCTCACACCGCGGAGTGTTCAAAAATCACATCCTGTTGCCCCTGCTCCCATGCAAGCCAGTGTCTGCCTGTAAGTACAGAAGTGCCACCATTGCCATCCCATCTGGAAGTTCAGTGGAAGGTGGTGAAGTACCCCTAGAGACAGGGGGCTTCACAGGGCCAGCCAGCATGCAAGGTCAGGTCACGGGGGAGAGTGGAAAGGCATGGTCAGACCCACTTGCCCAGCGGGGCCACTCCTGGCCCTTCATCCCCATCAACTTCCCTGAATACCAACTCCAGGCTGATCCTCACGGGCCACAAGTGTCCTGAGCTGGCCTGACCCAGACAGAGGAGGGAGCAAAATACAGCATCAACGTGTGGGGCAAGGGGATGACAAGACTGTGAGACAGGCCTCTGTGGCAGAGCAGTGACCCACAGAGGCCCACATCCTAATCTCTGCACCTAATCTGTGAACATGGCAAAAGGGGCTCTGCAGATGAGATTAAGGTTAAGGACCTCCTGAATGATCTGGGTAGGCCCAACTGAATCACAGGGGCCCTTAGAAGTAGATACTCCTTCCTAGTTAGGTCAGAGAGATGTGAACACAAGAAAGGTCAGAGAGATGCGCTGTTGCTGGCTTTGAAGATGGAGGAAGAGGACCACAAGCCAAGGAATGAAGAAGCCTCTAGAAGGTGGAAAAGGCAACGAAATCCCCTAGAGCCTCCAAAAAGGAATGCAGCTCTACTGAGACCTGGGTTTCAGCCCAGTGAGACCCCATCGAACACTCTGACCTACAAAACTATAAGATATTAAGTTTGTTGTGTTGTAAGTCACGAAATATATTATGGCAGCAATAGAAAACGAATCAGCCTCCAAAGACAGTAGGGTACTGAACAACCGCCTTCACCCCTCCCCCAGGCTCCGCTCCTACCACCCTACTTCCTCTTCCCCAGATTCTTTTCACTGCTGCCTCCACAAGCTCAGACAACATAACTGGCTTTCTCTGAAAGCAACACCTTGTGCTGTTCACTCCGTGGTTTTTAGAGTGATGAGTAGTTTTAAGATAGGAATGAACCACAGAAATCCATTCAGGAGGAATGAAGGGACGGTCACAGGGCCACCAGGGACTACCCTGCCTGTGCCCGTGAGCTTGAGCAGAGGAGACATAACCTGACCAGTGACTAAGGAGATAAAGAGGCCTCTCCTCCAGGCCAGGGATGCCCCAGGCCTTGGGATCCTGAGTTCCAGTCCAAACCAGTTAGCCTCGTGGCCTTCCAGCACATTCCTTCTCCCTCTCCACTGGTTTCCTCACTCACAGGACAGGGAGAGCCACCCTGCCTCGCCTTTCTCCCCTGATAGCTCTGAGGACCACGCGAGAACATGGGAAATTATCTAGGGCACACTATTCTACTGTCTGACTGGGAAAGCAGTGGGGTCAGTAGACCAGTTTCTACCTTAGGCCCTACTGCATACCAAGTCACTGTGTGATCTCAAACCTCCCCCTCCGGGCCTCAGTCTTTTCACCTGTGAATTGAGGGGAATGGGTCACATGAGCCCTGAGGCCTCTTCCAGCTCCCATGTAGTTTGGTTTTCTGCCTGACCCCTATCGCCCCCTCCTGGATCTTTAAAAAACTACACCAACCTGCTCCCTAGATATCTTTTCCAGGATTTGAACCAAATCATCACCACCCTCTTCTCCCTGGACCCCCATGCCAGTCAGCCCAGCCAGGCTAGGCTGTCTGGCTAGGTGTCTGGCTAGGGCTGAATAGGTCAAAGTCATGTGCCAAGAGGCAACAAGGCTCTGGACTCAGTATTTGGTGAAACAGCATGGGCTCCCCAGCACTTACTGGCACCCTCACCCTGCTCTAAAGGAGAGCAACAGTCACGCCCCTACACCAGACCCGTCCAGGCCAGGCCCTCAACAGGGCAGATGCTGGCTCCCACTCAGCCAGGAGGCTGTCCTCTTCCCCTCCTCTCTCCCAAGACACCCGGCCGCTGCCCTCCCAGAACACTGGGCCACTCTCCACGTGCGGGAAGAGAAGAGGCGGGGGAGTCGAGGGGCTGGACTCCCTGAAGGAAGAGAAAGGAAACTTTCAACTATTAAATCTGTTTAGTAAAGACGATTTTGCTTATACAAAACAACAACAGTTTACAACAATCTGAGTGCTGGACACACCATCAGGCACAGGAAGCGATGCAGGCACTCGGAGCCCTTCCCCCACACCAGAGAAGTCCCTGGGTAGGCTCCTCCACCATCCTGCCCTGAGGGAGATGAAAGCTGAAGAACTACCGCCACCCCCACCCCAAAGGGACCACGGCACAGAGGACCTCTCCCCTCCCATGCTGCTCCTCAGTAATACTGGGGCAGGACCCTCCCCTCCCTGGCTGGGACACATGAAGCCCAGTTGTTTGGGGTGGGGGTGAAGTGGCAAATGGGGAAGGGGCAGAGTCGGGACATCTTTGGTACAAAGACCTCCTCCCACCCACCCACAAGGCCCCACAATGGACCACAAAAGTGGTGTTGCCTTTGCCTTTCAAGGGGTAGCTGGCTGATGCACCCCAGAGCCCAGGGCAAAATGCAGAAGCTTTATGTCACTTATAAACTGCCCAGGCTCATCCATGAGAGCTGAGAGGAGGCCTGTTGAGAAATGGCTAAAAATGTAAGAAAAATAAACAATGGGTTAATAACGGCTGAAAGGGAACTGGAAATTACTAGGTAGAATAGCTCCTCAGAGGACTAGGACCAACACTAAATGGGGAGTCAGGGGTCCTAGGGGTTAAGGGGTCCAGTCTTCCTGATTGTGTGCCAGTGCCTAAGTCACCCCTCTCTACCTCCAGGAACCAGCTAACAGAGGCAGGCCACGGAGGGCCGCTCAGGGTCTGGACAGACTTCCAGGCACTGTGGCAGGCCCAACGCGGGCAGGGCCGGCCCAAGGTAGAAGGTACTTGCAACCCTGCCTGCCCCTGGCCCCACAAATGCACAGTCGCAGGCACAGATCCAGGCAGGAAGGTGCGCGCGCGCGCACACACACACACACACACACTTCTATCCGTCTGGCACACTGGTGATGCCTGAGGGCTCCAGCCCCGGCAGAGGAGGTGGGTGGCATCCTGGCCCCAGCCCTCCACGGTCCTGAGCTCCAGGAACGCCTCAGCCAGAGGGAACCTCAGGCTGTAGTGGGGAAATGAGACAGATGGGACAACATGGGACACTCCCAATAACAGTTTCCACAAACACCTTTTAACAAGAGGAAGGGGGTTGGGAAAGAGAGGAGGAGTGGGGGAAGAACAAAAGAAGTTTCATAAAAATTCTAAGTCAAATTACTGATAAAACTGCAAAATGAGCACAGGTTCAAGAGCATCTTGCTCCCTTCTCTCCATGCCCTCCCGACCTCCCAGCCTCTCCCTCTCTGGGGTGGCCAGAATCAAAGGCAGAATTTAGCCTCTCACAAGGCTCCGGGTTCCATGCAGCTGAGGAGGGGAGGCAGCAGCGGACAGCTCCGTGTCTCTTCATTTAAAAAATAAATCCAGGTCGAGAGTTATTGCTTGTCCTCCAGTGGAGCAGGATGGGCTAAGGGACTCAGTGAGCAAGGGCCGCGGCCTCGATGGCCCGAGCTTTCTTCCGCCTCTTCAGAAGCAGAGGGTTGGATGCGTCTTCAATCTTTTTTATCTTGATCTGCTCATAGTCGACACGCATTGTGGCCAAGGCACTGGTCATCTCCTCCTGGGGGGGCACGGGGGGTTATAGCAAGGAAGAGACGAGAGAGACACAAGTAAGGACAGGATGAGGGTGACCAAAGCAGAGACAAGAGGCAGGCTGGTTAGTGGGTCCAGGGCTGACAGTAGCCTCAGCGTCGGGCTGGGTCAACAGAGCCTGGCCTCTGCTGCCGCTGCTCTTCCAAGAGCCCTCCAAAGACCCCATAGGAAGGCAGAAAGAACACTGGCCTAGAAGTCAGGAGACCTGGGCTGTGGCCTGCCCCAGCCAGTCACTAGCTGTGTGACCTTAAACAGGTCACTCCCCTGCTTGAGTCTCAGTTTCCTCATCTACAAAATGAAGAGATAGTACCAGACGGCTTCTCAGGTCCTTTTAGAGACCCAGGGAGAAGAGAAGTCAGAAACAGCTAAGCCTAGTTTAGACCAGAACACAGAATCCTCTGCCTCAAACCGGTCAGGGAAGAGGCTGAATTTTGTTCTTGTTGTAACAGACATTGCCTGGGGTGAGAAAAATGCAGAACCAAACCCTCCCCAGCCAGCAGCGACCCCCTGCCCACCAATGAGCCGCAGCAGGGCCCCTCTGCCTTTTTCCCGCCTTCCCTCACACCCCTGCCCATGAGCTGCCTCCTGAGCCTCTCTCGGCCAGTGGGTCCCTCACCTTGACATCTTCCCACCGCTCCTTATCCTCCTTCAGGACCCGGCTGGTGTGCAGTGGGGTTTGAGGGACCTTTGTTGATTGCTGAAGGAAAAGAAAAAAGGTCAGAGTGCAAACCTGGGCAGGGCAGAGTCCTGGCTAAGCCCTCGTCCCAAGGGACAGTCCCCAAGGACCAAGGTCTCTGCAACCTGCCAGGCTTACCATGATCCAGGGGTGGTTCATAAACTCTGTGATGGTCATTCTCTGAGTGGGCTCTGTTTTCAGCAGGTTCCGGATGAGCATCTTCACTGTGGGGTGAGGCAGGGGACAGAGACAGTTTAGGGGCCAGCCTCCCTCTCTTGCTCCTTCCCAGTTTTCAGAGAGAAACCGAGGGGAGAAGATGTCGGATAGGGCTGACTGCTCAAGGAGCTGCCCTGAGGACCATCACGCTTCCCATCTGACAGGCCCTTCACCCAGGCAGGACATACCCAGCTGGTGTGGGCAGACCCACAACTACACCACCCACATGAGACAGAGGCCCACACGTACACGTGTACACGTGCACACACACGCATGCACACATGGGCTCCTCACCTTCCTCTGACACTTCTGACCATTCTGGGTTGGGAAACTCATACTGGCCCATCCGGATGCGAGTCTTCATGCCCGGAGAGATGGCGAGGCCATGGTTGGAGTAGAAGGGCGGGTACCCACACAGCCTGAGCCAAGGGGAAGGAAGCAGGAGGAAAGGGTCAGAACTGCTGTCACAGGGGCCCTGCACTAGGAATAGGGGGAGAAACAGACTTTTTCTTGTAAAGCTCACAGAGAAACTGGGACTCGTTGATTCAGGCACAATATACAAGTCCAGGACAGGGCCTTGGAATCCAACATACCCAGTGTGTAAACCACACATTTTCCTGCCCATTAGCTAGTTTATACCCGCCACTTAGCTATCAGAACCTGCTGAGCAGTAAGAGGAGATTTGTAAGGGGTTCCCTGGGGAGTACCCCATCCAGAGGGGGAATGCTAACCTTACCTCTTCGTCTCCTCCCAGGGAGGTACAGGCCTCCTCCCAGCCCTCCCCCGTCCCTCCTCGGTCCCTCCCCAGCACACTCACAGGATGTACATGATGACACCCAAGGACCACATGTCACAGGACTTGTCATACTTCTCTGGGCCCAGCACTTCTGGAGCTGCAAACCAAAGGTCAATCAATGCGAGTGGGCCTGGCCCTCGGAACACTGTGACCTACCCCAATTTCTCTGTGAATGCGCCCATCCCTTCAGACCATCATGATGAGACTGTAGTTGGAAGTGGAAGGGGAATAGCCATAACCCAGCCCCAGGGTTGGATGGAGGCAGAAGACCATCCTTCCAAGAGCAACCCTAGGGCTAGGATCTTCAGGTGAAACAATTCTTGAACTGCAAGAGCTTTCAGACCCATAAATGTCCCTTTAATTTGACACATTTCAGGGTTTATCCTGCGCCAGACAGCTGGGGTGGCAGAGCCGAATCTGTGTCCAGACTCCACTGGGAATCTGATGGAAAGGACGACTCTTCTCAGGAAAGGTGCGCATGTGCAGAGAATCCTGCCCTCAATCTCGGGCAGACAATTTCCTGATGCCTCAATCCCAGCTTAACTCTGAAAAGCCCTGTGTCAGGTCAGGTTTCACCAGAACCAGAGCCAGAAAGCGCCGGAGGACACGACTCTCTCAGGACCTGTGGCCCTAAGACCAGCAAGAGGAGGAACAGGGACAAGTTCTGGGGAAGGACGAGCCCCCCAAGCTGCCTCTGGACTTACCCACGTAGTACGGTGTATAGCAAGGAGTGGTCAACGAGTTGTGGCTGGTGGTTTCCTTGGCAAAGCCAAAATCAGTGAGTTTCAGAATGGCGTTGGGCCTTTTAGAGGTGTATAAGAGATTCTCGGGCTACAGAAAGAGAGAGAGAAGTAAGAACTCCGTCAACCTGTGAGGGGCTATTGGAAATCAAAAGGATAAAGATGCCTTCCTTCCTTTCTCCGTCAACAACCACGTGTCTAGCCCCTGTGATCTAAACCAGGGGTCGGCAAACTTTTGAGATGGAAGAGCCGCCAGGGGTCAGCAAACTGCGGCTCATGAGCCACATGTGGCTCTTTGGGTACGAACATGTGGCTCTGAAGTAAAATTGAAAATGAAAATAAAACTATCATAGTTTCATTTATAAAATTTTTAAAGGATAGTATTCACATAATGGTGATTTCATTTGTTTTATAGGTCTCACAAAACTTCTAGGGACAAGACTGGCTCTTCCAGGGGTCGGCAAACTTTTGAGAGAGAATGTACCCAAAGAGCCGCAGTTTGCTGACCCCTGATCTAAACACAATGAGCAACATCAGTGAGATATGGCCTGCTCCCTGCCTTCCGAGAGCTTACGGTGTGCTTGGGGATAAGAGACTAATGCAGAGAACCAGCAAGAAACACCACAAGGACCGAGAAACCAAGGGTGTGACTATGCAACGCTGAGCATGGGGTTGGGCACGGCCAGAGGCTTCCCTACTGGAGTTTGCCCAGAGAGGGTGGCCCTGCAGAGCAGAGAATGGCACCCTGCCTCAGTCTGCACTCAGGAACCAGGCAGCAAGGACACAGGACAACTCTGGCAACCCTTCCCAGGGTGGCTGTGAGCCCAGGGCCCTCTGCAGCACCTGAGCTGGGGGTGCAGGGGGGCATAATGAACAGCTGCTACCTTGACATCCCGATGAGCAATGTTGATTGAGTGCAAATACTGGATGGCCTCACCAATGCTCTTCATGATTTCTGATGCTTCTATAGGGGAGGTAGCAGAGGGATAGAAAGTCACGAGATGTGTCATTAGGTTAGAAAACCCAATACACCAGTCCCCACTCCCTGCCATGCAACCTGAGGCTCCCTACATTCGCCACCCAGCCCAGAAACCAAGTCACAGGGAGCCACCCTGGCTCAGCTGAGGACGACAGTCCTGGCCGCGAGCCACAGGAGGCAGCGGGCCTCAGCATCTTTCAGGGTGTCCCCTTCACACGCCCTGCTGCCCTGCCTGCCCACGGCCTGCTCCACAGCAGACTCTTTTTACCTCTTTCTGTGAACGCTTGGTCTCCTCGGTCCTGGATTCGGCTAAACAGTTCTCCGCCATCCAAACTGAAACCAAGCCAAAGTTAGGTCTGGGAAACAGAACACCACCACTACCACTCTCCATCATCACCCACAAAAAAATCAAGCACGGACACTTTAAGCTTCAGGGCTCATCTGGGCAGTCATCAGAAGGTGAGGGCCTGGCAGATAGTGGGGACAAGCTGGGCCAGGGCCAGAACAGGCACCGCTACTTACCACTCCATGACGATCAGCAGGCACTTCCTCCCGGCATAGAGATTCTCATAAACATCCACGATCCGCACGATGTGCGGGCACTGGGAGGCCCGCCAGTGCAGCTCCACCTCACGCCGGGCCTTGGGGCAGTCCTGAAGCATCTGCAAGCCAAACAGCCTCCTGAACAAACTGCACTGTCTCTGCAGGGGGACAGCTGGCTGCTGTCCCACATGGGCCTATTCCAAAGCCCTGGCCCACGTGCCTGCTGACACGCCCATGGTACACCGTCAACTTCCCACTACCATTCCCAGCCCCCTTGGCATTTTCCCAGGCAGCTCCTTCTCCTAAATGCTGACTTAGAGCTTTGAAGTTCCCTTGTCTGCTCTAAAAGAAACCCCAACATGACCCCTCGTGGGGCCTTAACAGCTATACTGAGATCAGCCCTTGCCCAGTCCATTCAGCTAAGGGCATGAAGTCTATTCTAGAAGACAGGGCAGCAGCTGGGCATTGGAAGATGGGTAAAGGAGGCATGGGGGAGAAAGACAAACAGAGGAAAACCAATTCAGTAATGGAAAGGGGCCTAGAGAGAAGACAGGCTCAAGAATCTATAAGAAAAGGTACCTCCTCCATCCCTCAAACCCAGCGCACGGAATCCTGAGCAACGCTCCTTCTGCTTCTGTGGTTTAGTTCATCCCACCAACACATGGTCTTGGAGTCAGCCTGATGTGGTTCGAATCCTGGTTCTTACAAGGTCTGCAACCTTGAGCAAGTTATTTACTTCACCGAGCCTCATTCATGTCCCTTCTTCTTCCATGGGCCAGGTGGCTGGGGCATTAAAGAGCCTGAATCCCCAGTGAGTCTCAGAGGCTGAACCTGACTAGTCCAGGCCAGTCTCCTTCATTCCAGGCTCTTCATTAGTGACTAGCTTGGGAACAAGCCTAAGACCCAGTGTTGGCCAAGAGGAATTTTGAAGGAACTCTGCCGAGAGGCCTGTTAAAGGGAGCACAAGGACCATATGTCACCTCTCCTGCACATGGAACCTGGGACTGTGGCAGGCCCCTTGGTGCCGTAAGGGGAACCAGCCGAAGAGGATAAACCAACACACCGAGGAAGGCAACCAGGAGAGGCAGCAACTACCTGGATCTTTACTGACATCACCAAGCGTCCCTCATGACTTCTTTTTGGTAAGATCCAGAAAGCATCCTGACACATCCCTTTGTAAAATGCGGATGGATGTGTCGTAAGGATTAAATGAAATCTGCCAAATACCTAGCAGAGTGGCTGGCATGTGCTCAACAATAGTAGCTGTCATTCTCATTACAGAATGCCTGCTAAGTGCATGGCACGGATGCCAAACTAAGACAAGGACCCTCACAGACTTACCAACTCCTCGAGAAGTCAAGAGTAGCCCTATACAGTACACACCCCGACTGCTCTGGACATGTGCAGAGCTGTGGAGTGAGGGAGGCAGGCCGGCTGAGGAGGAAATGGACAGGCAGAAGCGAAGGCCTCTAAGCAGGGAAAACGGCGGGAATCGGGCTGACTGAC
>NW_017732176.1:116306-121017 GCF_001890085.2 Hipposideros armiger | reverse complement strand
CCAGCTAGGAGTGGGGCATCCGCGTCTGGCTCAAACGCCTTTGCCCCCCTCCTTTTGGCCTGCAACCTGGGCACTGCCCCTACCCCCAGCCCCGTACTAGTGAAAAAGGAAGGTGTGAGGGGGTCACATGGCTGCAGGACCAGGGCACATTGTCCTTTCATCATTTATTATCTCTGCTGGGTCCCTCCAAAGCCCCCGGCCCTGGATCTGGAGCCAGGGAGGGAAACAAGGAGGAGACACACAGCACAGGCAGTGCTTGCTCTCCCCTTCCCAGAATGCCACCGCTCAGCAAAAACCTGGAGTGCCCAGTATGTGCCACACGCTGGTTTGGAGGGTGCTGGGATATAACATGGAACACAACAAAGCAGGCCTATGCCCCCCATGGGACTTCCATTTTAATACATGAGGTACACAAGAAACAATTTTTGATTGTACATTGTACATTGTGGTTTGTGCTGCAAAGGAAATACATAGGGAGCTGCCCCAACAGCAGCAATGGTGGTGAGGGAGACCCTCTCATCCCCTAATTACAGAGAGCTGCTTACAGGCTGGAGAGGGGTGGCACATGTCTCTTTTCATCTAGCCCAGCTCAGGAACATAAGAAATGACGAACCGATAAGTCTTGGTTGAAATGATGATTTTCCTCTACTTCTGTTGGGGGGCAGGAGTATGCCTTCCTTCCAGAACTCAGGGAGGATCAAAACTCAACGAGGAACAACTGATGGTCCTTCCCTAGAAACTGATCTAAACATAAATCTAACAGCAAATTTTTTAGAAGGTCTCCAAAATAAAAGATACACAGAAGTATATCATTGGGGACCCACTTTGGGCACACATTCCCAAACATTTGGCTGGGAAGTACAAGCCTCTATTTGTTACTGACTTTCATTAATGTGATGGGGGAAATCCCCACCCAAAACCAAGCTAAAACTTACCATGGGCAATCCAGTACCAAAAGCCTTAAAACAACCGAGCCATACTGCCCAGGAGATGATGAGGGAAACCTTCCCTGGGGTCCCTGCCCTCATTCTCCAGGACCTTCCTGGGGCAGCCACAGAAGACCCAGAGTCAAAGAAAAGGCAAAAGCCTTAAAAATCACTGGAGGGGGCCGGCCAAGTGGTNGGGGGCACATGAGGGAGGCAGACATATAGAAAATGCTTATAACCCACTGAGATAATGTGCTGTAAGACTGATACGTTCAAAGGTTCAGGAGCAAAAGTTCTCAGAGCTAACGGGAAAGAACTCTATCGCCCCCTACAGGCCCATAGGAACCGAGACCCAGAGAGGAAGGAAGAAAGTTGTCAAATTTACTGGAATATGATGAGGTCATGGATTTACAACCATGACAGACCAGAGCCCAAGTTTGGAATTTATCAATTTCTCATTGCATAACCTTGGAGAGAGGTCCTTACCTTTCTCTGCATCTATAAATTGGGGGGTGGGGGGGAAGATAATACCTACCTGGTCCCCTCCCTCCTATAGCCATTATAAGTATCTAATGAAATAATACCTCTAAGAGTGCCTTCTTATCACAGGCACTCAACACTGAACCAGCAGCTTAACTGCCACAGCACAGGGGCTTCTCCACCAGGTCTGTGTTGAGGCTCGAGCACACGCTGTAGCCAGCACAAGTCACCAGCAGGACTGGAGGCTGGGTTTCTGTATGTAGCCCGGTGACAACAAGCTTCACGCGCTAACTAACCAGATATGTGCTAAGTGAGGACGCAACGAGGCCCAAAGCCAAGTGCATGCCCCTCGGCCCCTCCTGAACTCAGGGCACACACTCAAAAGAGAACTGCAACTGGAAAGCCTGGGTTCACATTCCACCTCCAGGCCTGTAGACAATTCCTCACCTGGCAGAGGAGCCAGATGGACGTGAGCACAACAAACCTGGCCATGGGAATCACACACAACTCACATCCCAGTTCTGCACTTCCCAGCTTGTGTCAGGGAAGCCAAGCCACATTCCTGTAAAGGGTTTCCACATCTGTAAAACTGGATTCGATGTTGCAAAATAAGTAAATTGGAAAGAGTAGTATTTTTCAAGACTAAGAGAAACATAATAAGAATTTCCCATGAAGACTAGAAATTGACATCCAGGCACATGTTTCTCAGAAGTCCCTGAATGGATATGAAAAACAACACAAGCACTGAAAGCAAGACCTTCAAATCGGTCAGGCGGGCAGGCTGGCTGACGTCACTGTGCAGAGCCTGAACAGCCAAAGAGGCTTTGTAGACAGCTGTGATGTGCAGAGAGCCTGGGGAGAGGAAAGCAAGAATGTGCTAATCTGGAGTACAGCGCTAAATAAAGAGCAGCAGGGGAGGTGCCCGAGCTCCAGGCCAGAGAAGCCACAAGGAGAGAAAACTGGATTCCCAGAGTGCTGCCAGGGACCACCGGCAGAGGTGCAGCGGCAGGTTCAACCAGAAGCCAAGAGAGTCACCTAGGAAAGGCTCCCCGTCTCTGGCGTGGACAAGGACAGGAGAGGGAGGCCAAAGGACCCAGAACTACAAACCCCGAGGGCCTAAATCTGGAGGAAGGGTCTTCCCACTAAGAAGCCACAAAGGCTCTTAATGCCTGGAAGGGATTATAAAATATTTTAAGCCCATGTTAAACAGAAATTATACCACGAGTTCCCTCCCTCCCTCCAAGTTTGTATCTGAAATTCCCTTGCACTGTAGACAAGATTGTTTAATGGGCTAGGCTGCAATGCGATAGGCAAGACCACCTACCAGTGCGGCAGGGCCCAGGGCCCAGGCCAGATGGTTCACTGCCTGGGGGAGGGGGACTCTCTAGGGTGACAGTGGCAATAAAGGAGATGTGGGAACTCTCCCAAAATACTGTTCCGTGCCTCTCTGTCTCTGCGGGAACCAGGAGGGAGGCGGGATGGCGCCCCAATTCTAGCTGTTCATGGTCACCCTTACCTCCAACCACCAAATCTTCCATCATGGAACCACATGGAAAGACTCAAGAGTCGTCGGCATCCTAAGCCTAACCAAACGGAGCCAGAGAAAAAGAAAGAAATATGCGTACATCTAGGCCTGAGGCCCTGCTCACCAACAAAACAGGTGTAAGGACAGGACAGGGAGTCACAAGCCCCGGGGCCCCATGGGAGAATCCCCTTCACAAGCTCCACCATCACTCACCAGGAAGGTGTTAATCCCTTTGTGCCTCAGTTTCCTATCTGTTAAATACAGTAACAACAGCACCTATCTATATTAAATGAGTTAACACATGCACATTATGTAAATTACTGAGTGGTACTTGGCACATAATGAACATTGCTTTATTGTGTGCTGTTACTATTCAGTCCCTATCCCACTGGGGCGGGCAACTGGGATCCCACTCCCGCCCATTTCATTTAAGGTGTTATTTATAGCTCCAGGCAGAGGGCAAGGGGGGACCCAGAACATCGGGAGGGAAGCAGGCTTTGGCATCCTAGTCCCGAGCTCTCTGGCTCCCTCCATACGCCACCTAAGCTGGACAGCTGGGGGCAGGGCTGCAATGTGATGAGAGAGGAAGCCATCGTTCCCAAGACTGGCAGGTGCCAAGAGTGATACAAAAGTCCGAATCAGGCGCTGTGTTGTCAGTGTGTGGTGTGCGTAGTTTAACTCCCAGCAGAAGGTCAGGTTACACAACATTCCCCAACCTGTGCCACAGGGAGGGGGCAGACCGGGCTGCTTTTCCAGGTAGAGGAGAGAGGAGGACTTGGGAAGGAGAGCTGCTGCCGGAGGCGAGTTCGAGCAAGCTCCTTTGCACAGGCAGAGCCAGCGGCCAGCAGCAGGCCAGCAGCAGGCAGCCTGTCGGAGGAGCGGGGACAGGGAGCACCTGCTTCCCAGCAGTGCTCTGTGGGCCTCGGCTGCTAAGTGGTTCAAATGGGGAACCCTCACACCCATCCTCACACCCACCCCAGGAGGAAGCATCTTATGTTACAAAGGATGAAACTCCTGCTCAGAGATGCTAAACAATCAGTTCCAGGCCTTTCAGCCATGTGTCCGTGGCAGGGCTGGAATCCGAACCCCATTCTCACTGCTCCCAAAGTCCCTTTTCCACCACCCATGCTAAGGTAAAGGACACAAACTCAGCCCAAGGCTTCCTGTGATATCAACAGCCAAAAATGGGGGCCAAAAATGTACATAGGCCTTAAATTGCAAACTTTTTGATACTGAAATTCCTCTTTTAGAATTTTACCCAAGGGAATAATCATAGATGGAGCATTAAGGATATATAGAAATTTATCTGTAAAATCTATAATCTTTAAAATGAAGTTTCAGAATAATATTTATTGGGTAATGAATTCCTAAATGTCTATTAGCTTTGTCATGGTCAGCAGTAGCACTTTTTCTTTTGCAGCACCAATACCAATCTGTCGTTTCCTTAAATTTATTTCTCAGAAAGTATCTGATAGTAAGTGTGGAAAAGCAAGTTACAAAGCCTTATGTACAGTACAGTGCTATATGTATATTTATTTATATCTGTGCATACATGTATATAACACACATGTATGTAATATGTGTGTTTATCTTTAACAGGAAGGGCATTCATACTCAGTAAAATGTTAATAGTAATTATATCTGAAAGATAGGAGTGCAGGCTGCTTAATTTTCTTTATTGTATCTTTATTTTCTAGGTGATTTACAATTAACATGTATTCTTTTTAAAGAGGCAAAGAAGCTCAGCTCTCCAAATTTTAATCAGAGGCTATCATCCATC
>NW_017732176.1:99097-114550 GCF_001890085.2 Hipposideros armiger | reverse complement strand
CAATTCCCCAATAAAAATCTTTAAAAAAAAAAAATCACTGTAGGGCTGGCCGAGTGGCTCAGTTGGTTAAGAGCTCTCTCAAGAGTGCGAGCTCTAAGCAACAGCGGTTCGATTCCCAGCCCAAGCTGAGCTGCTGCTGAACTGCCAACATGGCAGGATGATTCAGCTTAAAAAAAAAAAAATCACTGTAAATGACAATTTTTTTTTAAATATTTGCAACACATAGGCTAACTTAACTCTGGCAAATCAATTATAAAAGATTAACAATCCAATACAAAAATGAGCAAAGAATAAAAACAGGCAGCTCAAAGATAAAGAAACACAGATGGTCAAATGGAAGATGGTCGATGCAACTCATTAGAAGAGAAATGTTTATTAAAAACAATAATAATTTCACCAGAATGGCAAAATTTTTAAATGATTGGCCAAAAACACAACAAAAGAAAACTCCTGGGTTTATGGAAAGATTTTTGGGAGGAAAAAAGCACTCTCTTATATAATCAGTGGGGATATAAACTAGTATATTTTTAGAGCAATTTGGTCATGTCTACCAAAAACATAAATGTTCAAACCTTGGATGCAGTAACTAACGACGCAGCTAGGAAATCCCCCTACAAATGTGTTCCTTAAGCATTTTAATGTCAAAAGATTGGTAATAACCTCCTAAGTGTCTGCCCCTCAAGAGCTGGTCAGATTAATGGCAGCAAACGCACACAGTAGAGTGCCACATAGCCTTGTGAGAGAGAGGCCAGGCCAATCCACCACTGCAGGAGGCGGTGCTAGTAAGTGGGCAAGCACACAAGGCACAGGGAGATACTTTGGCATCATCATTAATGTTCTAATTTTTTTAATGAAACTGCATTCACATTACGCAACTAACTTTTAAAGTATAATCAGAAAGAAGCAAACACACTAAAACATTCATTAATGGTTAATTATAAATGGTGGTAAAATAGGTGACATTTTCCTTTTTTGTGTGTTTTTTAAATTTCTAAAAATAAAGTACCAAACAGAATGTAACA
This sequence comes from Hipposideros armiger, assembly GCF_001890085.2. Classification (NCBI taxonomy): domain Eukaryota; kingdom Metazoa; phylum Chordata; class Mammalia; order Chiroptera; family Hipposideridae; genus Hipposideros; species Hipposideros armiger. The sequence continues at coordinate 113,528 of NW_017732176.1, read as the reverse complement.
TAGAATCCCATTTGGGATTCTATTCTTTTTGTTGTTATGTTCGATTTTTAAAGCAGAAGGAAGAAGACATATGGACTTGTAGATGCTTAAAATTTTTCTGGAGGAACTTGACCCCACCTCCCCCACCCCCCAAAATATTAACAGTGTTGAGTACTAGGGAGTAGGTACTAGAGGGAAGCGTGTATTTTTCTCTTTTTTCCTTTTTCCTTTTCATTTTATATTTTTCTATTGTCTAAACAGTTGCCATCTGCATGTATTTTTTTTTTCAATTAAGTCAAGGGGTTTAGATTCTAAAGTACAGTTTGCCTCAGGTCTTGACCCCTGACAGTGACACAGTTATATGTCCCCTTTCTGCTAGAGAGGGAGGTGAGTGAAGACAGGGATCCCACACTGGCCAAAGGGGGAAGAAGAACCTGGTGTAACTCTAAGTATGAGGGTAACTCAGTCGATGTAGAGGTCTGGCATCTTCCTGGAGAATATAACCAAACTATAACAAAAAGCAGGGCAAGGCCCCAAACTGCCACTGCTAGCCACTTCTGACTTCCATGGATGTGAACACCACACACAGCGGGATGTCAGCCACTCTAGAGTCTTGGGCAGGAACGGAAAGACTGGAACGGAGGCCACGGATATTTCTGTTCCTTCTAGCAGATGATTATGACTTCGAAAGAGAAAGAGGAATCTTCATGTATACCAGAGCAACATGTGTCAGGTGTACTTTATTTTTCATTTAGTTTTTTAAAGATTTTATTGGGGAATCGGCGAAGGGGAACAGTGTTGGGGAATTGGGGAAGGGGAACAGCCATGTTATCCTTCAGTCTTAGTTGTGGAGGGTGCAGCTAGCTCAGCTCCAAGTCCAGTCGCCATCTGGCTGCCCGTCAGCAGCTCGTGGACACTAAGCTCAAGGTGCCAAGTTCAGTCTTAGCTGCGGGTGGGCATAGCCACCATCCCATACGGGAGTCAAACCGGCATCCTTGTTGTTAAGAACGCACGCTCTATCCCACGAGCTACTCAGGTGGCAGCTCAGCTCAAGGTGCCGAGTTCACTCTAGTTGAGGATGGGCATAGCTACTATCTTGAACAGGCAATCTTGTTGTTACAACAGCTGAGCCATCCTGCCATGTGTTGGCAGCTCAGCGGCAGTTCAGCTTGGGCGCAACGTCACTGGCCCATGTGGGAATCGAACCAGTGACCCTGTTGCTTTGAGCTTGTGTTCTTAACCAATTGAGCCACTCGGCTGGCCCCATCAGGTGCACTTTATATAGGAAAAAAAAAAGCTATGTGCAAGCCTCCTAAGAGCTTTGTGAAATAGAGTCAATCACTGACTCTATTTACAGATGTGGCAACCAAGGCCCAGTGAAGTAACTTGCCCTAGGCTCGTGAGTGATAGACTCAGTCCCAAGTCAGACTCTAACCTACAAGTTCTTTTTTTTTTTTTTTCCCATTACTAAGGAGGCTTTGACAAACAAACCCTCAGCTGCTAATATTGGTTTACCTCTCATTGCTCCTAAATGTCTCCCTTCCCGGCTCTGTTCACAGGTCTCTACCCCAGTTATCTCTGTATCACTCAGACCCAGCACAGAGCTTAGTGCAGGGGAGCCGCAATACATACCGTATTTGCCGGCGTATAAGACGACTGGGCGTATAAGACGACCCCCTAACATTTCCACTCAAAATACAGAGTTTGTTATATGGTCGGCTGTGTGCGATTTTGCGAGTGTGGTAAAATCGCATAACAGCAAAATCGCATAACAGCCGAGCATACACCCAGCAGCGCTGCTGATGCCTGAATGGTATGTGGAATGAAGTGGGAGGGCATCGGGAGGCCACTATGGCATGGGGCAAGCACTATGGGCAGTCTATCTGAAGTGTACCTGGCGTATAAGACGACCCCCCACTTGGAGGCATATTTTTCAGGGCCAAAAAGTCGTCTTATACGCCGGCAAATACGGTACTTACTGAATAAAAGGGCAGACTGTACATCAGAACGCCTATGCAGGCCAAGGTCTACAACAGGATACAAGGCATCTTTCCCAAGCACACAGGGTAGATGGTGGTAGGGAGGAAACACACTTCACTCTCCAAGTCGGCTTCAAGCTAAAATCTGAGTGGCAGGAAGAAAAACGCCATGTTCTTTGTAGTATCTAGGTATGGCTTTTAAAAATCCAGAGATGGACAAATTATCAAGAGAAATTAAGACAGAAGAGGGTTAGGAATCCCACTTCTGGCCTATGCAGCCTCCATCAATTTGACCCTGAGCAACTGACAAAGCAAACTTAAACATTTAAATGGAAGTGACAAATGCCATCTTGTCTTCATTGCCCTAATTTAGTGGGATGAGATTCATGGCATGTGCACCTTCATCAACAGGTCTACCGGGAGGTGGAGGGAATAGAGAAAGCGAAGAGAAGGGGCCTATAAATCAAGAGGGCAGCGCGCGCACACACACACACGCATGCACACCACCCAACAACTCCACGATTCCATGAGCCTCAGAATGGAGGGCAGCTAAGTGAGGAGAGAAGGAGAAAGAACCAGAAGTAATTATTGTGATAATATATGGGAGAATACATGGTCAGGCAGAAGATATGAACCACTCTTCCTACACAGTTAGCAAAACTAGCCCAGACACAAGACAGAGCTCAAATCACCCAACATGGACACGAGGACATATGAGAGAGAGAGAGATGTGAATCTTTTTCTGCTAAGATCAGGGCGCCTGATAAATTCTTCTCTTGCCTTACTAAAGAGTTCACCTCTCATGCAGCCAAAGATGCAAGGGAGGGAACTACAACCCTAACCTCAATTCTATCTAAGCAAAGTCTAGTAAATTGTTTTGTTGGTTTTTTTAAATAAAAATAAAACCTTAGTTAGCAAAACAATAATAGCAACAAGAATACCACCTTGGAAGGAAGTGGCCTCATCATTTTAGAGTTCAAAGGAGGGAAGAAAACAAACTGGGGCCAAAAACAATTGTTTGGCCTAGATTTCCAAAAAAAACAATATTTAAATATTGACACAAAGGAGCAGTATAAGCAGAGCTCCCAATAAGGAATGCAATTTGAAAGATATGGCCTGATCTGTAACAAGCGAATTCTAAGAATCTAAAGCACAATAATCCTGAAAAAGAAATCAGGAGGAGACAGCCACAGATGGTAAGTCCACACACAGCACAAGCAGCTCTGATGAGCTCAGATATTAAAGGATGTGTCCAAAGACACGAGCAACTGCCCATAACCAGGACAGACGCAAAGAGAGTACTCACAAAACAGAATGAGCCAGAGCTTGTGAAAATGCAAGAACTAGGAGAATCGTGTCTTAAACGTATATGCAAAGCTGTAAGAAGAATCAGAGAGGAAGTGGGCCCTCATGGGGACAGATGCTGCGATCTACAAAAGTAACAGAATGGGGGAATGTTCATCTCCAAATATGTTCCATCTTTTCTGTCAAGGAGGCTGCTCTTCAGACTGAAACAAGCTCAACAGGTACACACACACACACACACACACACACACACACACACACACACACACTCAAGGGAAACCTGAAATCCAAGCGAGAGCAAGAACTCACTTATAATCACCTAAGGATGGCTGAGTTAAAAGATGCCAATCTCAGAAGAATCACACCCCAGGATGCAGAAAGAATCTGCAGGTGATTCCAGAAGCATGGCTGGTTCTGAGATGGGCAATGCCCTGCTTTTGGCAACAGGCATTCCCACAGCACCCACTGTGCTCCAGGCACCAGACTAAACACCTGGGGATTCAAGGAATTCACAGTCTAGTCAATGAAACAGAAACAATATGTAAACAGAATTGTTAATAAGAAGGACTGCTTAACTTCACATCTTCCTCTGGCAAGGCTCTAGAACAGATCGTGAATTGGACCATCACAACCCAGCCCTAGGTTTCCTGAGTGGCCATGCAAACTAGTCTGATTACCATTTTTTAGCAGGGTTACTATTAATAAATCATAGCCCAGTGGTCAGGTTCATGGGGCCTTAACTTCTATAAAGTATACAAAGTCTCCTGCCAGACCTTTGGGATGACAAAGAAAGAGGAGGTGAGATGACAAAGCATTTTGATAATGTTTGCAATTGTTATAAAGGACCAATAATGAAGTGTCATTTAATGGATCTAGGACAGGCTGAATATGTACCAAATTGAACTCACTTGCTCTCCAGCCTCAGTTAATGACAATGACATCATCATCTAGCCAGGCTCCCAGATATAAATCTTGAAGTAGTCATCCTCAGCCTCTCTCCCTCCCTTGCCCACACAAGCAATCCGATTTTGTCTTGGAAAGATCTTGCAAATCCATCTTCCCTTTTCTAGCCTTGCTGCCACTTGCTTGGTTCCCTTTTCTCTTGTGTGCTAACTGGATTCTAGACGGTAGACTTAATCTATTCTACTACCTCCTGCGTTCACTGCTAGAAGGCAAATCTGAGCAGGACATTTTCTTCATTAAACATGTCCATTGGCTAACAGGATAAAACTCAAATTCCTTAATTTGGTTTTTCCTAGCCCCTACCCATAATATCTCTGCCTTACCTCCCAACATTCCCTCCATTTAAGCTACACTGAACTTCAGTGTCAAACAAGCCATGTCTTTGTATCCTTCAAGCACCAGTGCAATCAATGTCACCTCCTTTGTGAAGCCTTCGTTGATGATTTCCAGGCAGTCAGACTCTTGTTAAACCCCCACCACTTCAGCACTCACTATTATTATTTACATCACAGTTCCTTCTCCTGCTGTATATGTATAGACCCTGTGCCTATAGAGGCTGTGGCCATGTCTTGTTCGAACACCTTTTGATTCTCAATTCTAGGCCCGATACGTGGCATTATGAATGTATTCAATATTTGCTTGTTGACTAAACCCAGAGAACACCTACACTGACAAACTGAAGAATGCCATCTTTGACCTTGCCTGGTATTTTATTAATAAGCTGGTTGAGTACAGAATGGACAGCAAGCTCATCAAACTTGCAAGTGACTAAAACACTGGGAGTGAGCAAGGTAACTGATTTTTAAAAGACTACAGTAGGTGAAAATATGGGCTAAAACCAACCCTAAACAAAGTCGTATGTTAGGGTTCAAAAAAATCCTCTACAATAACATGTAATGAAAGAGACCTTTCCCAAGTCAGATCCATATCACACGACGAGTGAGCAAAGGTTCTGAATGAAGTCAGGCTGCCTAGGTGAGTCCCAGCTCCTCCATTAACTCACCGTGGGACCCTGGAAGTTTCCTAACCTTCTTAGATCTGCAGTCTCCTTCAGTGTAATACAGAGATAACAGTATCTACCTCATAGGATTGTTTAGTTAATAATGGTGTATTTGCAATTAGAATTGTGCCTAGCTCAATAAACTCTAATTTTTTTTTGCTGCTGTTGTTTTATTGTTAAAAAATTACTTGCAAGAAAAAAAAAGAGAGAAGCTGTGAAGCATTGTGGTCAAAAGCAAAGGCCCTGGAATTAGACTGTCCCAAGTTCAAAGGCCAGCTCTAAGCTTAGTAGCTACCTGACCTTAGGCAGTGATCTCAGTTTCTCATTATTTTCTTCATGCCTTAAACGGGGCTAATGATAGTATCTGTCAGAGATATTCACTTCAGCACTCTTTCAAATGGGGAGGGAAAAAAAAACAAAAAAACTGGAGATAAACGAAATGTCCCTAACTCGAAAACTGGTCAAATACATTATGGTACACCTATAATGGTGCATAAAGTAATATACAAATTATCAAAAAGAATGAGGTAGATCTAGATACACTGAGATAAAAATTTCTCCAAAAAAGATATTCTTCCATGAAAAAAGCAAGCTACAGATTGATATATAATATATAGTCTGATTCTCATTTCTGGAAAATGCTTTGAAAACGCAGCAGAAATGCCGTGTGTGTGTGTGTGTGTGTGTGTGTGTGTGTGTGTGTGTGTACGCGTGTATTCACCTCCACCCTTGTAAATAAAGACATTCTTTGCACAATAATGTGGAGCCATCCAAATGACCATGCAAAGCAATCTTAATCATCAATGCGGAAAAGATTGTTCCATGATCTTTACAAATTTTTGCCAAAACATTAAAACACTGTAATAAAAAAATATTATAGTCACTGAGAATGAGTGTTTTATTGCTTTGTAAAAACCTTATCCAGAGTAGTTTGAACAGTGTTTGCCTTCTTGTCACACATGATGCAGATCAAGCATCTTCTCTATGGCTCTGCAAATCACCATACTCCTTTCTAAGTTTGGATCAGTTTCCAACATTTTATCGTTTGCACTTTCAATGCTGCAAAATACTTCCAAGAGTACCTTCAATGTCAAGTTTTTTCCAGGTGTCACTTTCTCTCTGGAATTACTTCATCTTTTTCATCACAACCACTTATGTCAATCAGTTCACCTTCACTGAGTTCCTCCGGCTACGTATGTAGTCTTGAATGGTGGCAATGTCAACACTCCTACAATCAGTTATTTATTCTAGAATTCCATTTATGTTCAGCTTGAATTCCACTTTCCAGAACTTTCATTTCTTAGTTGAAATTTCATACTTGTTGGCCAATTCCCTCTTTCAATTATCCATTTTTGTAAAATGTCACATGAGTTTATCATTAGGAGACAAGGAGGCAACACAACAGCACACTTTCATGTCTATATGTGAACTCAACAACAGATGGGCAGTGACCCCACTGACAGACTGGAAGAAGAGACATGAATGGTGGTCACTTGTCATAACAAACATCTGTTACATGCATAGTGATTTGTGGACTAAAGAACTGGTAGCAAAGTTTGTATCTATGCAATTAATCAGTTAATATACCATGGCAACTGGAATTCGAGCCATGATGTTGGGGGAATAGTGTTATTTAACTCAACCATGGTAGCTGAAATTCACGCATATTGGAAACATGAAAAATGAAGACTGTATAAAGGACATAAGACACAAATATATACACTAAAGAGTTAACAGTGGCTACCTTGCAGGAAGAGCTATATTATTTAAATTTTTTTCAATGGCGTAGTTCTACACCTTGGAAATGGTTCCCAACCTGAGATGATTTTTCCCCACAGAGCACATTTGAAAATGTCTAGAGACATTTTTTATTATTGTAACTTGAAGGGCCTAGAGAGGGTTGCAAATGAGATCTGTGGGTACAGGCCAGGGATGCTACTAATTCCAACGAAACACAGGACAATCCCCCACAACAAAGAATTATCTGGTCCAAAATGGCAATAGTGCCAAAGTTGACAAACCTTGTTTTAAACCAAGTAGTTTTATTATTTTTAACAGCACCTTTCTCATAAGGTGGTGACAAAGATTAAGTGAGATGATGGCAAGTAGAAATACATAATATTGCTATTATCAACGAATGCAATAAATGCTGTTGCATCAGAGGCTCTAGCTGACTTCAATCTGAATGAGTATCTTAATGCCACCTTAGATTTGTTGTATGTTTTACACACAGTAACTCATTAACGCCAGGATGTGACTGCCAAAAAGTTCACATCACCCTCAGCTGACAGATCAAGACAGGAGTCCAGGCCCAACCACACTCTACCTTTCAAATCACATCTAGAAATCCAGTGCTCACTTCTGGGAGACACATTTGAAAAACGTCCAAAGGATGATAACCAGGACATAGAAGGTCTGAGAACCATGTGATATGAGAAAGGATTCAATAAACTGGGACAATTAGCCTGAAGAAGAGAAGCCCTGAAGGAGCAATTGAAAGATCAAATGTGATAGTAGTCCTGAAAGAAATTCTACAGGGCTGTCACAGAGAGCGAACTTAAAACTTGTCCTATGTGGTTTCCCAAGGCAGAAATTATAAGGAGCTGTGCTACAAGAGTAGCGGCCTGGAAGGTAGTCTAAGCTCCCTATCCCTGGAAACATTCCAGCAGAGGATGGGGCTCTCAGGGGACTCCTACTTTGAGGAAAAGAATAACCTAGATGAGCAATAAGGCACTTTCTAATACAATCTTGGGTGCAGAATACAAGGGGCAGCAAGGCAGAGCGCGTCAGGAAGTAACAGCTTCCTTTGACCCAGCAATCCCACTCCTAGGTATTGACCTAAGAGAAATGAAAATATGATGTCCACAAAATGTCTTGTGCAAAAATGTTCATAAGAGCTTTATTCATCATAGCCAAAAATTGGAAACACTCCAAATGTCCATCAACAGGGGAATGGACAAGCAAATTATATCATATGCATACAACAGAATGCCATTCAGCATAAAAGGGAACCATTGTAGATGAACCTTACAAAAAAGTTTGAGAACCATTTGATTTCAATGATCCGTGGGATATAAAAGGGAAAGCAAGCAACAAAGGAATAAGACAAACAAATAAACAAACACTCATAAACATAGACACCAGTTTAGTGGTTCCCAGAGAGTAAGCGGGGAGGGAGAGGGGTGGCAGAGGAGGGTGAAGGGGTCAAATGTATGGTGACGGAAGGAGAACTGACTCTGGGTGGTGAACACACAATGTGATATACAGATGATGTACTACAGAACTGTACACCTGAAACCTACATAACCTGACTAGCCATTGTCACCCCCAATAAACTTTAATAAAAAAAAGAATTCATACTGATTATTCCACTTACATGAAGTTTCAGAACAGGTCAAACTAATCTATGGTGAAAAAAAAACAAAACAGAATTGTGGTTGCCTGTGAAGGAGCTTACTAGGGTAATAAAAACTTTTGTTCTATATCTTGACAAAGGTTTGGGTCGTATGCATGGAAGCATTTCTCAAAACTCATAAAATGATGCACTTAAAATTTGAGCATTTCAATATTATATAAATTTTACCACCAAAAACCAAAAAAAAAAAATAAATGCATGAACAAATATTGAACCCTAATTAATATCTATGTACACTGAAATGTTCAGGGTGAAGCGTACTGATGTCTGCAACTTACTGTAAAGTGCATTCCCAAAATAAGATATGCTGATAAATGGATAGAGAAATGGGAAGGCAGAGAAAGACGTGACAAAGCAAGGAGAGTAAAATGTTAATGGTAGAATCTCGGTGGTTGGGTATATGAGTATTCGCTGCACAATTCTTTCAAGTTTACTGCATACTGATGTGTTTCATAATAAAAGGGGCCGGGGAGTGACAGCCAGCAGGGAGCTCAAGGGGAAGGAGAGGTCGCTGGGAGGTCATGGGAGGAGAGAGGCTAGGGGACGAAGAGGGGCTGTTTCAGCCAATACAGCAACCTCCCAAGGGCAGAACTGCATAAGGCCTGGCTGACCTGGGCACAGGGAGTGTTAGCCAGGATGAGCACCTGTGAGACTGGTGCTCAGACCTTTGTTGTCATATTATAGTTCTCGTTCCCATGGGACTAACTCCATCACTATCCTATTCTGTGTCCGGGACAAGTCCCTGCCCCTCTCTGGCCTTGGCACCTTCCCCTGGACACTTGAAAGGACCAGTTTAGAGGGTCATTAATGTGCTTTCCAGCTCTGACAACGCATCTGTGCAAACCATGTTTCTAGACAGATGCAAAGATGCAATGACAGCTTCAGCAAGCTCCAGCCGGTTTCCTAGACACAAAAGGCATGGAGTTTGCTGTGGCGTCAGTATGTCCTCAAAGCAAGGGACTGGGTACCACTAGCTCTCGACTGTCTGCATGTGGATTACCCACTTTGTATCAACACTGAATCAATGAGCAGGAGCACCCCACCTCCCAAAACACAGCAGGCTTCTAGGGCACAGAACATTATGGAAGCCCAAGAGAACTAAAGAGATACATTTGCTGGAGAGAGAAAAAAATGCACTGATATTTGGAAAAGTCTAATTTCAATAATTTTTAGATTATCTACTCTACTATCTCCCTCCCCTGCCCCCAATGGCGTGGGTAATTTAAACCTAATTGTGTACAAGACTGTCAGATTTTCTGTGGTCTGATTTATCTACTCTATAGCTCTCTACTCCAAGGACACACATCCTGGAGTCTGCTAAGGATAGAAGAATATGCCGGAAAGCTGGCTGACCTGGTTCTAGTCCCATTCTGCAGTTAACTTGCTGAGTACCTCTAAACAAGGCACTTGCCCCTTGCTCCTCCTCTGGAAAGCTTAACATATGCCTAGCCTACCTGAGATCTAAGGTTTCTTCCAACTCTAAATTCTCGGACATGATTCTCTCTTCCTAGGTAAGCAATACAACCTTGAAATTTGTTTCATTTTCAAAAACAAACTCATACATACAGACAACAGAATTGTGGTTATCAGAGGCTAAGTGGTTGGGGGAGGGTGAATTGGGTAAAGGGGGTCAAATAGATGGTAACAGACAGAAACTAGACTTTTGGTGGTGAGCACGCAACAGAATAAACAGATACTGAATTATAATGCTGTACACCTGAAATTTATATAATGTAATTAACCAATGTTGCCTCAATAAATTTAATTTTAAATTTTCTTTAGTTTTCACATACTCTATACCCCTGCTATATATAAAATCACCTTTAAAACTGCAATCCAGGTGGACCTAACACAATCCTCACTTCAGGCACGTGAAAACTAAGGTACGGAGAACTTAATACGTTTGCTGAGTTCTACAGCTGATTGGTGACAGAGTAAGGGCTACCCCGCAGGGCCCTGCGTAGACCATGTGGATTCCCAGGAAAAGCACCAGGGCCTCCAGGGACCCTCTCCCAGATTTCAGCACCTATAACCATCCCCTTCTTTCTCCGCCTTACACAGCCTTACACACTCGAGTCTAGTGTGTCTGGCCTCAGATCTTAAACGGGAGAATAGGTGTGCGTTTCTCAAACCAACAACAGCTTCAGGCAGGACTTCCTTCCCGCTGTTCTCCTTGGGCGGGGTGAGGGGGCAGACAGCTCCCGACTGGGAAAACGGGAGCCCGGGAATCTGGAGGAGATCTCTGGAATGCCTGGGGGTGGGGAATCCCAGTCCTCCCTGGAGGAACCTAGCAGCCTCATCATGCGGGACAACAGGACACCCTGTCTAGGTCCAGATGTGCCACAGCTGCAAGTGGGGCCATGACAGGAAATGGATGCCCAACAAGTCTAGGGCCTGTGGGAAAGAGAAAGGTGAGGTGTGCAGCGCCATCCCTCCCCACTGCATGCCTACTACGCGCCTCTGAGAGGCAAAGGGAGAACAGGGAGAGATTACAGGAATGGGGGTTCAGACACTACCCTGCCTTCTAGCCTTGAGGGGGTGGCAGATGTAAATTGCTTAGTTGTGCTGCCAGGACCTAGAAAGAGCACATGTGAAGGTTCTTCTGAACAAGTACAGCCCCACCTGGGGTAAGAAAGAATTTCCATAATGACCGACTTGTCCAGAAGTGCCCTGAGTGCATTCCAAGCAGTGGTGATGCATCGCTGGCTGATGGGGAGGGAAGAGGGAGTCATCCCTACTCCTCCCCTACTCCTTGGTCCTCCTCCACCCTTACCCAACTCCCAGCACTCCAGTGAGCTCAGAGCTTCCGGGCAAGGGCCTAACCACCCCCCCTCCCGGGGCCACAGCAAGTCCACAGGGGTCAGCTGCTGATCCCTCCCTGGACGCTGGAGCCTGGGAGTCTGCAAACGCAGCTCCAGTTGGCAACAGCAGCTAACACTCTGGCTTCCCAACCAAAGCCTGGCCCACCCAGACTTCCTGCTCTGAGCTGGAGGGGGAACTGCAGGACGGGCATCTGCCCTTTCCACTAACCCGGCAACAATCCGAGGGATTGGGTGTGCTCCTCCCCCATCTGAGTGATACCCCGCCGCTGTGGCTGTGGCTGAGAAAGGCAAGAAGGCGGCCAGAGGAGCCAGGAGGTGACAGATACCTCACCCTAGTTCCTGAGGACACACTAATTCCTCTCCTTTTGGGAAGGTCAAAAGAGGAAAAGCAGCATAAAAAAAAAAAAACCACACATACACACAGAGACAGGAAACCCTGGGCCTGCCTTAATGACTGAAATCTACTCACATTGGAAGTGTATACTCCTCAGCAACAGTGACTGATTCCCACCCACATCCCCCTTTTTTCCCAGTTGCCAGTTTCCTTAGAAATAACCATGGCCTCCTGGCAAAGCCGCACCAGGAGGGCGCTGAGGCCTGCAACAGGCTCAGGGGTTCCCTGGGCCTGGGTTTGCTCGGAGCGAACAGCCCAGGGGGGCCCTCCCAGGCCTTTCTCAGGGAGCAGTCATCTGGGGGAACCCATCATTCATATCCACCTCCTGTCATCAATGGCCTGAAAACAATTCTACCCAGGACTCTCAAATGTTAACACTCCACAAACTTTAGTAAATCCATTCCAACGCTTCCTTAAATGTAAACAAAATGCCTTCACCTCCATTCCCCTGGGTGCCAGACAGCCAAAGTGCCTTTCCACCCTGGTCCACCCTCCAGATGCCCTTTGGTTGGCAGAAAGGGGAGAAAACACCCAGCCCATCTGCTTCTTCCTGGCTGCCACCTTCAGGTTCAACACAGTCTACCCCAAGGACAAGGGAATGCAGAGAGATAAGGGAGCTAAATCTTGCTCCCTTCCACTTCCAGGATTAGCAAGCAGCTGCCTGGGGGTCACCAGCCCCTCCCTTTTCTGACCCGGGGAGCTCTCAGTGGCCTGGGCCCCAAGCAGGGGGATGCCTGCTCACTGCTTGCTCACCACCAACGCTGCAAACTGCCGCTTCCCAGGCATGACAGATGTAGCTGCTATTCAGGATGTTCAAGCCAGGACAAAAGCCTCTCCAGAAGCACAAAGCCAGCAGGGATGCAGACAGGGTCAACTTCAACAGAAACCACCTGCCAGGGGCCTTCTCTGCCACACCCCTCAGCTGGAGAGAGGGAGGGAGGGAGGGAAGGAGGGAGAGAGGGAGAAAGGGAGAGGAGGAAAGAGGGAGGGAGGTCAAATCTGAGGAGATTTGCTAGGGCAGGAAGGGAGTGCCTTGGCTAATGATAAATGGGGGAGAGAGGGAAAAGGGGAGGGGAAGAGAGAGAGGGAGAGGGGGAGGGGAAGAGGGAGGGAGAGAACACACACCTCTTTTAAGCCTCTCAAACCTGTGTTGACCTAGAGCAGCGGTTCTCAACCTTCCTAATGCCGCGACCTCTTAATACAGTTCCTCATGTGGTGGTGACCCCCAACCATAAAATTATTTTTGTTGCTACTCTATAACTGTAATTTTGCTACTGTTATGAATCGTAATGTAAGTATCTTTTTGTTTTCCGATGGTCTTAGGCGACCCCTATGAAAGGGTCGTTCGACCCCCAAAGGGGTTGCGACCCACAGGTTGAGAACCGCTGACCTAGAGTCAGGTGAATTTTTCTCTGAATCACTGGACAATTTTCCCAGAGCAGGGAGCTTGTACTGCCATTTCTCAAACATCCTGTAGGATGTTAGTAAGTGATAAGTAAGAGAGGGGTCCTCTACATGCCGGAAGCACTAGGTTATACAAAGTCAAACACATTCTTTTGCTACAGAACCTTTAAAATGTTAATGTGCACTACAGAATGTTTCCCAGATATATCTGACCAAGAGCATCTCAGGCATCCCACCAACACATTTCAAGACTGTAGTGTTTGTGGAGAAATGGGTGGCTCCTGCCCCATGCTCACCCAGGCCCCGGTCGTACAGGGCTCTTCCACTGCTCGGAGCGTATGCACAATACTCTGCTTGCACCTTTCCCCCTCAGTGAGCTTCCCATGAACAGCTGAGTGAGCACACAGGCACCTGTGTTATCGCCACCATTCCATTCCCCTGGCGAAGCTCCTGCAAAGGCCATTAGAGCTTTAGCAAAGAGACTAACGCTCCGCACGCACTCAAGCCAACCTTGGTTGTGAATCATCTGCACGACCATCACCAAGGACAAGGGGTCGACCCCAGGTGAGCCCACTGGTTTTATTCCTTTATCAAGTCTCCCCCTAGACCAACCCAATTGTTTTGCATTTGGCTATAAGGATAACTGGGTGACTGCACTCAATGCACACACCTGTAGTCAATGGACGGTCACCACCATAAGCGTCACACATGGTCTGGGTGAGCTCAGCCACCAATACCACTGATTCCAACAGAGAAACCTGAAAGGAATAGCAGGCTGCCCAAGCTTGACCAGCATGGGTTCTCATTCAGCCCTCCTCCCATCAGGGCCAGCTACCAATGGACAGGTAAGAATGACTGACAGACATGCGGACATGGCATCAATCGTCAACATTTTCCAGAGAGGCCAGTACTGTCATATCCAAACTATACATCTCAGATTGTCTCCTGGATCTGATAGTAGGCCCGCACAAAAAAACCTGTTTGTCAGACAGACCCTTACTTTGGGTTGGAAAATAGAGGCCATGTGCCCTGGGGTGCGCTTGTGGAAAAGCCGCTTCAGCAGCCTCCCTGGTTTCCTGCCCTGGGCTTTCAGCCTCCTTCACAATGAAGCCGATTCTGAAAGGGTGTCTCCCACTGACCGCTGCAGCTGAGCAGAGGCAGGTGACCCCC
>NW_017732176.1:37285-98472 GCF_001890085.2 Hipposideros armiger | reverse complement strand
GGGGGGGCGGGCGGACTTGTGTTTGGATGTAACTGCTTCTGAAGCTGACACTTTAATTCTTGATTTTAAAAACTTTATTGTTTAAATACCAATGTTGCCTCTGAGGCAGCCAAAGCTCCACGCCCTCCTTGTTAATTATCAGCTGCTAAACGGCAATTTTCTCATTGGAGATGGTGAGACCTGAGGTCACTGGGGATCAGAAGATTGGTGCTGGGAAAGGAGCTAGAGCTCCCTGCAGCAGTCTCATCAGAGTCCAAAAGAAGACAAACAGGCAAGACACCAACCACCTTGGGTGGGTACGAACTGCACCTCAGCTAAGCACCTGGCATTGTGCTTGAACTGGGGAAAACCACACAAGACACAGTCCTTGTCCTCAAGGAGCTGAGTCTAGCAGGGGAGGACATGGGAGCGCCTGTAATTCAAATTCGTAGCAGTCATACAGCTAGTATGAACTATCACTAGTACAGCAGAGGGAGTTATTCTGCCTCGAATTGGGGTTGGGCGTTGGTAAAATCTAAGCCTCAAAGGATAAGTACAATTCTACCAGAAATTGAAAGGATGAACAAATGGAAGGCCCAAGAGAAGCTATGGAAACATACGCATGCGCTGCAAAGTGGGGAGGCGTCATCTGCTGGTAAGGTGAGTGTGTGTATGTATGGGGGCAGAGGTGGAACGGAAGGTCAAAGCCAGCTTGCTGGAATACTGTGTGTAGGAGTCTGAGCCTTACACTGGAGGGGAGGGGAGGCTACTGAAGGTCTCTAAACACAAGTGGTGTTTGTCGTCCTATCTGACAGAGAACGATGGCCAAGTACCCGAAGATCAGTGCCTGCGAAAAGCAAGTGTTAGCCAGAGAAACAAGGACTCCGTCCTATGGAGCAGCCCCCAAACAGGTGCAGGTTACACGTGGTCCACACCAGCTGGAAAACCCTTGGGACTCCATTGTCAGGGTGCACCGAGATGTGGAACTTTCCTCAATCTCTCAGCAGGGCCTGACAATCGGAAGGAGACTAGGAGTGTGTCCCATCTGTGCATCTCTCTAGAGCCCTTGGCAGGTCATACACTCTGAAAATGTGCCGTGACACTGTGTGCCAGGGGAGCACACCACAGCTGTGTTCAAGCATGTGCAGAAGACGGACTGATGCATTCTGGGAGGCTTTGGAACACACAACTAGGAATGTTACAAGTGCAGGGACCCAAATCTGGAAACCAATAAACAGAGAACTGTAACAAGAGCAATTTTTTTTAATGATAAGTTTTTGTAAAGGGGTAAGCTCCCCATCACTGGACGAATTTAAGCATAGGTTTGATAGATGGGTGGTGGCCGTACCCGGATAATTATCACAGATAAAAACACATATTCCTGAATACCACCTCTGTAGAGTCTTGCACTCAATAACATTACAAAGAGAGGGGCCCAGGAATCTGCATTTTCAAATATTACCCACAGGCAATTCTGACAATTGACTTGGTTTGGGAGCCACTAGGCTAGATGACCATCGGCTGAAAAGACAAACTAAATACAGTAATACCTTGGTTTGCGAGCATAATTTGTTCCAGAAATAAACGACTCATATTGCAAGACATCGCTTATTTACATTAAAATGTATTAGAAATGTTTGCTCGTCTTGCACAACACTCGCAAACCATGTTACTCGCAATCCAAGGTTTTCCTGTACTATTTAAGGTCCCCTTCTAAATGATTCCCTTCTCTTTACCCTCTGGTCTGGACCTCAAAACCTCCCCTCGTGCTCTTTCAGCTCAGATAAACCTCTACCCGGATGTGGAATGATTACTTAGACAGAAGATCTAAGAGAACCTTCTGTGACGATGGAATTTTCCTCTTTGTGCCACCCAATATGGTGGCCACTAGCATATGTGCCTACAGAGGCACGAATTTCTCATTGTATTTATTTAAATTTAAAGAGCCACATGTGGCTAGCTGCTACTGTACTGTATGGGCCAGTAAAACTTCCTGTGAAAGAGAGCTTCCGAATTCACTGTCAAGCAAATTCTGATTCCACTCCCTCCACCACCACCACTCTGGAGATTTAACTCCAGCCTGAAGAGACCCACCTGGTGACAGGGAGATTAAATAGAAAGAAAGAGCAGGAGAGGAGGAGCTCTCTGCCAGGTGTGCAGAGCCAATGGGTAGGTAGAGAGAACAAAGAGCCTGATCAAACTCTCTTTCCTGACGAGTTTGCCCTGTTCTGCCCAAGAAAGCAGTTAACCCCAGCAGCCATCACCAGTCCCGGGGCAGCTCCTTCAGAGCAAGTAGACCTCATTCTCAGGGATAACCTAGAGCAGCCCGCAGTGAACTAAGCTGGAGTCTGAAACCAGGTTTGTACCAGAACGTTTTGGCTGTACTAGGGCATAGAAATCCAAGAGAAAAGAAATGAATCACACCGAAAAAGAAAAAGTTCCACTACTTTTCCAGACCTCAAGAGTTTTCATCAGGAAAATATATCATCTACACACTTCCAAACACAACTGGATTCCTGCCCGGGTACAACACAAAGGCTAAATTCAAACCCAACCAAGGACTCCAGATTAACATGTGTGGTCTTCCAGCCTTGATTTCTGCCTCCCATATTTCGGGGCCCTTTTCCCAGCATCTGCCAAGACATGTGCTCTGAAGCTACCAAAAAGTGTGGTTATCTGAGCTGAGAAACAAGTACTGCCTGGACCTCCTGGGGTACCGAATGAACAACAGATGGACGCAGGGCGAGGCCAGGTGGGGATCAGGAACCACCTGCCCTATTGAAACAGCTCTCACAGTCAAGGGGAGGCCACCAGGCCACCTTCCAGGCATGAGCTGCTGGTGCAGCCTGTCTCTTGGCTGGAGGGCAATGCACAGGATGCTTTGTCAAGGCTCCCTCAGCCCAAGTCATGGACCACTTTCTCTTTGGAAAAGGAGCTAGCCTGCTGCAGAGACACAGTCCCTCAGAGAAGAGGGACCCTGGAAGGTATGAATGGGGGGGGAAGGGTGGAAGAAAGACTACAGATGAAAAGCACTGTGGGCAGAGGAGGGCAACAGCTATCCATCAAACATTAGATACTTTTTCTGAAGTTTACTGGAAGATGTTTTTTGCCCCCTTTGTGCTCTATAAAAAGAAAGAAAAAAAAACATGTTGCAACTTCCTTTGTCACAGCACACGCTCAGGAAAACACAGGCTGGACCCATTGCTTCACTTTCCCATCTGCAGTAACCGTCGGCTCCATCCCAAGCAACTTCTGCTCACCCAGCTCCTGAGAGGCAGGAAGCAAATGGCCACAGCTCAGGGCAGAGGGCCTCCCATCACCCTGCCTGCCACCGACCACTCCTCCCCCTGGGAGGTTAACACATGAAGGATGTGATTCTTCAGAGCAAGAGAGAAGCCCTGCAAGGGCCCAGAGGGGATAAAAATAAACTCTGCCACGGCTTCAGCCTGGCCATTTCCTCCTCATTACCCTCTTCCACCCTGGCTCTCTGTGATGGTCAGGCAACACCCGATCCCAGAATTTCCTCATGCCAGAAAGATCCATGGGAAGACATCCTCTCTTTCCCCCTCAGCCACACAGAAGGGTGAGCACCCAGTGAGGTTCCTCACACAAGCCTCAGAAATCTTGCTGGCAGTGGACCTTTGCACCGTCCCCTAGGTGTGTCACAGGGGTGAATCCATGATGTGTCTCTGCCAGTACCAGGCAAAAGTGATCCCCCCCACTCAGCCCCTCTAGCCTGGAGGGCCCCACCCGTCTCTGCATCCTTTGTGGCCACTCTGTTGCACAACGCCATCACTTTCCCCACCACCACCCTGAGCCTCTTTCTTCCTGTGTAAAAGCAGGAATTGCACCACCAGGCCTACCTGTCAGAGAGATACAGTAAGTCCTCATTCAACGTCGTCGATAGGCTCTGTGACTTGAAGTGAAACCACAACAGATAATGAAACCAATTTTATCATAGGCTAATTGATGCAAACAAGAGTTAAGTTCCTACAGCAGCATCTCATCTCATCAGCATTACAACAAAAAGACCTTGCTCTGAGAATATGTGTGAAAGGGCACAGTCCACATTTAGGGGACAGTCTTTTTTCATTCCTTACACACACATAGGTGTTCACTTCTCTAAACTATTGGGTTGTCGGAAAAGTCCTGACGCATTTTTGCAACGAAAAACAGGAAAAATACGTCATGACTTTTCCGACAACCCAATATTTTACATTCCCAAAGGCAGGGCCTGCATCTTACCATTGTAGGAATTTGCACAAAATAAGAATTCCATAAACATTTGATGATAAAACATAAATTGCTAGGTCGACTAAGTACTGAATTATAATGCAGTCACAGGAGCACTGTAAGAGAGGCAGTACCGCAAGCTATAAGGAGCCCAGGTTGAGAGCTAGTCCATCAGTAACAGCCTCAGGTCTCTGCACCTGCCCATCCTTCTGCCTGCTGTCCTTTCCCCTCCAAATCATCCCAAGGCTCACTCAGATGTCACCTGTGCAGTGAAGCCCTGCCTGAACCCCTATTTAAATTTTTGACACCACACACATACTCCCAGCATTCCAGGGCCTCCTCCCCTAATTTATCTTCTTTAGACCTGTCACCATCCAATCAGCTGTGTCACTTCGTTGATTCTGTTTTGTCTGTCTCCCCCTGCTAGAATGCAAGCTCTATGCTGGCAGGAGTTTGTTTTGTTTTTCTCGTCAGTTTTGTACAGTGATGTATCTCCAGGGCCTAAGATAATACTTAGCACTTAGTAGGTGCTTAGTAAATAATTGGTAATAAGTGAATTATTCTAAACATATGTGAACATGTTTTCTCTTCTGTAAAATGAGGACTTTTACTCGGCAGTGTTATTAAGGATTAACAAGGGTATAAGTAAGACACATAACACAATGCCTGTGATACACAGTATCTGCTCAATAAAGGCTTAATCTGGGAAACCTTCACAGTGCTGCTAAACTTCCAACAGTGATCTGAATGAGACAGAAGATAGAAGATTTTGACTTGTATCAAAGTCAATCTGCTGCTCTCATCTATCCTTTGGGAGGCTGCAAAAATCATTCTTGGCTCTGCTAATTAATTTTCTTTAGTAAATTGCTTTGGATCTCAGAGGGATAGAAGGCACCCTAAGGCAAATCCAGCTTAGAAAGGCAGGGGTCTAGTGTAAACTGCTAGAAATCAACCCTCATTGTTTGAAATTCCTCTCACCTCATAAAGCAGAGACATTAAAGGAGTCTATACCCAAGGGGATGGCCCTGACTAGTCACCCATTCTAGGTTAATCCTGCCATCTGGGCCTCCTGATGGCCAGTCAGCAGGGAAGACAGGAGGCAGGCATGGAGGAGAATACATGTTTGTAAATATTGGTTAAATGGCTGAATGAATAAATATACTACAGCCGGGAGGAGGATGAAAGAACACTGGCCGGCAGACAGGACAGAAAGGATAGCTCTCAGCCCCCAGGCTCCCTAGAACCCAGCTAGCTCCCTGGAACCTGGGCTGGCCACCTCTTTCCCAGCACTGGGTTGCTTTCCCCACAGTGGGGTTGCAACAAGAGTAAATGAAAAAAGCCCTTCAATGCGAGTCCTTCCAGATCAAGACTGAGCCCTTTGATTTACAAATGAGGAAACTGAGGAGGCCCAAATAGGCTCTGGACTTGCTGAGGACCACAGAGCCAGGTCTCACAGATACCACCAGTCCAGTTCTGTTTCCCCTGGAAACCTGTGGCATGGAGTTAAGTAGCCCCACAAGGTTCAAACCTCTGACCTCAGTCCCAGCAACCTGGTGTGCAATGCTGGGCCTCTTGCAACACATCAGACCAAGGCCAGCAGACAGATCACCTTGGACTGCATCTTGCGTCTGTGCTGTGTCTGGAGCTAACCAGAGCTGTGGGAAAGCTGGCAAGTTCCACGTCTGTCCCTCTCTCAGTCAAAGTTTTCCCAGAGGCAGAGGGTCATCTCCATAGCAGAAAAGGAAAAGGAGGGGTTCTAGAACAGGGAGGAGGGGGAGGAAGAGGAGGAGAGGCATCAGGGGGAAAGGGTGGTTTAGGGCCCTTACAAGAAGGAGAACTCCATTAGCAGAAACAGAAGGTGCCAGCTTGAGTCAGCAGATCGGAGTGGGTGGAGTAAATAAATGCCCAGAAGACTCTTCTGAGAATGACTTTTTGGCAGACAGGAGGAAAAACAGGGACAGACACTTAGGGACCTTCATATACATCTGGCTCAGTCACAGAGAGTCCAGCCCAATATTGTCCTTCTCCCAGAACCGTCCCCTCAGCCCTGAGGGTCACTGCTAGTACCTTAAATTGATGGCGGTAGCATCACTATCAGTTATCACACCTTTATTAGGCAGCTGGGTATAATGCACGATGCCTCAGTACTTGGAATTTTTTTTAATGATGGCACATGGTAGCTACATAGAAATGAGAGGATACGCAAGTAATGAAGATATGGGTCTTCAAGGAACTCAGAATCCATTATCTAGAAGAGCACCTTGCACATGGAGAAAGACATTTAAAATGTGGAATAAAAGGTAAGAGTGTCTTGGCAAGTTTGACAGGGAGGGATGGTGGAGACCGGCTTCGGGTGGCAAAGGCTTCAGGAAAGTAGCAGCACTGTGCAGGGCAGAACAGGTAGGTAGAGACGGGGGTGGGGCGGAGGGGCACAGAAGCTGCAGATGGGACACCTACCACTGCAAAGTCAAGGGCGGGGCGGGGAAGCAGAGTCCTGCTAAGGGAACGGCATAGATAAGCCAGGTGAGCTGAAACATAGCATGCACCGTGGGGGACAACACGATCCATCAGGGTCAAAGCAGGCAAGGATTTGGAAGTCTCCTGTATTCTGCAGGCAAAGGGAACCCACTGAAGGGCTTAAGCTGGGAAGCTGCATGATCAGAGCTGGGCTTTAGGCAAACTAATCCACCCTCACACCAAGGAAATGAGGACCAAGAGCTTTCCTCCCATGGCTGAGGGTCTCAGAGTCAGCCCTGTGTTTCTACTGCCCATCCCGCCCCCACCACC
This sequence comes from Hipposideros armiger, assembly GCF_001890085.2. Classification (NCBI taxonomy): domain Eukaryota; kingdom Metazoa; phylum Chordata; class Mammalia; order Chiroptera; family Hipposideridae; genus Hipposideros; species Hipposideros armiger. Next base: position 91,473 of record NW_017732176.1, on the reverse strand, counting down.
ACCACTATTCTCTATTCCTTCTTTCTCTAATTATACCTCAACCCCAATTTTATGCTCTTTTGAAAAAAAATCTAAGGCAACGTAACCAAAACGATTCCGTGAAATCAGGAGACCCATTCAAGGGGCACTCACGCCCCTCTCCCTCCTGCCTAAGAGCACAGGTGGCGACAACACTGCCAAGTGTAGAGGACACCAAGGGTATGAAGTCCCTGAGAATCCCACACAGGCTCCAGTGGGAAGAGTATGAAGAGTGCGAGCCTGGCAGCCAGAGGGAATGGCAAAACTCAGCATTTCTATAAATATGAGCATTTACAAAGCTCACTTCGTCCCCATGGCCTCTGCCTTTTGGAGATCTGGGTGCCTGTGAGGGCAGGCAGGACGAAAGGCACGAGATGACCCCTTGCTGTCCTCACCAACACAGCCGAGCGCCAAGCTCCAAGGCTCTTCTCAGTCCACCTGCATTCCTAGAGTGCTCGAAGTTCCACATGGGGCCTCGGCCGCCCAGGGCGATCCCTCTCCCTCCTCAGCCCCCAGACCCCGGCTCTGCACAAGTCAGGCATGCCAAGCAAGCTGCAGATTCTTTCCTTAAGAGAGGCTTCCCTTCCTGGCTTCTCTAAAGCCTGACCTTTAGCGTCCTACCAGCCTTCCTCTAAGAATGACAGAAGCCAAGAAGGGGGCCCAGGGTGTGGAAGAGCATGGCTACCCAAGGACAGGGGCTCCTTCTGTCAGAGTTAAAAATAAACTCTTAGTAATTTACACCCAGCTCCTCCCCTACACGGGCTAATGGGCTTTGGCAAATAAATCTCTCCCTGTGGAGGAAAGAAGGCCTCAGGGGGGACGGGAGGAGGCAGACAGGGAGACATGGTTTGCATGTGTAAATCTAGGTGACGGCAGAGGACCCCCAATCCCCCCAACCAAGTCCTACCTGGGCTCCTATCCTTCTCCCATATACCCCTTGTCTCAAAGAAGCCCTCATCCCAGAAAACAGACACCTGTGCCATGGTCAGTACTAACACCTGTCCAAGGAGTAGAAAAATCAGAAAGAAAAGAATGCCCAGAAACGAAATACTCTGCCCAGAATCCATCAGTTGAACAGGTGTCCCAGCTACCTGAGCCCCTTTCCTCACCTCCTTCTACAGGTTCCCAGGATCCATGGGTGGCAAGGGAAGAGGTGATCTCGATGGACCTCAATGGACACTGATTACCAATGCCCCTGCCCCCCACAGTCAGGAGGTAAAAGAAACCCATGCTAGGGCCGGCCGAGTGGCTCAGCTGGTTAAGAGCTCACTCAAGAGTTTGAGCTCTGAGCAACAGCGGCCCGAGCTGCACTACCAACAGGTGGCAGGATGGCTCAGCTAAAAAAAATAAAGAAAAAGAAAGAAAGAAAGAAAGAAAGAAACCCATGCTCTCTGTGACACCCTACAGGTGTCTGAGCTGGGAGGGCCAGAGGAGCCGTGGCCTGATTTATGAAGGAGGTCTGAGAGCCAGGGCCCAGTTATTCCCCAGTTATTCTTGGAAGCCAAGGAGATGAGGTCACATTTGTGAATGTGAATGTGGTAACCTGAAGCCCCATGCTGCGGGAGGTTGAGAGCATTGCTTAGCAACAAGGCAGGAGTCCTAGAGCAGGTAGCATGCTCAGTCACAGGGCAGTCAGGGTGAGGGCCTGGGACAGGCAGGCAGGCTTTCCTCCTCATCCCCACAAACCTTCTGGCAGAGAGGCCTGCTTGCAGGTGGAGCTTGGAGAAAGCCAGAGCTGGACGCAGACACAGAGGAAAGTCTGATGACTGATGAACTTGTTCGCCCTCCTCCCTGTCTCACCCTTCCCCTAGTGGGGAACAGGCAAGGCAGCTCCCCAGAGCCCTTGTGCACATACAGCTTGCTACCTGGACAAGCACCAGCCAAAGCTCACTCCCAGCATGTACAAAGCATGCTGGTCCAAAACCACCTACCAAGCTCAGGCTGGAAGCGAAGGGGCAAATGGGAAGGGCACATGTGAAAAGAGAGGAGTTCAGCAGAGTGGCAGGAAGATCTGGGACAGATACCAGGGCCTGGCACTGAGGGGAGACTGCGGCAGGGACAGGTTTATTTTTAGTTGTTGGGACAGAGGGGCTGAGTAACAGTCTAGGCCCTGGGGAGGAGACCGGGTTGCAAATGCCTAGGGTGGGCTGGCAGCCTTGTAGCAATACGGATCATCAAAATGGCAGCAAAGTGACCAACTCAAGCACCTGCCTGGGGAGGGGCTGGGGGAAAGGAGACCCCAGGAACATGAATGTGGAGGAGCTGGCAGGAGGATGGTCTCTTAGGCCCCTCCCCTACCCAGGACTGGAGAGATTTCATCTTTGCTTCAGGTTCAAAATAAGAGTCTTCACAGAGTTAGGCCAAACTAGAGAAGGCATGGACAGAATGGCTCCCTCTGTCCCCTCATCTCTGAGGCAGGAAAAGACTTCCAACAGTGGCCACGAAGCTTCTGCCTTTGGTCGCTGCTCTTCACCTCCCAGACAAGGCCCGGAGAATCAATGGCCATGGAGATGCTGGAAATGTCCCTTAAGAGTATGATGCCCTTTCTTATGACCCTTTGGGGCAGCTCAGGTTCCTAGCAGAATAAACACACAGCCTGGATGGTCTTGGAGGGAACATCAGTTACAGACAGAGATTGACCTTGAGGCCACGTCCCAGCCTGTACCACCTGCCAGATGGCACTCAAAGGTGTTTACTGGATTAGAGAATAAAGACCCCAAGAACTCTACACTGCCAGAGGCTGAGCACAACCTTATCCCCCTTTCCACTGTGTCTCTTCCTCCTCCAACCAAATCTGATGGCCTGGCACACAGGACCCCACAGTCCAAAGCTCCGGGGCTGAAATTACTGCTTTAGCCTTGAATAGGCAGGAAGAGAAAAGAGAAGAGACATCACCAGGCAGGCCCCTGTCCTCTTGCTTTTGCAGACCCTTTACCCAGTCCGGCAGTAAAAAGTGGTAAGTGCGTGTAAATCATAATTTCCCCATCAGCTCTGGGAATCAGTTTCCAACTATCACCTCACAACAGCCCCTGCTCCATACCCTGTCGCTGAGTGAAACAGAAGACATGCATTTGGATGGACAGAGCCACACACCAAAGCGAAGCCTGGGAGGTGGCAGCCCTCCCTCCACCAGGTGCCCCTGGATAGGGCACGGCCTGCATCATCAACCACAAGGGCCATGTTCAGCCCTACAGCTTCAAATGGGAAGAGTTTTGGATGGAAGACAAAGTATTCCCCATCTCTCTACCTGAGCAACCACTGCACTTAGATTCTTCTGATTTCAAGGAAAAAGTAGAGTCACACCCCATGGAATTTTACAGCCTGTCCTCTCTGCTAACTGAAACACAAGTCTTCACACAAGAGAAGGAGCAGCTAGTTATTAAGTAACTGGACACAGGCTTCCCTAGAGCCCAGAATTAAGCTTATCAAAAAGGCACGCACGCTGGCCCAGGTACTGCTGATGGCCAGTCATGGAGCAAGTCGGCGAGCTATCCTGCCGGCTCTCGGGCGCTTGCTTCCAGCACAGCCTTCCACTGTTGCACATGCCACTGCTCAAGAAGCCACGGGTGGCCTGACCCTCTGGTGTATGCAGTGAGGCCTGGAAAGTTTAACTGACCTACTCAAGGTCACACAACTAGCTAGCAGGGCACAAAGACTAGACCTTTGTGTCTCTTCCTAATCTAGCACATAACCCATAGTAACGGGCTCATCTCCAGATATTTCTATCCATACATATCTTATAATACAAAGTATCAGTATTCCCCTAAAGACTAGAAGAGGCAGAAAATACGATTTGGGTTACCAACCTTGTGGACATCAAGCTGCCCAGTGGTGTGGCCCCTTCTCTTGGCCAGTGTCCCCATTTATAAGGTGACCTATGTAGAAAGATCCTAGTGGTCAGTGAGTGGAGCTGAGTTTTGCAGCACTGCCAGGTCTACAGTCTGGTACTACTACCTCTGCCAAGCAGAAAGCCAAAGGAACCCAGACCAAGAGGGGGTCCCAGGGAGGCAGGTGCCAAGACATGGCTCTGATGCGGACACCAGATAAGGCCTGGTACGAGTATGTACCACTCAACCATTCTGGACTGGCCCAGCCTTTTCCTTGATGAGATGGAAGGTGTCAAGAAAGATGACAGGGCAGTGCTGTCAGCTCTAAGGTGGTTCAAGGTGTGGGTCCCTTTACCCCGGGGCCCTGCAAACTCAAGAACAACTGCCCTGCCCACCTACCTCCCTCTGGGACACCGAAGCACCTGGAAAGAAAGACGAATGCAGTACACGGAGGGGGAAAGGGAGCCCACATGACCCTTGGAAGGGGCTGAAGCAGAGGCGAGGAAGAAGGAAAGTAGGAATCCTGTGCCACAGACATCAAGCCACCAGGGAGAATCCTGGATCAGAACACAGCAGGGCCACCCGGGAATTGTTAAAGGACTCAGAAGCAAACACTGAGTGCCCTGTCCTTCCCTGCTGTGGCTGACACTTCTCCTGGCAGACTCCACAGCGAGACAGGAGCTTTAGCCCCTCCCACTACCCCAGGATCCGGCCAGGGATCAAGTCTGCCTCCAGCAGTCCTGAAGCTTGGCTCCTCTAGGCCTGCCCTGAATCCCCTGCACCTGCTACTTAAGTAAAACCATCAACTGACCATGGCCCAACTTCTCAGATCCCAAGCAGTTGAAACACCATAGACTGGATACCAAAACCTTCACCTTCCTGAAAAGGAGGCCCTTTATTTCCCAGACACCCACCAATATCTAGGCCGGAAGCCTTGGGCCGCTTTTCTCCACCCCCTGCCTTCTGTAAGCCACTGATCCCAGATCTTAGCTGGAGATTATGTTCAAGCTCTGTCAAAGCCCAGAATTCACAAGTGAAAAAGGACCATGAGCCAGGCCTGCTTTGATCCTTCCTCAGTGGATGCCAAGAGCCATACTGCAATAGACACGGGCCAGGGCCCCAAGAGAAGGACAGCGTCTCTGAAACCTTCCCTCAAAGAACCACAGGCCCCAACCTCAGCGACTCGTAACCTTTCTTTAAAACATCCTGTTAGCTTACTTCATGCCCCTTAAACACTTTAAAACTTGCTCAGGGCCCAGCAATGAGCTGTCCTCAGCTCCTCTGGCCCTCACAGGTTTCCATTTCAAAGCTCCTCTATTCCCAACCATACGATTTAACCCCTAGACCAGCCAAGTCCTGTGGAACTTTCTACAAGGATGAAAACATTCTTCTGCACTGCTCAATTCCGTAGCCATTCGCCACACACAGCCACTGAACACTCCAAATGTGGCTAGCAACTGATTTTTCAAATTTATTCAGCTTAATTTAATTAATTTAAATTTAAACAGCCATGCGTGGCTACAGGGTACCACATTGGACAGTGCAGCCTAGACTACATGTTAATTTCACCTCCCCAAATCAAGTTCTTGACTCCTACACACACACACACACACACAAAGCCCACTTTATGTGTCTGTGTCCTCCATACAACTAAACATACGGTAGGATGCTCAACCATAGTGGATATAAAAGAGGCTGGTTTGGTCAATGAGACTTTCCTCACTTTGTGATTCCAATCCAGCAAACCCCAATTGGGAACACTGCCCGTCACCCAGCCAGACTACCGGTCTTGCTCCTGACAGGTACACAGCATCAGGTGTGCTGGATAGGATGTTGCCTGTGCTGTGGGGATGTGGGAGCTCTGGTGTGCCCTTTAACAGTGTCCAGACCAACCATGGGGAGGTTCAGCAATTCTTCAGAACACCAAAAAAAGCCATATCACAGTGACAATAAGTGACCGGGGGACAGAAGACTGCTGGAGAAAGGAAGAAGTAACCACGGGACCATGTTTCTCTAATCCATGCAATAGAAAGATATACAGAGATAAGTTATGACAACATTCTATATTTTATAAAGCAATAACATGCTTCACCTAGTAAGAGTCACACAGTAGAGAGGGACAACAATACCAGCTTTAATTAAATTTGTTCAGCTAATACCTAAGAGTCACCATGACACAGTGAGGCAGGAAGCAGCTAAGGAACCCCATGGGGAATGCGACCAATTCCCACAGAAGTGGGTTGAGACTAGGTGTCCCTATCAAATAGTTAATAGAATTCCCATATTCTTGTACAAAAAAATAATAACAAATAAGATTTCTATCGAGCACTGCTAAAAGGGGGAGGGGTGCTAAAAAAGCTTGTTTACCAAAGATTCAAAACTCATGGGGCTACTGCTGAGCTGGTTTATAAATTGCCCCTCCAAACTTCAGCGATTATTTCTGGGGAGGTGATAAATACCTGCCTAGCACCCCCTCAACCACAGTCAAGGAGGGCCTCGGGTAAGAGTGAAGTTCCTCCGGCTTGAGGGACTGGAACAGCCGCCAGTCCCAAGTCCTAGCCTACTGATGTTGCTGCAGTTATAAAGTGGGAAGAGGCCTGATACTCGGACTCAAGCATCCTGGGTTCTAATCCTGGCTCTGCCAAGTGCATGGCTGTATTACCTCAAGCAAGTCTATCCTGGACCTCACTTTTCTTATCTGCAAAATGAGGGGGTTAGAGGAGATGACCTTAAAGCCTCTTCTGACACTGACTGAAGTACGAGTATGACTCAAAACTCAGCAAAAGCACCCAGAAGAGATGGTGAGGTGAGGTCACAGCACTCACCAAAAGCATTTAAATGTTAGATCTCTCAGGTGGAAGTAGAGAGGCAGCAAGGCAAGCTGAGACTATTTTTTTAAGCACTGATTTCACTTAATAGGGCTAAAAGGTCACAGACCACAGATAGGGAGCAGGGCATCTGGGCAGTCACCACCTCCCATCGACTCTCAGAGCTGTGAAGCAGCAGAGGCCTTGCTGCCGCCCTGCAGCTCCGCTCAGTGCCGCAAACCCCCGGGAATGGCCTGACACACTGTGCAGAGGTCCTCCCTTGTTCTTCAAGCCCTTTCCAGTTGGGGCAATCCCTCCTGCCCCCCCACCCATCTTCCTCCCTTATTTTATAATCAAAACACTCCTGGTTTTGAAAATCACTTCACTAATCAGCACCTAAGGTTAAGTTAATCAAGAGTCAAGATCTAGAAATCTCTTTGGTGCATGCCTAGAACAGGATTCTTTGAACCAAGTTCCCCCCTACAACTGTAATTATGTCTTAGCCAATATTTGGATATGAAGTGCTGTTGACACTGCTGTCAGTCTCTGAATGCCTCATCCCTTCTTTCTTCCTCTATTATTAAGTTTTTATACAAAGATGTGGGGGAAATCTATAAAAGTTGAGTCAACTTATAAGATCTGGGAGCAGGCTGCCTATCAAAACAGATTCTGACTTCAGTCTTCACCCACTAACTGGAGAAGGATAAACTACGAGCGTTATTTAAAACGCTGCTGGATTTTCCCTTTCAGAACTCAAAAGGGGGAACTATCCAAATCTCCTATTAATTACAACAGAAATCTGCATTGCCACACAAAAACATCTTAGAGGGTGGTTTTGGTGTCTATGAAATAAATTAAGAAGTTGAGAGCTTCTGTTCTGAAGTCTTTACACACTATTCCAACTCTCCAAGAAAATGAGTAGCCAGTGTCCCCAAATTGCTGATGGGTGAAGGCGAATAGCGTCTCAGAGAGGACAGAAAATTCTCCTGGAAAGAAATGTCTGTCACTTCCTCAATGATACAGGTTAACTGTGGTCAAGCAGTATTCTCTCAACTCCACTCCCCAAGGTCAGAGCCACGGTCGAACTACTCCCACTCCCTGCCCCTAGTTGTAAGTACAGAAAAAGTGGTCCAAGGCACAAAAAGTATTAAAGTGTTCAAGGTACTGATATATTCCTTCTCCAATAGTCAAACACTAAACACCAACCAAAACCCCATAGCAACACCATAAAGTAGAAACCATAGAAATCTGACAGTGTTGGAACTAGTTGAAAGCTCTCTCCAAAAAGGTTGGATGAAAGCAGCAAGAAAATAATTTTAGAGGTCTTAAAATCTAGAAATTGGACATGCTTATCCTCTATAACCCTGAAGTATGTTCCAGAGTTTTATTACAGCTAATTACATATTCCAAACGTCCCACCCATAACACATATCTGAGTTTTGTATTAATAGCTGAAATACAGCTAGCCCTGCAGGTTGAGGGGGAAGAGAGAAATACAACACAGGAAGTAATTTTCTCCTCCAATCATTAAGATACCCCAAGGGAAATAGGCCTGATGTACCACCTTTAGAGATATGGTTTAATCCGTAAATCCTCCCAGAGAGAAACATCTTGAGTGCTTCTGAACACTGGCTACCACTGCACTGGGGACCCACTCATCTCATCAACCTCCAAGTCTATTCTGTTTAACTTCTGAAGTAGCTATTCTCACTGAAATTCCCATTCTCCCCCTACCAAACCCTCTCAAAAAAAAAAAAAAAGAGGTTGGGCTTCCCCAACTCAAGGGCAACGCTCCCTCCCACTGTCCAACAATGGTCCATGTCCAGGACTCAAGCGGCCACCCACCTCTGATCGGAGGAATCAGTACCGGCCCGTGTGTGGTTTCCAGACCGGGTTTACAATGATCATTGGAGCTATGGAAACAGCAGACGCCGTGCGGGAGCCTGCTGGCCTCCCATCTGGAGCCTCACAAGCACTTAAGGTAGGAGGGCGCCTGCTCTCGAATCAAAACAATCCCTCCTTCCCCCGGGGGGCGGCGGCCGGGCGGAATCCCCAGCCTTGCACCTACCTCCCGGGCCGGCACGACGCAAGGCGGCACGGCCGCAACTCGCGAGGCCCAGGGAAGTGAAATCACACATTCCGGCTCCCAAATAAGGAGCGAGGCTAAATAAACTCTGAGATCCGACTTCTCAAAACCAACCGACCAACCAGCTCAATGAGTAATGGGCCTTTTGTGCCCGCAGAAAGAAAGGAAGGAGGGAGCAGAGGACAGGGAACCACAAACCCCGAAAATCACTTCCTCGAGACGCGGTGAAATTAGCAGAAGTGGTCTCGAAGCCAACCGTTCCAACTCGGCTGGATTTGGCTCAAACCCCAAAATGGCAGAGTCCTCAAGAGTCCTCTCGAGCCCTCGCCGCTCACACCCCGAGGTGACCGGAAACGCGGTCCCGGTGGCGTGGTCGGCTGGGCCCTGACCTTCCCGCGGCCCCCGCCCCTGCCGCGCACTTGGCACCCTCGGCGCCGGGACCCACCGCCCCGCAGCGGCCCGGACGCCCCGTCCCAGGAAAAGAAAGGGTCGGCGCGGTCACGCGGAGCGGCCGTGCGCTCCGGCCGCCCCAGGGCGCTGGGGGTCGCCCCTAGGAGCCCCCCTCTGCCCGTCCTCCCTTTCCCCTGGCCCCCCAAACCTACTTTTAGGGCGAATTTCTCCTGGGTCCTCTTGTTGAAGATCTGTAAAACTTTCCCGTTGATGCCCAGCCCCAGGACCTGGGTGGTGACCTTGTAGTCGTCGATGATGGCGTTCTTCTTGATCTGCAGGCTCGACCTGACGTGGAACTGGGGAAACTGCTGCGGGATCTGCGTCGGCAGCTGGGCCGGGGCGGGGGGCTGCGGCGGCGGCGGCGGCGGCGGGTTGGGGAACAGCACCGGCGGGGTCTGGCCCTGGGAGTTGGACAGCATGGTGCCGGGAGACGCGGGAGCAGAGGCGGGAGGGCCCGCAGCCGCTCCCTCCTCGGGCTCCGGACGGGGTCCCCGCCACCCCCCGCCCGGCGGCGAAGTTTGCTCCGGGCTGGGGCCGGCTTCCCCGGCCCGGCCCGGCTCCAGGCTCGGCGGGTCGCGGGGCTCCGTGGGTCCCGCCGTGCGCCGCTGGCGCCCACCCGCCCTATTCCCTCCCGCCCACCCTCCCCCCGGGGGCTTGACGCTAGGAGGAACGCGGGACGGCAGGGGCCCAGCCCGGGGGGAAGCGGCCGCGCGACAAAGTACCCAGCCCCGGGGCCGGCGGCCGCGTCACAGCCTCGTCTGCGTCCGGGGCCGGTCCTTAAAGGGGAGGGTCGGAGGGGGCAGGGCTTGGGGAGGCGGGGCCGGGCCGGGGAGGTGTGGGCGTGGGGGTGGGGCTGGCCTTAAAGGGGAGGACGCGAGGCATCCGGAGCGTAGAGGGCCGGGCTGGGGTCTGGGGGACAGGGATTGGGGACCGTGAAATCCTAATTCTTAATTAATCAGGGCCACGCAAAGAGAAGGCGGAGGCGTATGGAAGTAGATGCATAATTTAGATAGAAAGTCCACTTTTTTATCCAGCTGTCTGGCTCTTAGCAGCAGCCAATTGGAAGAGAAGGTGTATTTTGAGGGAAAGGGGTGACTAGGGAGTATGGGCTGAATGAGACCTCAGGGGTGAGCTGAAGCTAGAGTCCATCCTAGGAATAGGTGTGAGGCAAATATTAAATATTTTCTTAAGTTGAACATTTTCCTCTGAGTTTTGTATTTCTTTTCTCATAAATTTATTGTTTTCAGTGAAGACTTATATGTAACTATGAAGAATTTTGTAATCAATAGCTCTGAACATTTTTTTTTTCACGTAAACTAGCTTTTAAAAACAGGACACGGGGTGGGAAGAGGATGGATTGACACTCAGACTTCCTGAATTCGTGAGCTTTTACCAACTTGCTGGCTGTGTGACCCTGAGCAAGCCCTCTGTGGGAAGAATAGCAAGCAGTACGTTTCATGGCGTTGTGGACAGCGTTCACAAGACTATGTAACAAACGGGAAGGTCTGGTGGATAGGTTCTGATTGCCAATGTAGAGAACCTAGATCCTGAATCTACAGTCATGAGGAGAAGTGGGAATTTTTTAAGAAGCAGAGTTCTAGTCCATGTTAGCCCCATGTCTCCAAGGAAGACCAAAGATGTAGGCGGACCTATAGTGTAACCCACATCAGGAGAGGAGGCGGTGTATAGAGGCCCACATCAGGGGCTTGGGGGTGATCATCAAATACATCCCTGCTGACCTCCTCCCAGCTCTGACTAGTAGAACAGTTGAGAAATAAGACAAAAGAACCAGACAGGCGATTACTGATAAGGCTAAATTAGACAATGGCTACGCATGCTCCCTACTATGTCCCTCAACACTCTAGAGCTCCCTTGTCCGGGGAGACCCAGCTCAGGAAGAAGGAGAGAAGAGAACATGCTGGGGACAGGGGCCCTTGGGGACTGAGGCCAGGCAGGGAAGGAATGAGGGGTGAGTGGAAGGCAGGAGTTACCCTCCCAGCACAGTCGCTTCCGGGACCGGCAAGGTTCACTTCACCGGCCAAGGAGAGAAATAGTTCCCCTAACACAAATGTTTGCTCTTTTCAAGCAGAGTTAATTTAGTGTACACCTTGACTGAGTATAAGGTGCCATGCTTGGTTGGCCCTGCGGTGGTGAGTTGTAATTCAGGGAAGAAGACACACAGGTACCAGGGGGACAGCATCACAAGCGTGGCACAGACACAGGTCTGGGAGGAGAAGGCGGAGGGATTCACCTCTGGCAACAGGACCCAGAGCTTCCTCCTGTGCTGCAAGATGGATGTGGTTAGACATTTCCCCCAAACCCTGACTCTTCAAAGACAGAGACTGCCTAAGGCTACAGAGATCAGAAGACACCTTTACCTCACTAGAGCTGTAGAATTGCTGTCACCTCCCAAGGCACACATGGGAGATGCCCAAGGGGCCTATTGAGAGGCGGAAAGCTCCAACTACTCAGCTGATAGGAGGTCCAGAGTCTGGGGCTGCTCAGGGCTCTGAGTTGGTCTTTTGTCCTCTGCAGAGGGTCGCTAGGGGCTTCCAACTGCTTAGCATTGAGCTGTCACCTGCTTCTCTCCACAAGGCTAGAAAGATGACAAGCTCTATATGCCCTTTCAGAGGCGGCCAGGTGCCATGGAAAAGAATACAGAATTTAGAGGCAAGTGGCCTGAATTCCAATGTATCCTCAAGTTGAGCTACCTTGAGTCAGCCATGTATCCTCTCTTTGTATCTGAAAAAAAATGAGAACAATTCCAAAGCCTACTTTCAGGGCTGAGTGAGAATTAAATGAGATGGTGTTTATAACTATTGATATAGAACTATATAATTTATAACCTATAAATTATCATGAAATAGTCAATATTATCATTATTGAGGCATTGCTGGCTTGCTCCTCAGCTCTGTGGATCACTGCCTGGAGATGGGTCCCTGATATTAAGCTGCCTGCTTACCTAGAATGGGTCTCTGGGGAAGTACGGAAGCCCAGTGACCTAGGATAACAAGATAGCTGAAAACCCAGCTGGAAACTCCTCCTGGAGTTACAAGGGCCAATTAGGCTTGGGGGGCACATAAGAACTCTAAGGGCTTGTACATAGAACATAGAGATTACATAAACTGCACACAACACCCTGAAAACACACACATATATGAACACAAACACATAGGCATAATGTGATTGGCATGTAACAGACATGAAATAAATGCATAATGCATAAATAATAACTGGAATCAGGTGGACTAAAGGAAAAAGCACTAGGCAAGAGATGCAGTCTTAAATTCCATTCCAGTACTAACCAGCTATGTAACCTCATGAAACTCCCTTGCACTCTCAGTTCCCTCTTTATCATCTGTAAAATAGTGACAATAACATTTGTCCTGCCTACCTCGTAGAGCTACTGTAAGGATAAAATAAAATATTTCCCTTAGGATACAGAAGTCCGAAGTCCTGTTTATATAACACCAAGCTTTCAACCATCTGTAATGAACTACTTAAACAGTTTTTCTGGATATGCAGAAGCCCTTCAAAAGTTAAAAGTATATGCAAATAGAAAGTACTATTTTTGTCTGCTATTGGCATACAAACACATATGTCATGCAATATTATACACAGAAAGACAATTTAAAGACCTCAGGTATATAAAATTGGATTATTTATAATCCTTGAGTCATGACATACCTTCATCATTGGATCATTGGTCCAAGTATCTCTTCTTTTATTTTATAGGTATTTGTTATTTTTAATAATGCAATAGGCGCCTGTGAATCCACTACCCAAAATTAAAACAAGGACCTTGACAATAACATACATCTAACTAGGTGGTTCCTCCATCTCCCCCCAACCCACCTCTGTTTCCCCAGCCAAAGATAACCTTTATCTTGAATCCAATGGTCACTATTCCCCTGCTTTCCTTTTATAGTTTTATTTCATAAGGACACATTAGAGGCATAGGAGACTGCTTCATGAAAGATGAAGCTCATGTGTCTTAAAAGGGAGATGGATAAGGATGACTTTATCAGCAAGATGAGGTTAAAATAAGGAAACATCTTGTCATAGTTTCAAAGTAATCTCACCTTCTCATGGTGGTGATGATGATGATGATGACAATGACAATAATCATTGAGTGCTTACTCTGTGGCCAACATTGCGCTCAGCTCCCTACCCAAACTATCTCATTTAAATCTCATAAAGACCTGTGGAAGATGTCAATATTGGACCAATACCCATTTTCTCCTCTGATAGTAAAGAACCTCCAATATTTAGCTAAGCCCCTGACTGCTTGGAATAAAAATTACATTTCCCAGCCTCCGTTACAGCTGGCTATGTTCATGAGGTTAAGTTCTAGCCAATGGTTTGTAAATAGAACTGTTGGAAGGAAAGAGATAGGTCCTCCTATTTCCCCTCCTCTTTTATCTTTCCTGCTGGCTGGAATGAAAATCTGATGGCTGGAGCTTGAGCAGCCATTTTAGATCAGGAAGTGGAGACAACAGGTTGAGGATGACAGAGCAAAATAATAGAAAGAGCTTATTATGTCCTGAGGAGTATGGATTCATCATATCAGCCCTAAACTACTCACCCAGACTTTTAAGAAAGAGAAATAGGAGGCAGTTTCTGGAGGTGTTAACCTGCTGCCTTCTCAGGCCACCAGGGCTCTGATAATAAACACTTAACCTATGACACCCCCCCAAAAAAATAAAAAAGAAAAAAAGAAAGAAAAGAAAGAAAGAAAGAAAGAGAAATATATGCCTTTCTTGTTACAGTAACTGATGCATTCAGTTTTCTATCATTCGCAGAGAAACTTGATCCTAACTATTGTACAACCCTGTGGAGTATGTACTGTTATCCTCATTTATCTATTTTATAAATGAGAAAACTGAGTCCTAGAGAAATTAAATAACTTTCTTAGGGTCACACAGCTGGCAAAGGACAGAACCCAGGTCTTTCTGACCCAAAGTCCATGTTCATGGCCCCCACTTTAAATCCCGAGCAGACATATACCCACATATCCTTCTTGATGTCAGGAATATAGCATGTGGTATTTCTGAGCAGGAATGGCCTAAAGAACTATGAGCTATACTATCATTTTAGATAAACTTTAATCTCACATATCCCAATTTCCCTCAATCTTCTAATATAGACTTGTGTTGATTTGCGTGGCTGGATTATATTATAAGATATGAATCATGAATCATGACTCCATTATGGTCTCTCTTCTCCAAGCTTTCCCCACCCTCCCTTCACATCATCAGGCAGTGAAAATTTCCTATTTTACTCTGATATGACATTATGAGTGGATGACAGAGGGTAGACATCTACAGAGGTGGATCTGCCCTTGATAAGATAGGATCACCCATAGGCTGTTGAATAGGCATAGTCTCACAGATAAAGTGGCCTTTGTAGCTACTGCTGGTACTAGTATGGCAAACAAAACATTGCAGGAGGGAGGAATCATGAGTTACAGGAAAAGTCTGACCACTGAAAACTCATCCTTAGAAAGGCTGATGACGAGGCCAGGGAGAGAGAGAGTCTTCATGTCATAGGCTAATAATATTCGATAAAATGAGAAATTCCCCAAAGCAAGAATGACAGATATGTAAGAATCATTAGTCACAAAAATTTCTGAAGTCTCTAGAAGTGTTCAGGGCTAGATCCATAGAAAGAAATTCTACCCAAAGCAGGTGCTGTCAGTAGTGCACTACCCACAGGGGAAGAAATGCTCTGCTCCCACACTGAAATGCCTTTGTCTGCACCCCATCAATTGACAGTTTAATACCACACCATGGAGCAGCTGGAGCAGTGGGGAAGAACGGGAATGGAAAGAGAAAGAAGGAAGTACCCAAAGGGGAACAAAAACTTAGCCTCAGCACATCAACAGACATAACATGGTCCAAAGGGACTACAAATGGGACTAATTAGGACTGTAGCTTGCATAATTATAAATTCTGCAGCTTAGTATGGGAATTGGAGGGAAAAGAGGTAAATATTCCACCATATTCAAGCTGGTTCAAAGTTGTTGTCCCCATCTTAAAAAGCTTTGCCCCTCCAGACTTGCCTGTATCCACCATGTCAATTGCAACTCAGGTAAGTATTCAGCCTGGAGGGTGGATTGGGGAAGGGAGAAAGGAAAAGGGGATTTGCCATCCAGGAACACAACCAGGGTGTGTCAATCCAAAAGGTCATTCAGCCTCTGCCTGGTGGGTGACCTGATGATCCCTGGATGTTTCCCCTTCGTCACTTAAGGTAAGTAAATGGAAGTGGGAGGGTAGGAAAGGTAGAGAAAAGGGGTGCATGTGTGTGAGTGTGTGTGTGTGTGTGTGTGTGTGTGTGTGTGTGTGTAATGGTTCGTGATTTCCTAAGGGTATAATGATAAATATCTTCACATGAGAACATAACTTTGAGGCAGCAGGGCATCATGGAATCAAATCCTGAGTTCAAATCCCACCTCCTTCACTTACTACTATATTAACTACACCTCAATGTTCTCTTTCTATAATGAAGGGGATGATGCTAGATTAAATTTACTACATGCAACACTTTGAACTGTTATTGACACATAGTAACTGGCTTCTAAATGTGAGCTGTTATTACGCAGTAGGTACTTTCATACCAATCATCTTCTTCAGTCCTCTCAACAAGGCTGTAAGTAGTAGTATTTCTGCTATTTTGATGGTTGAAAATACTGTGGCTCAGAAAGAGTCCATGACTGGCCAAAGTTATCACACTAGAGTGGGAAGAGTCAGAATTCAGACTCAGGCTTTTTTTTTTTTTTAATTAAATGTATTGGGGTAACAATGGTTAGCAAAATTACATAGGTTTCAAGTGAACAATTCTATAATACGTTATCTATATATCACATTGTGCCCACCACCCAGAGTCAGTTCTCCTCCCATCACCATATATTTGACCCCCTTTACCCTCATCTACCACCCTCCTCCCCCCTTTACCCCTGGTAAACAGTAAACTGTTGTCTGTGTCTATGAGTTTTTGTTTCTATATTTGTTTGTCTTGTTCCTTTGTTGTTTTCAGTCTTAACACCCCACATATCAGTGAAATCACATGGTTCTCGACTTTTTCTGACGTATTCCACTTAGCTTAATAATCTCAAGATCCATCCATGTTGTCCAGGCTTTTCCCACACATGTCAGAGTCCATGTTCCTAAATGCTCTTATAAGTGGTCCACCTGCCTGGCACCTGCCAGGCTGCTCTGGGGAAGCCATCCCAGGCTGTGTGCACAGCTCAGGAGAAGGAGGCACACTCTGAGATCTTGAACTTACTCAGATTCCAAAGACCTCCCTCTAAGAGAGTTAAAGGCAATGACTAAAGTTATTTTAGCATTAATGAGTTTGGGATCCTAGCACATGTTCAACTTACTCTATACCCATAAAACAAAAACTCCCCACACCCACTCTCCTCCCCCCAGTCTCTGGCAAATACCATTCCACTTTCTGTCTATAAATTTGACTACTCTAGGAAACTCATGTAAGTGGAGTCATACAGTGTTTGTCCTTTTGTCACTGGCTTACTTCACTTAGCATAATGTCTTCCATTGTTGTAGCGTGTGTCACAATGTCTTTCTTTGTTTAAGGCTGTGTTGTATGTATGTATCTACCATGTGTATATACCACCTTTTGTGTATCCTTGCATCTCTCGATAGACACCAAGTTTGCTTCCACCCTTTGGCTATTGTGAATAATGCTGCTATGAACATGAGTGTACAAATATCTGTTTGAGCCCCTGCTTTTAATTCCTTTGGGTATATACCCAAAAGTGAAATTGCTGGATCCTATGGCAAGTCTATGTATAATGTTTTGTTTTTATTAAAGATTTTTATTGGGGAATTGGGGGGATGGGAACAGTGCTGGGGAATTGGGGGAAGGGGAACAGAGAAGTTGCTATCCTTTTGTTCTCCGGTCTAGTTGTGGAGGACGTTGCTTCACTGGCCCAAGTTGGCACCATCATTGCACTCTTCTCGGGCGAGGCAGAACAGTCGCCAGCTTCTGGACGGGCGCTCACGGCGGCTGCTGGCCGCTCACACTGGCTGCTGGCTACACACGGTAGCCCATGGCAACCCACTGCCACAGGGGCTGCAGCCTATGCTGTCGCCGGCGACTCACGGCAGCCCAGCTCCAGGTCGAGCTGTTGTTCAGCATCTTAGCTGTAGAGGGCAGTGTCACTGGCCCTCATATGTGGGATCCGAACCAGGGCCCTCTGGCGTCCCAAGCCAGTTGTTTTTTTTTTTTTTTAACCATCACACCACTCGGCCGGCCCTATGTATAATTTTCTAAAGAATTGCCATGTTTTCCACAGCAGCTGCATCATTTTACAT
Source organism: Hipposideros armiger (assembly GCF_001890085.2). Classification (NCBI taxonomy): domain Eukaryota; kingdom Metazoa; phylum Chordata; class Mammalia; order Chiroptera; family Hipposideridae; genus Hipposideros; species Hipposideros armiger. The sequence continues at coordinate 73,949 of NW_017732176.1, read as the reverse complement.
TCCCACCAGCAATGCACAAGAGTTCCAATTTCTCCACATTTTACCTAACACTTGTTATTTCCAGGTTTGGGTAATAGCCAGCCTAACGGGTGTGGCCTTGAGAGGGTTTAAGTGTGGTGCTCCAGGGCTTATAAATGTACAGGTTCATCCAGAAAGTCCTCACTAAAGAGGTGACATTTGACGTAAGCATCTCAAGATGGGCAAGAATTCTCCAGGCAGAGGAGGACAACCACTTAGAAGAAAGAGGTAACACTGAACATTGGAATGGAGAGAAATGAGAAATTGCATGGGCTGTTTAGAAGCAGCAGGTGGTCATCATGGGCTGGAGTGTACGGTGTGTCGGGGGGAATATCAAGATGTGAGGCGAGAGGCAGATTTAAGGGCAAGAAATTCCACGAAGGCTTTGGGGTTCGAGCAATGGAGCCATTGGTGATATACATGAAAGTGGCTGGCAAACTTCAACACGTTATATAAATGTAAGAATTTAGAACAAAGGAGAGAAAAGTGTTTCAAGAAATAAAGATACTAAAGACTAAAGCACAGTGCCTGGAAAATGGAGGCAACTTCTGGCACCTGCCAGGGAAGACACGGGATCCCCAGGGTGCTAGCCCCGACCCATTCCCACCCTGTTGGTTCCAAGTACACAGGTAAGCAAGCAGCACAAGTAGCCTGCCCCTGTTGACCTCTCCAGTAGTGGGGAGCTCCTGCTGACCATTAGATGGGAGAGTCCTGGCCTCCAGGCCAGAGGACCCAGGAGGGCAAGTCCATCCTGCTCCCTCCTGGACCACGGCACTCAGCAATGTGTCATCCACTTCTAGAGCAAGATTCTGAGTCATTGAGACACTGGGACAATCTCAAACCTGAGCAGCCATCTGCCTCTGACAGCCTCCTCTAAGCCTGAAGTAGGGCCCAAACGAGGTCTGCCCAATACAGATGTCTCACTGTCCCTTCTCCCATGAGTAGAGAGGCAAAGGATCCTTCCCTATATTTAACATATAGGAGATTTATAAAATCACAGGATTCTTTTCTTTTTTTAATCTTTAATACATTCACATGGTACAAAACGCAATAGCCCAAAAGGATATACAGTAAACTGCTCCCTCCCACCCTAACCCCTCAGCCACCCAGTTTCCCACCCCAGTTTCTCATGTATCCTTCTAGAGGTATTCCAGCCAGTCCCACCTTCCACCTTAGACATAGCTGGTACTGTGTTTGGCCTAAATTCCAGGATAGCAGATCCTTACTCAGAAATCATGCTGTTAAGAGGAAAGCCCTGAACCAACCATGCCATGCAAAGTCAGAGCTTGGACAGCCTTAGGCCAGCGCCAACCTCCAGCGCAGCCTTCACTCTTGAGTGCCTGGGATCAAGGAGTCCTCCCAGGAGCGTGAGGCTTCTCCTGGCATCATGAGGGAAGCATATGATTCCTCACGGAACAATAGTAAGTGGGGGATGACAGCCAAGGGATGCATGAGTAGGGAAGACAGTGGGACAAATTCTGGAAAAGGGGAGATGGGAGATGATGCTCCCTGGTTGTAAGCGTGAGCCAGGAGGCCAAATCTGGAGCTGACTGGCTGCCCACTTGAGTCTATGGAGTTGTTTGGTGCGAAGGCCCCTGTAAGTCAGATGGAGAATGACTAGAAGGGTAGCAAAGAGGTGGCGCGTGGGCAGCCTTCCCCTGGGCCTTCCCCAGACAGGTCAGGGCTGAGCAGAGGTGTTTCAAGTGTTGGTGTAATCGCAGCTGCCTGGGCCACAGAGCTCCCACCCACGTCACTCCCCAGGAATCTGGTTCTTGTTTACCGTGGAGAAGTGTGGTTATTACAGAGCCTCGTGGCCCTCCTCCAGCTTCCCCGGAGAGTGTGTGGAAGAGCCCAGGGCCTGGGAAGGGAGAGTTGCTGAGTGGGAAGACCGGCAGACTTCCGGGCCCCGCCCCTCCCAGGGCTCCCTGGCCAGGGCAAGTTGGAGAAGGGCCTCGGAGGACTGACTCCCAACACACCTGGGACCTACCTTCCTAGAGAGTTGGGAAACGAAGGCGTAGGGAAGCAGAAGAGGCAAATGGAGGTGAACAGGCCAGGAACAGCTCAAGGAACCAGGAAGAAGTGGATTCTTGTGTGCTCTGTCTGTACTGTGCTACGAAATAAGAGAAACCTGGGCAGGAAATGAGGATGCTGAGGAGATTTATGTTCTGCAAAGTTTGTATCCAGCCCTAGTGACTTGCCCAGTGCCAGTCACAGCATTGATACATATTTTTGCTGGATGGATCGAATGGAAGATGATGGATGGCATATAGGAAAAGACAAATAAAAGTCAAGATAATAGCTCCCATTAATTGAGCACCTATTATGTTTCTGACGTGGTTCTAAGTGCTTTCCATGTGTTAACTCAATCAATCCCCACAACAACCCTACAAGGTAGGTGTTACTTATGTCCTTCCAATGGCCCAGATGAGGAAATTGAGGCCCAATGAATTTAAATGACTTAAAGTAAGGACTGGAGTCGGGATTTGAATGTAGGAAGCTAAGACCCAACATTGTCTTCTCAGGCACCAAGCTCTCCTGAACAGGGAGCAGGGCCAGCTGGAAAGGGACCACCCAAAGCCACACAGCTGCTACAGCTTGGGATAAAGCTCTGAGTTCCTCTTCCATCAATTACCCTGCTGTGACCTCATCCCCATCCCAACCCCTGGGTGGGCTCCACTGGACCGTTATTCCAGGCTCAGAAAAAATCATAATAAGACTAAGATGAATAATGCTTTTACCAAACCAAAATTCCAATAATCTATTAATTTGGCGCAAGAACTTGGTATGGAAGGCACAAAAAGGCGTGGGCCCCAGGGACTAGAGGATCCCAACACCCCACTCTCTCTAGCTCTCTGTGCTATCTCTCCTTGATGCCCTTTTCTCTTCTGTTCCCTTTGTGTTTTTAAGAACACTGTCAAAATGAGGAGGTATTTCTGAAACACCAGCTTGGTTCATTTACTCCCGCTACAGCTGTCTGCTCTTTTCTTCCTAGGAAGTTGAGTTAACAAGGTAGTATGAAAATCAGGTCATTTCACTGTTTTTCAGAGTTTTCAGAGGCCACGGTGCTGCAAATGGAAATGTCAATGTGGGATAATTACGTGGGCCCCAACGCCCTGTTTTCTTACTACCACTTATCCATAATCGATTCCTGAAAAAGACAAAGGATGTGAATAATCAGCCAAGCAGATGGAGTGTCAGGCGGCCAGGCCAGAACAGAACAGAAAACACAGCTCCCCTGAAGGGAGAGGGAAGAAAGGCCTGTGGCCCAGAGAATGGTCTGGGCTGTGGTGACAAAACAGGCTATAGAGAAAGGGAAAGGCATAGGGCTCAGACCTGCAGACAAGGTATGTGCAAAGGAACCATTTAATCACTGGAGTAGTCCTTTAACATCTTATAGCAGTGGGAAGCTCTCTCTAGGAAATGGGGAAGCAAATAGTAAGGAAAGACTCTGAGGATGTCACTAAAGGAGGAAGCATCGCATTAGAATAAGGATGAAAGATCACACAAGTCCTGGAAACCAGTTATTTAAAGACACTCCTTGTAAAACAGACACACACACACACATGCCCACATGAACACACACACACACACACACGGATACACACACACACACACACACACACACACACACACACACAGTTTTCTTTGGCTGGCTTCTTTGCCTTTAGGTCTGGCTAAGGAGATGGGGCCAGGCGTTTATCATTGGGCATTTTAGTTAGTTTCACTTCCTGTTTCTCATGCTGAAAGCATAATAATCATCATCATGATAATAATGATTCCGAAGCCTTGCCTTTGCCTCCTATTTATCTAGGGCCTCCCAGAAGTGTGTGTATAAGTGGGAGGGGGAGAGTACAGTTTATCTACTCCATCAGTCAACAGCTGGGGGTGGAGGCAGGCCTGGAGGTGACGGTGGGGGGTAGGAATTAGCAATGGAAATTATTAACCTCATTTTTTTTCCAAGAAGAGGAATCTAAATGAGTTAGTAGTTTCCCCCAACTGGCTAATCTCACCATAGGGACATTTGTAAGTCCCTTCTCCCAATAAAAAAATAATAAATCCTCCCCAAAACATTTCCATCCTCCACTCTGCCCTAACCAAGGAAATCCTTGTGATCTGAGGCCCAGAGAGTTTAAGCTAACTTCCTGGTGTCTCATAGCAGGCCAGGAGGAAAGATAGGACCAGTCCAGACTTCTGCAACCTTTCTGAGTTGTAACCGACTCCAACTCGGAATTCCCACCCCAGGGAATTTCCAACTCTATGGGGAACTGGTGAAGTTGTTAGGAAAAACAACTATTTCTGCTCAGGAAAAAATATGCAGTCCCTGCAGACTTGAAATCCTAGGACAATAAGAGAGTTCGCTCTTAGTGAGAATGTGCTGAGAACGTCTAGGATTCGGAGGGTATAAGAGAAGCAGCTTCCAGACATTGGTCAGGAATAAGGGCTCATGGAGTAGAGGTGTCAAGCCAGTATTTTCTTTTTTTTTTTTTTAACCGCCATTGAAGAGCTGTCCTCTAAGGACAAAGGTTGAGCCCTTTACACGCTTGGGAGACTCAGACGGGAGGGGAGAGACGGGCGGAAGGAGCCATTATCTGGATGACAATAGTGACATAGTCTTCCTTTAGATCCTGCCCTTCCCTTGAGGATCTGAGGAGAGAGGGAGGGAGGGAGGAAGCAGGTGGTTCAAGAGTCCTTTCTATATGAACAAAAAAGGCAGGTAAAGAAAAAAATAAAACCACCAGAGAGAGCCCCTAATTAATTGAGTTAAATTAAGAAAGAAAGAAAGAAAGAAAGAAAGAAAGAAAGAAAGAAAGAAAGAAAGAAAGAAAGAAAGAAAGAAGAAAGAAAGAAAACCTCCCTCTCAGACACAGACACACACCACATAGATTCACCCTGAGGCATTACCTAGCTACACCGGAGAAAGAGAGGATGTGATCTCACACGTTTATGTATTGTGATATTTATTGTTGTTGTATATTTTTTTCCTTACAGGACAATCAGCCTGAGGCTGGATGGTGAGTGACGGGTTAAAAATGTGAACATTGAAAGTTAGCTGTGATCCTGTGAATAATCAACCTCAGTCTGCCAGGTGCAGAGAGGGAATCAGTGCAGGGAGGGAATAAAAATAATATCAAACGCTTACATAGCAATTACTGTTCTAAGCACTTTATATAAATATGCTCATTTCACACTCAGCAACCTTGTGCAGTAGGCTGCTACTATTGTGACGTCATTATTCATACTCATGTTTACCCTGGCCGTCTTGGCATTTTGGAGCCTGGAGAACAACTGTGTTATTTAACGGCTCACGTCTGCCTCTCTCCCCAGCAGCAACTACCACATGCCTCGGACCGGTTACACAATTTGCAGAACCCAGTGCAAAATGAAAATGCAGGGCTCCTTGTTCAGAAATTATTAAGAATTTCAAGAGAGCGACAGCAGATCATTAAATCAAGCTCGGGGGTCCTCTAAGCGCAGGTCCCCGTGTGACTTCACAGTCACATGTTCATGAGGCTGGCCCAGCATGGAAACACCCCAAATCCTTGCACAGAACAATTGTATTGCCTTCTATTATTCTACCCTAGTGTGTGCTCAACTCCTGAATAAGGAATGGGAATGGAGAAAAACACATCCCACCCCATCTGCATTGAGCATCTGTGTACAGCTTTGTTGTAGAAGGCGTTCCACAGCTAAACAAAAGTTTGCTTTTGAAAACGAATCAAGATGATTTCTAAGATCTCTCCCTATGCTGTCTTAGGAGATCTGTTCTTTTATTCACCCCTCTCCTCACATCCCACATCTAATTGGCCCGCAGTTCTCGCTGATTCTATCTCAGCAAGGCCTCCTGTATCCTGCCCTCTTTTCCATCTCCCCTGCTACTGCCCTAGTTTTCTCTCCTAGAATATATTCCAGTAACTGGCTAACTACATTCCTTGCTTTCAACCGCCATTGTTTCCAATCCACCCTTCACTCTGCTTGTTACAGTTAGGCTTTTATTAGTTCCTTTTTAGGACTTTCTTTCCCCTGGGTTGTAAATTTCTCCAGGTGGGTTTTCTATTCTTGGTCTCCCGTGAGTTCCTCAGGAGCCCTGAGAAGAGCAGATTGTGCTTTCTGGGTACTTCTTTGCACATCTCTAGTTTTCCTTCAGGCCCAGCCTCTCGGAGTCTCAATTACAGCTCAGCCTCTGGACTTCTCATGGAGAGAGCACTGCTCTTCCACTGAAATTCCAGAGGAAAGTATCACATCCAGAGTCCTGTCTCCTATTATAATCAAAATATGGCCAATTGGAAAGGCAGGAAAATCTGTCTGCCAATGGACCAATAAGGAGCGGTGACTGTGAGAAGCTGTGGAGAGGGCTGATTGGGGTTTCTTGCACGGAACGGTAGATGTGGGCTTATTTGGCCTGACTTTAGAAAGGCAGAGAGATCTGACTTCCATAATCTTTAGTGCCCATCACAAAGTAGCTGGCATCTCAGGGTTGTTTTAAAGAGTGATGGCCTTACCTGCCTCTTTAAGGAAGAAGCCCCAATCAAAGATGCTTTACCTCAACATTTTCAAAAGCCTTCTGGCACCCTGGTCTCATTTAAAGACCAATCTAAGCTATCTTGGCTCCAGAATATAACAACCACCATATCAGTGAGGATGCATTCAGCTAAAAAGGCAACGAGCAGTGGCTTAAACCATACAGAAGCTAATGGCTTCATAATAAGACTGAAGGGAGGTGACCTCTGGTTGTCTGGCAGCTCAACAAAGTCACTAGGCACCACTAAGGATCCAGGTCTTGCCATCCTCCAGCTTTGCCCACTCAGCAGGCTGGACCTCTCCCTGCAGCTCAGCCCATCCCTTCACTGTTGCAAGCAGACTGGAGCAGCTGTAAGCTTCACATCCCCAGACAACACGAGTATAGGAAGAGGCAAGAGTAAAATAAAGAATACAAATACATTTTGATATTCTATGGTTTTTTTTTTCTCCTGTGACTGTCTTATTTATCAAGGGAAAGCATATTTCCCTGAGAGCCTCAGCAGGTTTCCCCGTATGTTTCACTGGCCAGAAGTGGGTCACAGGCCCATTGGAAACCAACCACTGGATAAGGGAGAAGCCTGACTCACAGGAAGGAAGGGGCGAGAGGGACGGTTTCTGAGTAGGTAACATTTGTCCCACTCCCACTCAACCGACTCCTTTCCCTGATCCTATAACATGTTTATATATCCCTGACCCTCAGTCCTGCCTCTCCCTACACTTGCCTGTTTCTCCCCTTTCCTTCCCTAGAAAATTCACTGCAAGAACCACATAACTGCACTGCCTTCCTCCACATCTTCACCTCCTCATCAGTCCTCACCTCTACTGAAGTCAGGCTTTTGTCTCTGCCCCTCCTCCATCTCCTTCTTGTCTTAGCTCACACCATCAGTTAGAGCTCTCTGCTGGGTTTGACAATTTTGTGCCATCCCTTCTTCCTCAAAACTCCTTCCTACCTTGATTCTCAGGACATCACACTCTGAATTCCACTTCTACGTCCCTGCCAACTTCTCAGTTTCCTTCAGTGGCTCTGCTCCTCTGCCTGTCCCTAAAATATTAGGGTTTACTAGAGCTCCTTTTTTGACTGTCTTTTAAAATCATTCTTTACCACTTCCCAGGTTTCGACTACCAGCTACCTCTGTACCTATGACCCCAAAAGTTACAAATCCAGCCCAGATATTTCTCTTGAATCCATACGCATAGTGGACTTCCATTACTGGGTATTCCCAGATACCTTAAATTCATCAACTAAACTGATTTCATTATCTACACACACACACACACACACACACACACACACACACACAGCTTCATTCTGTTGCTCAGGGAAGGTACCATCATCTGTCTGGTTGGCCAAAGGCCGAAGCTGGTGGCCACCCTCAACTCCCCACTGTCTCTCACCCCTCATACTCAATCAATGACCAATTCCTGGAAGTCCCACCTCCCCGCTATCTGTTTCCTTCTTCTCCATTCCCATGCCACTGTCCTGCTTTAGGCACTCACCATCTTTCATCTGCATTATATGGCACCTGCCTCCTAACTGGCTTCTGGTCTTCCTCTTTCCAACCCATTTCTCCCAATATTGCCCCAATAATCTTTTTAAGTGCAAATCTGATCTCATTATTCCAGACCTTTAAAAATCTTTCAGTAACTCCCCAAAGCCTAGAGAAATGGGCCAACTCCCTAGTACAGCATGTGGGGCCCTTCACAGTCTTGGCCCCAAGCACTATCACAAGCACCATGTTTAGTTTAACCTATAATGTTGTGTAGGTTAGATTAAAGAGGAGATGAATGGTGACAGGGAAATTAGTGAAGAGATGATTCTAAAATACTGTTTTAAAATCTCTATCATCAGATGTGCAGTTTTTCGTAAGTTCACCTTGTCCCCAGACTCCTTGAATATACACAGTGCCCAATGAATATTTATTGATTTGAAATTGAAGTGTATTACTTTCTTCCCAACTACTTAATATGACAGAGTCATACAGCCCATAGATCTCAGCTAGATCACTTAATTTCCACAAATCACTTACTCTGTGACCTTATATTAAAATTTGAAGGTGAGAATAAATGTACCAAGCAATTGGAATGAAGGAATCGATGAAAGTGGCATTGTGGAGAATGAGTGATAGGACCTGGTTACTATTAAAAGCTAGGTGCTCATAGTAAGACCTATGTCCTTTGTCCCAGGGAAATGTAGCCAAGTTCTTGGATCTGGAAATAGTAAAAGACATGACAATTTAGTTTAATGGATGAGAGGAGTGGTCTGTTGGGGTGATTGTGTATTGGGTGGGAAGAGAAAAGGAGAGAGAGAACATATAACATTAATAAACAAATCACAACAACCACATTCAATAAAGGCTCAATTTCAGATAAAGGCAAAGCAACATTCTCCTTTCACATTTTCTCAATAATGGAATCTCAACTTTGAAAGGCCAAGGCCAAAGCTCAGACAATGGGGAAGAGTCTCTTTCTTAGGAGCTGACAAAAAAAGGAGCTGATAGTAAATGGAACTGAAGTAAAAAAGGAGAACGTCATTTCTGGAGATGCATCTGTAAAATTCTCCAGTAGCTGGAAGGGAGAGAGAACTAGAATAATTTTGCTCCTTGCTACTCTAAGGTAAAGTACCTCATATACATTGCCTCTTTAAAAGCCTCACACCATAAGGTAAGAATCATTGTTCGCATTCTGTGGCTTAACAAAGAAAATTCTAGCCACATACTTAGTAAAGGACAGAGCCAGCACTTGAACCCAGACCTTTCGGACCCCCAAGTTCATACCTTGTCACCGCTCTACGACCATGGGCAGCCAGCCAGAAAGTCCCCTTTCCCAGGAATAGTGATCTATCTATCCAGAGTCATTCATTCATTAAACAAATCTCAATTGAGTGCTCATTACATGTCAGGTATGGAGCCAGGCTATGAATTAGCTGTGGTTCTGTTTTGAGGGAGGCGTATTCAAAGGACCCTAGAGGTCCCTCCTGGCTATAGAATCCAGCAACTGTAAGAAACCAAGGCAGCCAGAGCTCCCTTCTCTGCTGTTATCAGTATTTGATAAATTCCCACTGGGAAAGGGGCCAGAACGCTGTGGCCACTACTCTTCTGCCCAGGCTAGGGAGAGCAGAAGGGAAAGCCAGCAAGAAGTCCAAGGGGCAGAATGGACTCCAGCAATCTCTCACAGGGTCTTGTGTTAAAAATAGGCCCAATATAGAGCTTCAGTTGGGGATGATAAAAAAGTTCTGGAGATGGATGGTGGTGATGGTTGCACAACATTGTGAAATGTACTTCAACGCCACGGAATTATACACTTAAAGTGGTTAACACTGTAGTTTTCATATTATATACATTAACCACAATAAAAATTTTAAGATACACTTAGCAAAATAAATTCTTGAAAACAATTTTGAAATACACTGTGCAAACATTGCTCCCAAATGTACATCTATCCAAAGAATTGACCATTCAGACCATTCATACAACTCAGCCATTTTAGTTTTAAGCTATCAGAAAAAGAAAAAAAGAAAAAAAGGAAGGAAGGAAGGAAGGAGAAAAAAAAGAAAGAAATCAAAAGCTCCATCAATTTACATGTGGAGTCAGGACCATGTCTCAACTGTTTCCCTAAAGAGCAAGAATTTGTTCTCTTGGCTTGTTTCTCAGAGTAGCATCCAGTGTCTGATAGATAGAGTCACAGTACACACAATTTCCAGTACTGTGCCTAAAAATAAATGTAAATCAAAAAGACTGTTAAGTGACGACAACAACAAGAAAATAGGCCCAGGACTATGTCTTTCCAGCCCGAGAGCCACAATCAGCAGGTCATTCTGACTTTTCTGGGCAGGCGGCCCTGCGCAGCTGGAAAAGGTGACTTCCTGACCAGGATGGAATGAGCCTGGCAGCCACGAGGGGCTGAGCCACGTGAGGTGCCTGACGTCCAGGCATGGGTGACAGCGATGCCAGCTTCTGACAAGGAAGACCACCCCAGCAATGAGACTAACTGGGTCCCAGGAAGTGCTCCCCTCCCCCGCTTCAACACGCATACAGATCCCCCTCAATTCCTCATCAGGGACTGTCCACCCACAACAGACAGGCAGTGGCCTTCCTGAGAGGCAGGCAGTGACTCTGTCATCTCCACTTGACAGATACGGAAACAGCTAGGCTTAACTAAAGATATTCAAACAGGTAGTTCCTTTTCCTCTGGGGAGCAGAGTGACTCATTCAATGTTCTCATTGGAGCCAGGCTCCTCTTCACAGCAAAGCTCTGGCGCTTTTTCCACTGGAACGTATCCGTCCATAAAATTGAAAGAAGCTCCTGGATGGGGACCATAACTACAGTCGGGAGAAAGGGGAGGAAGCTAGAAGCCTGGACTCACAGGCATCTCTTGTTTTGGAGCTTTGGGGAGAAACGGCCATGGACTAAGGTGAAGCAGCTGCCCCACTGTAACTTTATCCCTATATTTACCACCAGAGGGGGCAGTTGCTCCACATCGTGGTGGGTTTGCAGCGCTGAGAAGACGCTTGCTAAGGGTGAGACCCCTAAGGCCGTAAGGGTCATTTTCACTCTCCCCTGCCCAAGTGCTGCTTGCATTTGCTTAGCAAATGTCACCCTATTGTAGATAAGGAAGGCGCTGCGGGGATCATCTGGTCCCAGGCAGCTGGCTGTTTCCCCCACTCTTAAGAGCTCCAGAAATAGATTTCAGCACCTTACTTGGCTGCTGTCACTAGGCTGCCAGTGTGGGCTGCTGGCTGTTCACAGCCCCAGAGACAGAAGCCAGGTGAGGGCAGATACCCCCCACCCCCACCCTGCCCCCGGCCCATGACTGTGCATTAGCCCATGAGAAGGTAGCAAGGTTTCCTTCTCCTAACCAGAAGCCCCAGGCACCTGCTTCCATCTTTCTGGCCACCTCACAGACTATGCCTGAGAGCAACAGAGCCTTGGTCTGGGAGCCCCTTCGTCTGCCCCTTGAGGTCCTTGCTGTAAAAGGCGCCGTTGTGGAGGTGAGTTGTGCTCATGAGACTACCCCATTTAGAATCTGCTCCCACCCCTCCTTGCCCCACTGCATCTGCCGTGGCTTCATTCCATCTGGTGTCCTCGGAGGAATGGCTAATTAAATTGAAAAGAACTGGCCTATTTTGGGTGTTTTTCAGCTAAGACCTGGAGGAACAGCCACAAAGTTTGGAAAGAGCCCCAGGGAGGCTGAAAAGCTCTAGGTTGGCTGGTTAATCTAGGATTGGCAGGTCTTACGTCTCATAGGCTGGCTGGTCCAGTTAAGGTTCCATCCTTTTCTCTGAGTTGTCAAATTTGGGGATGGGGTAAAAACTGGAGGAAGGGGAAATATTCTCCTGGGTGGTCTCGATCCACTCTGTCCTAGAAGAAGGAACAAACTTATTTATTTGGACTTGTAATATGCACCAAATTCAGAGTGCTACAGTTTGGAAATAAGAATTGTTCCCCGGAGAAAGATGGTGGAAGCAAAGGTGTGAAGAGGTGGGGTGTGGGGTGAGGCAGGGACGGGGGCAGAGGGATAGATCTCCGTCTCAGATGCCGTTACTTGCCTTTGAACAAACATTGTGTCCTCCCAGAAAATGACTTTCTTTCCAAAAACAAAACTCATCGTGTTCTTCCCCTGCATTAAAACATTGTTTGGTTCCTTATTTGTCTGCGTAAGTGACCAACTCCTTAACTGGACCTATCATGTCCCTTTAAAGCAACCCAAACCTTTCTCACCAGGTTCAATTCCTGCCATCCTAGGCCCTAGCCACCTGGAATTGTTCACCATCCCTTCCGCTTCTTGCTGTTTCCACATTATTTTAAGTCTTCTGCCAGGAATTCCCTTCTCTGTCTAGCCAATTCTCCTCATTCATGGACTTGCACTGCAAACACTACCTCTCCAAAGCCTTTTTTCCCCGCACCTCTGGGAATCAGTCACTCTCTGCTGTGCCTCCCTAGAGCATTGATCACACCTCCAGCACATCTCCTTACCAAACACATTTTCATAATTTTTCACATGTCCCTGTTCTATGTACAATATAAGCTCCTTGAGAGCAAGGAAATTATGTAATCATCCATATAGCCCGAGTCCCCAGCATGGAGTCCAATGAATTTTTATTGACGAATTGCTTGATGTATTAGGACATCGTTCTTGGAGGTGGAATAAACCAGACCTCCAGAGACCCCAGCAGAGAATACAGAGAGTTTGGCAAGTTGATCCTCTCAGGTGAGGTGAGAAGTAATGTGTGGGTTCAGACAGTTACAGTCAGATGGGTGCTTTTAGCCATGGCTATTATGTAAAATCTCAGAGATAGAAGATCAGAAACGTGACCTTCCGGTAGATCGAGTTGCTAAGTGGCATTCTGTGCCAGTGAAGAGAAGCACTCCCAGCCCTTTTCTCGTCTGTCCTCGGAGCCCCATTTCACATTCCCACTTCCTCCAAGAATGTTTCCCTGAACTCTATTGCTCCTGTCTTCCCGCAGCTGGAATACCAGATTCTTGAAGTATTCTCAGTGGACAGCACAATGCTGGTGCATGTTTTGTGCACACACAAAAAAATGTTTATCGATCCTGATGAAATTGCCTGCTCTGATCATGGAGGCTGTTCTATACATATTCTGCCCCTTTGGATCTACTCCCTACCCCTTCTTTTCCACTGTCTCTGTCCCAGGAGGCTGGTCGGTTGGGACAACACCAGCCAGACTCTCTTGTATTCTGGCTTTTGGCTAGATTTGGCCCATGGGAGGCATGGGAGTAAGAGGAGATGGCAGCACGTTTATCCCCTTGGTTCCTCCCTGCTGGCCTGAGGTTGGCAGTGCCTGCCTTCCTCTACCAAAGGCCACAGCTTCTGTGGGGCAGCCATGATCTCTGACCATTCACTTCCCTTGCCCCACGTGGCTATCCCTGTGGGTTTCACTTCCCTTAATAGTTTCCTGTAACCCTGCCCACTTTGTAAATGGCCTCCTCAGTTACTCCACTCTAAGTGGGGATTAGACAGTATCTGTAGGCACCTTTCTGACCCCCAAGTCTAGCCCTGTTCCTTCCAGGGTACTCCAGATGCCCACTCAACATCTGAATGATTACGTTCCAGGAACATAGATGAATGTGTCCCAATCCCCTTTGATTTCTTAAATTTTCCAGCCAGAGAAAATGGGCATTTGTCATCAACCTTAGGAGTAATTTCCACGGAGTTGAGAGTTTCACAAAAGCTTTTGGAATCACAAATAATCCTGCTCCCTCCCTATATGTTCAGTGCTTTCTGGGACCACTTAGCTAGGCAAACTTGGAGTAGTTTTTTTTTTGGGGGGGTGTCACAATTTCTCCCTTAAGCCATTGACCATCTAGTCAGTACTCTCCAGAGCTGCTGAATGTGCCCTGCCCTCTCACCCCACGGCCATCTCCCTGGTCCAGGCTCCTTGAGTTCAGCATCTTGGGACCTACAACAGCACCTGTTCTCTTGTCTCCCCATTCCCCAGCATCACACCACCCTGCAAAGAGCGTTTTCTGACTCCTCATGATCCCGTGCTACACAGCCACCCCGCCATAATGGGCAGGTACTCTTGGCATTGCATGCTTCCAGTCATAATACATATGACATTTTCTCACCAGGAGGCTCTGAGCAAATGAGCCACTTGGCCCAAGGTTCCCCAACATCTCAGGGAACTCAGATCTGAACAAGGACGTCTCAAGCTTGCTGAATCATTTCACCTAGTTCTGAGACTTCCATAGAAAGATTAGTTCCAGAGTAAAAATTCTCCTCCCAGGAGTTTCTCTCTGCCTGCTGCCCTAGATTGCCTGGAGGGCCCTGAGTACCAGATCTGAAACATGCTTCCTAAAGAGAAATGGAGGCCTAGAGAGAAGCAGCAGCCACTGCCCCAAGTCACAGAAGAGGGCGAGGGGCCAGGTGGACTGCTGAAGGTAGATAAATGCTGAACTTCTGAGCTGGGAGGGCTGGAGCAAAGCTCTGAGAAAGAGATATGCAGCGGTGTGTGTGCGCGTGCGCAGCGGGCAGGGTATACGCTGAAAACAATGGCTTCGGCCAAATTAAGACTTGATCATGGAACTTTTGCCAAGCTTTTTCTCCCTCATCAGAATTATCACCTTTTCCCGGTGCCAGGACCTGAGGGCTGATAGTTTTGCCTGGGATGAAGTCCGACTGGCTGGCTCCCTCTCTGGCCTGAATTGCCCCTTCCCACTGCTCCTCCCTGTCCACCCAGGCCCCATAAAGAAGAGCTGGCACCCTCGCCCACATAGCTCCTTATGCCAGATGAGACACTTGAGTTGGGAGATTACCGGAGCGCTCTTTTTTAACCAGCCTGGGCTCATGTGACTGGCTTTTGTCCAGACAGACATATGCAGGCCAGCCCTCCAGGCAGGGCACACAGTACTATTTATTTCCTACTGGGTTCTCTGCAGGCAGAGCTGGCAGGGTGAGGCTTTCTCATTGTATTTAAGCCCCAGCTGGCGCCACTGAATTGCCCCAGCCTCAGCCTTTGCCCCTTTCCCAACCCTGTAGGTAAAAATAACCGCCCCCAATTTTGGCACCTTTGGGGAGTTGGATGAGGGCAGGGGAAGGAGGGTTGCTGGGAAAGCAGTGTAAACATTGCATAGGGGGTGGGGTGTTCAGTGGGGAACTTCTGTTTTGTTTTGTTTTGTTTTGTAGCAGCAGAGTCTGGCTGCAGACCTTGGCTCTGCTACTAACCAAAGAGACAATAGTGTTTGGTGTCTTCAGTTTGGACCTCAGTCTCTCACCTTTTCAGTTGGGAAGAGCCTGGACACCATTCTTTCATGATCTCCGAGGCAGGAGGCCTTATAGATAATGGGTGGTCAGTAGGGGAAATGGTCATGGCTAGTGATGCACAGAGGCAGTCACCATACACATCCTTTGCTGACCTGCACACCCACTCTTCATCTTGGCTTTGGAAGGACTCCTAGGGCATCTAGTCCACATCTACCCTTCTATGTATCTTACTGTATTTCAATTCTTTAACAGAGCTTTGTTTGCTTCCAAGCCTTGGAGCAAGGACTGTGTCTTATTCATGTTTGAATTACCTGGCACAGAGCTTGGCACACAAGAGACAGTAGGCATTTAATGAAAGAAGGAAGACAAGGCAGGCAAAGGAAAGTGGGTGGTGGGGTTTGGCGCCTCCTGGGGGAGCCCCTGCAGAACATGCAGTTGAGGAATGCAATGAGGGGAGGACATGTCCAGAGCCCGGGAGTTCCTGCGGTAGTTCCCTGCCAGGTTTCTAACTTTACAAACTGTGGCTCTGTGGTATGAGAAATCTCAGCCTTGCCTCCTCCCCTAGCCCCAGCCCCACCCAGCCTTTCCTAGCTAAAGCTGCACCTTTCTCCTCTGGGCATAGTAGAATTTAAAGCCGGGAACAAATAAAGAACAGAGGGATCACTCTCTTTGAACTGCAGCTGCCTCAAGCCAGGTTGGGCTTGGAAGGGGTGACATGTAATGACACATCGATTAGGAAACAGTTGTCCCTGCAGGAAGACCAACCATGGAAGCACTTGCCCCTTGTTCTTTCATCAGGACTGAGGGAAGCACCTGTGGTCTGCGCACCCCCCCCACCCCCACCCCATCTCCCAGGGAAACCTGAGGCCACGCCCCTCCCTCCACTTATGCTGCTTTGCCTGGACATCTCCCTGGCATTTTGAAGCAGACAATTACTTTGGGTTCCGAGGAGAGAAAAGGGGCTCTTGAATGGAGAGGGTTGGCCGGGAGGGGACTGGAACCAGGACAACATGGGACAGCTGCTCAAAAGGTGCAGGAAAAGATCTCAGGGATGAAGTTCCTGAATCCATCCTATGTAGTCACCTTGGTCTTGGGCTCCTACGGGGTTTGATGATGGGACAGAAATAAACAATGTTGATTTAGCAACCAGAGAAAATAGCAACACAAGCCAGCTATTGTTGAGGGAAGTAAGGGAGACGGCAGAGGTAGAGAAGTCTGGTGCCTGCTTTCTTCTTACCCCATGGCTGCTTTGGATGGCAAATTTGGGACAGAATTGATGTTTGAGGAGGAAGCTACAAGAGTCAACCCCCTGACCTCAAATTATGTTGGAGAAACCCCAGGGGTGACCCCATCTCATCTTCAAGGTCAGAATCAAGGACAATGAGAGCCCAGTAGCTAGTGAATAGCATGTCTTCCACATCTTTCATCTTTCATCCCTGCCATCTTTTTTCTTCTTCCTTCAGCTCAAAACACAAGCTTCATATTGTCTGCAGACACTCAGAACATTGTCTTCTGAAACTATCTCCCCTTTCAACCCCCCCTCACACTTGCAAGTTAAACAAATTTTAAAACCAGAACAGAGTATAGATAACTTGGAGTTTTCTCTAAACCCATTGCCTGGCTTTTGTCAAATTCTGAGCACATGGTCTGAAGGCTATCGATGCTCCTTGTCCCTGACAAATGCCACCAGAGTGTTTTGTTTTCACACACAGCAGTTGCTCAATAAGTCGCTGTTGAAAGAATAAATGTATCTGTGAAGGCCTGCATGGACCTGCTTCAGACGGGCAGAGGTGAGTGTCTTTAAGCCAGGGTTCCACTCTGAGAACAATTAAGAATTCTGCACAATGGTTCAGACTGGGCATCCTGAATCTGCTCCTGCATCAGGAGCTCCTCAGCAGCCGGACGCAAAGGCAGGGCCGAGCGGCTTCCACAAACCAGGTTGAATTGTGTCCGGGCTTCTGCTACAGAAAATGGAGATCAGACCTGAGCATCAGCAAGGTCTAGCTGCAGTCACTTCAGGTTTCTGCCTCTGGACGGAAATCCCTTCCTGGATATTGAAAATCAACAGACAACACGCCTACAGCTCTCATTGCCATCTCACCGCCTTTTCTAAGTTCTGGTAGTTTTTGCCCTAAATGTACCAAAAGCCATGAGAATGTCCAGGCTTGGAGTGTGCTAGATCATGGGGAAATTTGAACAGCTATGTTGAAAGCTGATACTCTTTTAAATTTCACCTGGCCTACGGCTTCTATAGCAGCAGCCAGTGTCTCTAACATGCAGCTGCTTCATGTGAATATGGAAAGGACCTTTTCTAGCTTTAGGCCAAGCTGCCAAAAGGCAGAAAGCCTGTTCAAGAATCCAGGGGATATTCAAGGTGGCAGAAGGCAGTCCTTCAGTTCAGGGTCCACGTAGCTCCTGTTGCCAGGGCAGTAATGGCTCAGGGCCAGATAAGAAGCAGGCAGGAGGGCTAAGTTATCCAAGGACCCCTAGGAATATTGTTTCCCTTTCCTTTCATTTGCTCAGTTCCCTCTGGCTTTAAATTATCCCACGGACCTAGGCCTGGGCCTAAGAGAAACAGCAAAACTTCCCAAATAAGCTACATTCCTTGAAGCTGCTTGCCAGGTTTCATCCTGAAGTTAAGCTGGGGCCCCAGGAAATGTAAAAACGGTAACTCCTGACAGGAGAGCTGATAGGGCTCCCACCATATGTTTTCTCATTTCTCTTCTTCACACCAGTGCTGGGCCTTATGGACCAAAGTTCTGGAGAGCTAAAAGGATATTCTAGGCAGAATCTCTATAAGGCTGTTTCTCATCTCACTCCTTTTCCCTTCCCAGTATTTTCAAGCATTTTCTTTCTCTTCTCATTGCCATCAAGTTAAGACAGACTGTATCTGGAGCACAGCCCCAATAATCCCTAGCGAGTGGCACTCATCACACTGGAAACACTTGAGATACAGCCCTCGGGGCCAGCGGGGAAGTTCTCTGCTTTGGTTTCGAAACAATCATGAAATGATGAAAATTCTCAAAGCATTTCATCTTTACATTTTAAAAAACAAACACGTCGAGGTAAAAAAAACCAAAAAAAAAAAAAACCCCCACTGACTCATCCACGCCTAACTGTGTTTTCCAGAGGAAGCGTGTCAGCAGATTCAAATGAACAATGAGAGAACCCCAGGATACCAAAATTATTCAAACCTGATGCTTTAGAGGCTGACATCCTGAGCTGAAATAGCCACAGGTCACCATCTGGCCTGATCTGGGGCAGTCGTTTTCTTTTTAGTTTATTTGTGTGGTGGCCGAAAAAGTGAGACTCTTTCTAGTCAACAGCCAGGCAGGCCTCTCCTGTTATAGACAAATGATGAGAGTCTAGTCTCAACTTAGTGGTTGGTGAACTATATTAAGAGTCCTATTCTCTCCTTCAAAGTCTAGACGATGTATTTGTAGCTCTGGCTTATCTCAGGGCTTGTGGATTTCAGGGACCAGAGAGCTTCCAGTCCTTACATGGATGGGTTCACTGGGACTCGTAAAAACTCACTGAAAGTAGCAGGCATAATTTGACAGACACTTGGAAAGGATTACCCTTAATTTGGTTGAAGGCTAGATGTGAAAGTAAATTCTTTTAGTCTTGGGCTTTAGGAAATACAGGTTGAACTTGAAAGTGGGACATGTTGAAAAGAGGATATGAAAACTGGGAGGCTGATCCCTGGCGGAGGACAACTTTTCCTGCATTTGCTAATCCCTAGCCTGTCTCTCTCCTTATTTGGAAGACCCCAGGTTGTTCATATGGTGAATGTCTGCAGTTACTCTGAGGGTAGTAGGTTCTAGCACTCTACAGACCGGTCATCTCCAGCAATACTGAAGAGATGGGGCAAACATGTCCCAGCAATTCCACCTGGTTCAAAGGGTAAGTACGTATCCTTAGTTTGCACAGGAGGAAAGGCATCCAGGGGCAGTCTGGAACAATCATTGTCACCTTCCCAACTTTCACGTTGATGACATCAAATGCCAGATGCCAGGGAAATAACTAAAAATAAACAAGAGTTTTCCGTGATTCACTAAAGTAGTAGGAGTATTCTGTTAGGCAAGCTTAGAACCATTTATCAGCTGCTACCTAAAATTTAGCATTTAACTTTAATTATGCTGGTTAGGAAGGAATTAAGCAAAACAGAAAGTGTTTCAACACGACCAGCTGCTATGGATCCTAACTGCTTCATAGCTGAAATTTTTATGTAATCTTTTGTTGTTTTAATAAACCCCATTCTTAACAGATTAAATGTCATAAAAACTGAAATATAATTACATGAGTCAGCTACCCTGTCTGTCCCAAAACCCCCTAAGTCACTTAGGAAGAAAGCCTGCTAGAGTATTAAGTCAATTTCCTCTGGGGCAGAAGATCCAGGTGAGGCTCCGTCCTCTTTCACAGAGCCCCTGTGGGACAGAAGCAGAACCTTTCTGTCATAGGTAGGTTATTATCAAGGTGTCAAATACTGGACCAGAAGGAGATGGCCTCACATAACCCTGATCCGGTTATCCTTCCTCAAAAAGAGAAGATCAGAGATTGGCTGTGTGGGTGAACTTGGAAGAGGACGAGAGGTGAGCACACTCCTGGTACACGGAGGGGACGACCGCCATCACCTGCACATGGTCAGCAGCAGCACCACAGACCGTTAACTTAGAGTATCATGAAGCTACGGGCCTGGACATTCGAAGCCTACATTCTAATACAAGGAGAAATTGGGATAGCACACGATGAATGAAGAGATCTGTCAGTAGGACGGCAGAAGGTAGGACAGAGTCTAATAAGGTGAGCCAATTCCCCATGTTGAATGAAAAAAATGATTTTAGGAATAAAATAGAACAATGCCTCCCTAACTCTTTTCAGTGCCAATAAGAATTTGTAAACTTGGTTGACTTTTGTCAATTTAAATATCAGTAAAAGAAGTCAACCAACTTCACCTGTGTAACTGAAATGACCCAAAGAACAAAAATGGCTAAAGAACCACCCAGTAACTGTAAGACAGTCTGAACCTCTGCACTAACTGTGATCCAATTCTGTCACTCACTGCCATGGCTGGGAAGGGATCCAAGCAAAAATTTAAGTGGCTGAAAAAGGGGGGCACAGGCTGACAGCCTCTAAAAACCACAACTTGTACCTAAACTTGAAACCCACTCATAAACCTCCCCAAATCCATCTGGCACAACCACCACCTCATTTTAAAGCAGCCCACTCTCCCCAAACTTGAATCAGCCTGAAGACAGAGATGCCAACTTGAATGACTCTGCTCTGCGTCACTCTCTAGGTTGCCAAATTTAGGCAGAGACACATTCGTTTACCTTCCCAGAGCTTTCTAGAATTTGTCTAGTGTCACAGGTTGTCCACGTCCTGTCACTTGATCCAGTCGCGGTAACCTCAGTCCATTCAAGACACAGAAACAGACCACATGCCAACCTCAGCCTCAGGCTCCCAAGTCACACACGCTGCTGGCTGACCAAGGACCCCTCTCACTAAAGACACAAACATTGAGATGTAGTGCTCGTCAGATGTTTGGGAAAGAGTTCCTTTAACAGTTTGCTTAAAGAGCAGGTCTTCCACACTGATAACAACTGGCAAAACCAACGCAGCATATGCTCTGCTAGATAATGCAGAAGATTCTTACCCAATTTCCCCTTAAGTTAGAGAATTCAGCAGGAGTTAGAGGGATCTAAAATAAAGAAGGTGTATGTTCCATTGCCTTCTGGAAACCAGGAGTAAATAAAATAGTGAAGGTTTTAATAGTCCAGCTGCTTAGTCACCGAGCACGAGGACCTCCCCTTTTACAGAGGCTGAGGCATCAGTCTAAACTCTTTCTGCCAGCAGGCCCCATTCAGGTCGTTTGTTCATTTTTCTTCGCAGCCTGTGCAGTGGCAATCAGGAATCCTTTTGGATAAGGCAACGGTTCCTCAAGCAATATGCCCATGGCATTTTTCTTCTTTTTGTTATTGTGTTGCCCAACAAAAGGAGCCTCCTACTCTTTCGGAGTTTGCAGACTAAGTTCTAGAATAAAAATGGAGCGGCTCCTCCCGAGAATGGTGTAGGAAGCAATGCTCTCCTTTAAAGGGCACACTTTTAGGACAGTTTGGCACACTCTTGTTTTGGAAGAAGGTGGAAGTAAAGGAAGGGAAGGGAGGAAAAGACCAGCTGCAGTGAGTGCCTTGGTCTCTGTCCTTCCTCCATCTTTCCAAGTAGGACATTTCACTAGCAATTAGTTTATTATTAGCCCTCATTATTTAAATCTTAGCAGAGAAAAAGGAAGGATATTGAGATTAAGGACAATGAAATGGACTGCTACCAGTTTCTGGATTTTCTTCTTATAACTGAAGTTCACCCAGAATCTAGGGAACAGTGTTTGGTTTAAATTGAAAGTGGGAAAATTATGGCACATTAAGGTGGCAGATAGCTAGAAAGGGAAGCGGGAAAGCAACGAAACCATCGTTAGTTTATCTGAAGGTGACCATTTTTGTAAGGAGGTGAGTCCATGAAAATGCAGCAAGTAGGCTGGTCCCCGGGGTTCCGAGAAATAAGGGAACTGCAGTTCACATGCTGACTCTACCTTTAACATCTGGGTCACTCAGGGCAAAGAAGCCACTTTCTCTTCCTTGGAGATCAGGGAGGAGGGATGTATCTGACTCAGTTTCAATATCAGTGCTTGGTTAAAGTGGGCAGATGTCTGTAAAATGCTGTGAGTGTCCAGGAAACAAATCAGAGGCAAAAAAATAAAAAATTAAAAAACCCATCAAATAAAAACATCACGCATCACAGACTCAAAGGGGAGAGAAATGAGTCGTTGAGAAGCAGGGATACTACTTCTCCAGGTGACCAACAGCTTCCGGGAGCGTCCCCCACCCTGTATTCTGCTATGAGCCCTTTCGCCTAGAATGAGCCCACAGAATGGACTGTTGCGGGCAAGGGCTCTGGCTTCAGCTCTCGTCCATAACTAGGCCCCGGTCTCAAATTACCCCTCCGGAACAGATGCTGAGGGAGACCAGAAGTGTGAGTGGTCAGGATATACTTTTTGGTATACCTTCTATCTTGAGAGAAAGGGCTTTAAACCAATAGAATGATACACAGGTTGATGTACATCTGATGATAATAAAAAAGATACACTGACCTATTAAAAAGTCATTTAATGTATATTCCAGGATGGCCAATACAAGCTGGTTAGGTAATTAGCCCTTGAAGAATTCTTTTTACAGTCATATAAAAATGTTTTACCTTGTTAAAAAGAAGTCTAGTCTAACAAAAATGTCTACCCATGGCTTGTATTTTTTCCATTTTCAGGTTTACAAGATAATTAAAAATACATACATTTGCATCTCTGAGCATTTCACAGTCCGCTAGCTAATCAGTTTTGGCAACACACTGCACAGAGGTATACCACCATTGGTTTCCGACATTAAGTTAGCTCTAAGCTTATTGGCTATGCCAACAACTGGAGGCAGCTTGGAACCCAGTCCCTGGAAAGCATTTGTAGGATTTACTACCCGTTTGCCTGACACCTTCTCAATGGTAAGAGGTCTGGGCACAGACTTGCTAATCCAAGGGTGTCTTAATGCTTGAGCCGGGGTCAGGCGGGCAGAAGGGTCCCAATGAAGACACCTTTTCAAAAACTCTATAAACAAGTAGTCATCACATCCTTTCAGTGCTGTCACCCAGTCTTTGCTACCTGGGGGACCCCGCTTTTTACCCCTACGTGAGCGACCTCCCACAAGCACAACCCTCCCATCTGCCTGAGTAGTCACAGAACAGTAGCGAGGTAGGCCCTTGGAGTTAATAAAGTACTTGGCACGTTTGGACTGCTCCAGAAGTTTGGGTGGTGGCATCCCTAGAAGCTCCATCATACAGGCCAGCTGGTCTCCTTCATCCTCTCCAGGGAAGAGAGGCTGTCCTGTTAAAAGTTCTGCAAGGATGCAGCCAAAACTCCACATGTCAATCGGCGTGCTGTAGCGTCCTCCTAAGATGATCTCGGGAGCTCTGTAGAACCGAGACTGGATGTACGTGTAAAGCTTCTGGTACTCGAAACAGCTGGACCCAAAGTCAATGACCTTGGTTGCACTGCGCCCATGGTGTTTCAGGAGAATGTTTTCTGGCTTCAGATCACAGTGAATAATCTTATTTTTGTGGAGAGCATCCAAAGACTGCAAGATGGATTGAGCAAACTTGCGTACTAACTGGACACTAAAACCCTGAAACTTGTTTTTTTTAATTAGCTCATAAAGGTCTATGCTCAGCAACTCAAAGGCCATGCAAACATGGTTCCGGAACGTGAAACTTTCCAGCATGTGGATAACATTCATGCTACCAGTTTTATCCTGCTTTCTAAGATGCTCCAAAATCCGGATCTCCTCAGCTGCCTGACGATGGAAACGCTTTTCATTGCGCACCATCTTTAGGGCCACGTACTGTCGAAGTTTGTGATCATAGACCCGGGCTACCTGTCCAAAACTCCCCTTACCAATAATTTTCAGCACCTCATATCGATAAGCCAGATGGTCTCGAGGTACATGAATATAGGCCCCATCTGCATCATCATACCCCCCATTATTGGGGCCACCAATAACTCCATGTCTTTTTTTGGCATTTGGACCCACAAAGTAAATTTCTGGATAATTGATGATTTCCAGCTTCTCATAAGCAGTGAGGTGGTGTTTATATTGCTTCAGTGCTTGTTCTGGAGTCAGAGGTACCACTTTGGATGCTTTGGGTGAACTGTTGGATTTTACCGTATTCAAGCTATCTGAACTTTTACCCTGAGAAACGGTAGGAGAGCATTTTTCAGAGTCATTGATGCCATCTGACTGAAAAGTATCAGATTTTTTGTTGCCAAATTCTTGAAACAGCTGTTCTACCTTCATTTCACCTCCATTCAGAAAGCGCTGAGTATGATCTCTTGTTAACTGCTCAGTGGTGATCTATGGAAAAGAAAATTGAATATAATGTTAAAATCACTAAAAACAGTGGAAAGATGAAAGAGTCCTCCCCCTGACTTAACAACAATAAATCACGTCCAGTAGTTTAGGTTAAAATGACCCAAAGTGATAAGAAAAGCAGAAGTCTCTAGAAACTTCTTTGTATTAATCTTCAGACTCCTTGAGTATTAAAGCCATCCCAACCCTCTACATATGTTTTGCTCTGTTCGAGACAAGATGGTCTTCTTACCATACCCTAAACGTGCTAGGTTCCTTCTACTCGGTATAGCTTTCTATTCAGAATCTTCTCACCTCCCATTCACTCAAATCTGACACTCTTTCAAGGCCCAATTCAAGTCCTCTCTCTTCCACTTAGAACTACTCCAAGCCCATACTAATTAACCTGCAGCTGCTTGTGTCTGTACACAAAATCTGGCACTTAATTTTATATATATACCATCTTATATTGTTTGTTAATGGCTTCAAGTACCTTCCCAAATCTTAAGAGCATATAGCAGGATCAAAATGATGTACATTACAGTGTTCTGTAAATGAGAAAGTACTATCAAGGGACAGAGGCAGGATTTGAACCCAGGTCTTCTGACTGTCAGTCCAGGGCCCTTCCCATTAACATAACTGGCAGCAGGTTCTCCTAGTGCCTGCACTACTACTGTCCAGTGGGGCTGAGTGTTGACCATGGCCTAGAATTAACCAAGGCCTCATCATGTACCCTCAGGTCCCTAAATAAATTCTTGCAGCCTTTTAGCTCAGTTCATTGAATCACGAAAGTTCTAAGCCAGAGAGAGCTGTAGGCCAATACCTTATGTATCTGAATAGCAGTGAGAATCTAATGCTCTCGTGCTTCTTGTAAAACTCTCCTAAAGAGATAAAGGGTCTCTCTCTCCCCTTCTTTTTTTTTTTTTTTTTTTAGCTGAGCCATCCCGCCACCTGTCGGCAGCTCACGGCTGCTCAGCTCGGGCTGACTCGAACCACTGTTGCTCAGNGGCTGCTCAGCTCGGGCTGACTCGAACCACTGTTGCTCAGAGCTCAAACTCTTGAGCGAGCTCTTAACCAACTGAGCCACTCAGCCGGCCCTCTCTCCCCTTCTTATATACACATACACTTACTCTCCTCAGCAAGAGCCTAAGTGATAAAGGCATACTGCTACTCTTTTTACTTGATTTTGTTTAACTTTGCCTGCAAGGAACAGTAACCTGCAGAAGAAAGCTCTTTGTATTCCTCTGAAATGAAACAAGATTCTTTGAAATTAGATGGAGGAAAAGAAAAGCAGAAAAGCCAAACATACATACATACATACATACATACATACACGCATAAATATTTTAAAATGTAAGAAGGTGCTAGAAGGAAAGAAGAAGAAAAAATGTTAAATCTGTTGTTAAAAGAAATTCTAGGATACTTCAAAGAACATCCATTGTTCTTAATTGACTGAAGAATTGTATTCCTGGTCTGTTTGATACTTTCTGACAGCCTCTATGATCAGGGGTAGATAATTTCAGGGGAGCTCTTAACTATCATTATCATCTCTAAAAACATGATAAAAATAGAAAGGGAATGATCCAAAGTGGGCAAAATTCTAAAAAACAGAATTTTAATATAATCTAAGCAAACAACATCTGGCCTATTACCTGAAACAAATAACAATATAAAAGATGAAAATATGAACAACAAAAAAAGGATAAAGAATTTAAGTGTTGGCATACTCTTTTAAAGGCAGCTCCCAATCTAAGTTACGAAAGCAGGACATTATTTCCTGCCTGATCCTTTTAGGTCATTTAATCAATTTGAACATGTATAGAGTACTACAGTTAAAAAATGACGTATTACACGATCTTACACAAAAGCAGCCAGCATAATTGCGGCCACACTTTGGCATTTAAAGTAAAGAAGCGAGATATAGACCAGGAAAAAATCTCGCTGATATCAAAACAGAGAACTATCACCGGTCAAAAAAATAAGACAGGCCTGCAGATAGAACCTAAATACCTTGCTAAAATGTAAAGTATAATGCAACATTTTAATTAAGTCAAATAATTATTCCTGTTTGGGGGATGAAAAAAAGAAGAGGGCCCTATCCATCCATCCAACATTCACATGAACATTTATTGTTCACTATTATAAGTGCTTAAAAAACAGATGTTCTCAAGGAACTACAATCTATTAGAAGATACTTTGGCTAAATAAGGGAATTATAATTGGTTGTAGGCAGATTCGCATAACAAAAATGAACATTTGCATGCATCTCAGCCAGCTTTCCTTAACATTTTTACTCCCTAACTTAAATGCATCTAAATATTTACTGCTGGTCTTGGGAACATATTCTGAAGAAACGTGAAGTCAGAAGGCCTGGGTTGGGGTCCTGGCTGTCCTGCTTAACCTTTTAGCCCAGTTTCTTTATCTGTAGAATGTAGACAATAATACCTCCCAGGATGTTGCTGAATCAAATTATAATAATACGTGAAATACCCTCCTAAACTACAAAACATTTAAAAAACATCAGTAACAATAATTCTCAATATATCAAGGTTTAAACTCCTATCCACCTTCCCTTTCCCCATTCAGTTTCTCTCTTTTCTCTGTGGTGCCTTCCTCCATCTTTCCAGTCTCCCTCCACCAGACATCTAAATATGCCTTCTGCTCCGTGAAGGCCCCCACAACAGGCCTTCCCTTCGGATGCACAGAAACACCTCACCCACTTTCTCCCCCACATAAAACTTGCTTTCAACTTGCTATACAATTTAATGTGTTACCTCTCCAGATATATTTGAACTTTAACAGAAGATCAATGCCTTAACTCAAAGGAATGACTCTCTAGGAACTGTGGTCATCAATGACAAGCTGGCAGGAAAGGTATTTGTGGTCCAGGGTCCATCCCTGGGTATTTCACCTACTCTGCCTACATGTAAGGCTGCACTGGCTCTGGAGGTCTTCATTTCTGTTTGTGATAAAGAGAGGGTCTCAGGCACAGAACATTAATAAGAACAGATCTATAACAGAAATTTCATTTCCATAGAACTATTACAGTAAGATTAAGGATGTCATTTGGATTTCCTGACTCATGGTTTTTCCTAAAAGCAAGACTTAATCTCTCTCCCTACAAATTAAGTCTTATTTTATCCTCTAGAACTACACACAAGTATCCAAATTTCATGTAAAATCCCTCAGATACCTAAACGGGGCTGTCCAGCCCCCACCATTCTTCTCTAGGTTCATCATCACCATTATATCCTGTACCTCACGAGGCTTGTGTCAGGTCCCCTTATTATCCTATCCACATTCTCAACACAGGCTGCACTTCATATCTCTCCTGAAGTGTAGCTCCCAGAACAGAACATGATACTTCAGATGTAGTCAGTCCACTATGGATTATCAAGGTTCGAACTGCCAGTGAATCTGAAGAATACCAGGAAGGAAGTTTTCCACACAGGGAGGAGTTCTCTCCTCAGCTTTCTTTCCTTTCCTGTAAATAACTCAAATACTGGACTGAATCAATTATGTATCAAGTCTGCTGTGCTATAAATAAAATCTTCCTTCTATTGTTCTAGGAGGAGCTACAATTTTCACACAGGTTAGAGTGTAATAATTTTAAAACTATATATTTCTAGTCTAGGTTTATAATCACAATAACCAAGCAATGTATACAATCGACTACACCAAATATTTTAACTGTAATTATATCCAGAGAGACAGGTAATGCCAGATTAATCATGTTTTATTTAAGAATGCTTCACATACACTGTTAATTTGGAAGTCTCTTGACATTTCAAATAGAATCTTCTACTTTTAATCAAGTCTTAAAGATCTTAAGAAATTCAGAAAAAAAATCCTTTTTATCCAGCTATAAAACACTAACTTCCTTCCTAGTTTTTTTACCCCAAATCTCTGCCAACACAAAGCTTAACCCCTAGTATAAGCCTCTGAGCAGATGATTTATAGTTTATAATGAGAATGGAAGAGCATCTTGGAAAACAGTGATGCTAACAGACTTTGTGAAAACAGCAATAGGGTTTTGGGATGAAGTCATGGTGTCACGAACTGAAACTGTCACCAAGAAGTCAAAAAACATTTTTTTTCAACAAAGTTTCCAAACACACCATTGGGTTAGAATCTAAAATCTTGTGTTTCCCAAAAAGTGTTACTCTAAATATCATACAGTAAGAAATTCATTTTGATTCTGAAACACACAATTTAACTGGTCTACTGGAAGATGATTAGCATTGGCTAACTCTGAATTCAAGGTGAAACGAACTTTAAGTCACATGTTAACCCAACAGCCTCCTATAGAGGTGCTAACTGGCAACAAGTAACCCAGAAATCTTATGAGGAATATGTGGTTCTGGAGTTCTGAGAGGTTTTTACATAGTAAAGAAATAAACTTGCAGGGAATGGGAAGGAACTCTACTTCACTCCAGAGAGATTAAAAATAAGGTGACCAGCCTTCCAAATATATTTAGCCCATACTTTGTAGTATTATTAGCCTAGACAGTAGTGAAAAGGTTGATTTGATTAGCAAAAGTTGACCAGAAGTTGGGAAGGACAATGAAAAATACAAGTAATCATTTTTTTTCAGATAGAAACAATTTTAGGTCTGAAACACAGAAATATGAAGAAGAAATATTACAAATTAGTCTATCTAATTATTCAATTTGTTCATTAGATGTTATATGCAGCAAATTTTAAAGTCACAAGATAGCTTCTCCCTATCATGGAACTTGTCCAAACCCTGCTCTCCTTGCTCTTTTGTGTATGCTGAGGGAATGTGAATTAATTTTTTTATTATCTTAACAGTGTCCAAAGTGAAATTTCTACAGTCTCCAAAATGATTAAATGCATTAAAAACCACACTGTACTGTTAAGTTTTTTTATGATCTATAAAATGGTTGTCTTCAAACTGATGGTTGCCAGAGGGGAGGAGGTGGGGGGTTGGGTAGAAAAGGGGAAAGGGATTAAGAAGTACAAACTTCCAGTCATAAAATAAGTCATGGGATGAAAAGCACAGCACAGGGAATATAGTCAATAATATCATAACTATATGTGATGCCAGATTGGTACTACTTATCATTTTGATCACTTTGTAAGGTATATACATGTTGAATCACTTATGCTGTACACCTGAAACTAATATAATATTGTATGTCAACTATAATTACTAAGCTGGAATTGCATTTACGTATTGTAGGGAAAAAAATCTGCAGACCTATGAATTCAGGGATATTTTCTATTCCTTGTTTTTGTTAAATGGAGCCTTTGTAATACACTGTATGTGTATCATTCTATAAAAAATAAACACGTTTACCTAGATAAAAGTAGAATATTATTTTTTTCCTAATTCCATATATTTATCCCAATGATTAAAAGGAATACGTGGATTCCAAATCAAAATCATTCTGAAAAGCTAAACTCGTATCATGGAAATTATTCCAAAGTCAAGAGAAACAAAAGGATACAAAGAGTCTGGGTTGCCAGCTAGAGGTAACTGTACTTTGAAGTAGTACTTCCTCCTTTCCAAGACAATTACAATGCAAAGAATTACTTCATTTACTTACATTTAGTCTTCTGGGTAGAGGTGGTTCAGAAGGATTGCACAGAACATTTGAACAAGGTGGACATTTGGTTTCATCTATCATCATGAAGGTATCGTAGACACCATCCCCCAATCTAGTTGAAAGTATTATAGATAATATGTCAGTTACTGAAGTACATACATTTCTGTTTGCAAAACACCCTGCTCATATCTGCTACAAAGAATAATGAACACAAATAAATGTCTACACTGCCTTTTGGCATTGAATACAAACAACTGGGGTGTTTGGCAGAGGAACAAAGAAGCCTAACTTTTCTTTTCCTTTTTTAAAGAAATATAGCATTTCTAGGTTTGTATTTTGAAATAGTTAAAACAAGTCTTACTTTCTGAATGTTGTTAAAAATAAGGGCTATAGCAAAAGAATCTCATTTAACTTACTACTTGAAAATGAAGGCTAGTTTGAATCTCAAGCCTAAAAACTAACCAGAATAGAAAAAAAAAAAAAAAGTACCGTCACTATTTTTTTAAGACTTGGGTTCTAATCTCAGCTCTACCACTGGCTGCACTATATTCCGTCAGAGCCTGTTTTCCTCATGTTAAAATGGGAAGCGTTCCAGTCAACACACTTCTGAGTCTTACAGGCAAGAAATAAATGGCCTTCAGGCTGTCTTCTTTTTATTTATTTATTTACTTACTTACTTACCTACTTAATATCTACCTAGCTTGTAGAAAAATATAGTGAAAACTACAGGAAATATTAAGGGATCCTCTACATTACAAAACTGTATTGACTGAATTTCAGTTCTTTACCCACTGTGTTTTCTGGTGGTTGGTAGAAGCTAAATGCTGAAAGATTAAGGATCATGTCTTCGTGCTTGAACACTGTGCCTCCACCATGGTAAGGGAACACAAAAGACGGAGAGGATTTATTTAATCCACAAGATGGCCCTGAACAATGTATTTCATCTGTCACCAGAAATATGGGTTTCCCAGTTACATGCATCAGCATTTCATTTTTACATGATATACCATAAATACAATCATGATGACGGGGTTGCAGGAGGGGAACTTTTTTTATATCTTTTAAAATATATTGGAATATTCTAGTTGCCTTTAAAAACTGTTTTGTAAAATTAGTTCCAGAGTTTTATTAATCGATGTCTTATAGAAATACAAACACTACAAATATTTTTGGAATATTCTTTTTTAAAACATGCTCTCACATTCTGATAGAATCATGTACACCTTTAACGAAAGCTGCTTCACTGACAAGAACCACATATTCTGAATTTGACTGACCCTTTGCCAACAGCATGAATAAAACAAACAAAACGAGACAGGCATCCACATTTAGAGAGAAAATGATAAAGAAGACCTACAAAATTTCTTATAAATCACCAGAGAAAATTACCCAAAGGAAGTCTCCATGCAAATGAAGAAAGGAGGGGTCCATTCTCCCCGAAATTTAGGTGTGAAATACAGTGTAAGGTAGAGAATCTCTCAAAATAGGATCCACCGAAAGCCCCACCATCAGAGCCCCTCACCTGCGGAGACGAAGCCAAACCGCACCCCTCACCGCAAAGCCCCAAGAATTCAGCCCTTGGTTATCTGCTCGGAGCAACAGGGCTTTTCTGAAAGCGATTGTTCCCTGTCTCCCTCAGTTTGCTAAAAAGCCCCACAAAAAGTCGCGGTTTCTCAGACTTCCTTATGCTCTACCCACGATCTAGGGCTTCAGAGAGAACCGCGAGGGTGGGCATTCCTCTTCCCCTAACTCCACTCCAGCCCCCTCTCCTGCTCACGGTGGGCTGGGGGGAGGGGAGCTGACGAAGAGGAAGGGGGGGGGCGGTCCCCGGGAAGGGGTCAGACCCCGTCCCCCGTCCCTCCTGCTGGGGGCCCAGGCCTCCCCCCGCCCCCTGACCTCGCCTGCCAGCGCCAGCAGCTCGATCGGGCGCCCCCAGCCCGTTACCCCGCGGCGCCGTTACCTCCGCTGCTGGGGCGGGAGTCCGGCTCCGGGCGGCCCCGCATCCCTCCGCCCGGGACCGCGAGCGGTGCCTCCCATCCCCTATCTCGGGACCCCCTGGGAGGGATGGGGCGGCGGTTGGAGGTTCCAGCGGGCAGCGTCCACCTGCGCTGGGGCGGCCGCCTCCCAGGCCGCGACGCTTCCCTGGAGTCTACACACTGCAGCTCCGCGCGCCTTCGCTCGCTACTCGCCGGGGCCGGGAGGGAAAAGAGGAGCAGCAGGGGCGGGCGGGGGAGTGGCGTGGTCGCCTAGCAACCGAGGCACGCCCCGGGAAACGCCTTTGCGCAACGACGCGGTGACGCACAGGGGCGGGACCCGAGGCCGTCCACCGCGCAGGCTCCGGGAGGTTCAAGGCGGGGAGCCGACGCCCCAGCGACGGGGCTTCGCTGGCTGCTGGCTGAGGTGCGCGGTCCGCGGCTGGGTGTCAGGAGAAAGGCTCCGGCGAGCATTGTGAAAGTAGCACTTAATCCCCATTTCTACCTCAGAAGTGTGCTGTCCCTTAGCATGTTGCAGCCTGGAGTTCTAAAACTTCTCTTGAATATGAATTAAAAAATGAATGAAAAAATGTGTAATTTCTTAGCCTTCCCCCACTGAAACCCCACCCTCAGGGTAATGAGTTACGTTGGAGAGGAGTAATAAACCCAGTAAGTGACACTCTACTAGCGCTTCAGAACATTGCATTGTCTTATTTAATCTCAGTAACTAGACTAGATGACAGCCCTCTTTACAGTTTTCACTAGGATCCAGAATGTAAGCCAAGGATTGTCTGACTCCCCTGCAATGGACGCCACGGATAGCAGGGCTCAAAGAGCCATTCTCGGTATCAGAAAACAGGCCAGAGGAGCGCTGCTTCCCCAGGACCTTCTAGTTGGCAAAACCTGAAATAGAAACTAGAAGTCTGCAGATTCTCAGCCTTCCTCCTGCTGCACCAGGCCCCCTGGAAATCTCTGCCTGTTTTTTTCTTTGGAATATATGTGTGCGTGTGGAGGGGTGCAGGGAGGGGTCTTCCTTTTCTGGAAAGTTAAGATACCTTAGTAATACCAATGTTAAGCAGAATTTGATAGTTGGAACGAAAGTGAGAGAGAAAGATGTTAAAATAGAAGAACACAAGTGTTTTCTTAAGCGTGGCCATCCACTCGGATTTTCTAAACCGGCAAAGCACGAGGCTGTCTGACCCTCAAGGAGAGAACCAAATGTCGTGTTCTTCAAATGCTAAACACGGGCGCCACCTGGTGGGACTCGAGGACTCATTGTCCCAAACAATACATAGTCCATACATTGAAAATTTCCATCCAAGGCTCATTTCCGTGCGACTAAAAGTCATATTCCCTGTTCTCATGCTTCCAAGTAAACATGCCCTTAAAATCCAAAGGCTCTTCACTTTATAAATTAAGAATGTGTTCGTTTGGGGATCTTTATTCTTTGTGATCAATGTTGCTTTCGTCTCTCTGATATAAATATAAATGAAAATGTTTTCTTGCATGATGATTTAAAAATTTTTTCTAATTTTATGAATAAGCTTTTGTGATTTTTTTGTCTCCCCCCAACCGGAATAATCCTGCTTTCATATGGGTTTGTATTTGGGCTCCCATGGAAGCTTTTGCTTGAAGAACGTTCCATAGCAACCAAAGGTTTAGACAACATTGTTGCTGTGGTCCCTTCCAGTTCTAAGATTGCAAAATTCTATTAAATAATCACTGTTCTTAGTACTTATGTGGAACACCTCAGACCACTTTATTGCCCTAAACATTCGAATGGGACTTGCCCCACAAGTTTTATTACCTTATTCTGAATCACTGCTTTTTAGAGGATTGGATCGCTCATCTGTGTTCCAGACATCTCTGTGAACCAACCTCAGGTATCCCTGTTCCCCTTCCTGCCCTTGAGATGGGAAACGCAAAACTCCCTTTATCTTGAGCCTATTGTTCCCATGGTCAAGGGAGGGAGAGGATTCCTTGAGGTTGCTGGAGCTTCATAAATCTCTAACTTTAGTGACCCAAGTACTTTCCAATTTGTCTTCAAAGAACCCCTGTTTTAACAATGCGGCTAGGTTAATGCCCAGTGAGGGATCTAGCAGGAACCTCCACGCCCCCCACTGAGCTGCTGCTCTGTGCTACCCAACTCTTAAGCAGGCAGCCTCCATACCACTCGCCCCTTGTCTTACCCATCCAAAGCCTCACTCAAGAGTAATTCAAAATTGCCATTATCTTTCCCCACATAAAGCCAGATTTACCTACCATGGATTAGCCAAATATCATATAAGATACCCACCTGCCCTTTGAAGCTTCTCTAACACATCTGCAAAATAAGGAACCTGTAACAAACAAATTAAAAAATGGAACTACTCCAGGATCATCAAAAATCATCAGAATATTCAGACTGTGATAACAGCAGTTTCAAGTGCCTAGGTTAAGAAAATATCCCTGTGGCCACATTCACCTGGAATTATGTGATGACACAGTTGTTGGTGGGTTAAGTTTAAATCGTTTCATTACTATAAATTATTCTTCGCATCATGATGTGCAATAATGCACAGCATGATACATGAGTCACAAAACTGGAACGCGTTAAAATAATCATTTGGGAAGAACTTGTGAAACTCACTCTTTTCCTTAAGCTATATCAATCTCAAGTTCACCTGAGCTCTAGAAACATGTGCCTGTTGTTTCAGAAACACAGAAATCTACCTTACTGAAACACTAAAGTCATGTCGTATATTCCTGGAGCCTCAGAAAACTGTGTCTCTTCTGAACTTCATGCACTTCCTGTTCTTACTCACTCTCTCTCCTGTAAGGTTCAAAAGATGCCTCTATTAATGCTTCTGAATCTTCAAAACAAAACAAAGCAAAATCCCTGTGCTTCTTCTGGTACTATGAGCACTTGGTTCTGTGTCTCCTAAACCCTGAAGTTTGTCCTTATTAATCCCTAACTTCAGAAAAGTCCCATTTCTTTCCCCCAAATTTCTGCCACCTCTTTTCATTTGCTGCTCCTGAGTCTGCATGACCAGTTCCACCTACAGCCCCTGAGGAACCATATGAAGCTATATTTCTGAAGTCTTGAAACTTTCTAACCATTATTACCTTTTATTAAGTATTTATTATGTTCCAGACACCATCTGAAGTGCTTAACATATATTTTCTCATTTAAAACTTACAACAGTCCTGTGAGATAGGTATTATCCCCATCTTACACTTCAGACATCAATCTCAGAGATTAATAACTTGTTCCAGGTCACCCCTCTGATGTGTTAAACTGGACTACAAACCCTGTTCCGTTTGACCCTAAAACCCAGTCCCTGGAGTGCCTGTATACTGCCTGTATTCCCCAAGCCTGTCAGGGTAGCCCAGACTGGATCACTGGGTCCTTTGAATTCTGTGAGATACAGTTTCTCTTGATCTAAGACTCTAAAATGTGGTACACAGAATAATGGTTCTCCAAAAGAGTCCGTGTCTTAACCCCAGAACCTGTGAATATGTCACCTTAAATGGCAAAAAGCGACTTTGCAAATGTGATTAAGTTAAGGATCTTGAGCTGGGGGGATTGTCCTAGGTTATCTGGATGGGCCCAGTGTAATCGCAGGGGACCATTCAGCATGGAAGAGGAGGCAGGAGGGTCTGAGAAGGGCTGTGACAATGGAAGCAGAAGTCAGAGAGAAAGAAGGGGATTTGAAGATGCTTGTTTGAGGAAGGGGCCACGAGTCAAGGAATGAGGGTGGCCTCTAGAATCTGGAAAAGGCAAGGAAACAGATTCTCCCCTAGAGCCTTTGGAAAGACCACAGCTCTGCCAAAAGCTTGATTTTCAGATTTCTGACCTCCAGAACTCTGAGATATTAAATCTGTGGGGGTTTTTGTTTTGTTTTGTTTATTTTAAAGATTATATTGGGGAATCGGGGGAGGGAACAGTGTTGGGGAACCAGGGAAGGGGAACAGACAAGTTGCTGTCCTTTGGTTCTTCAGTCTAGTTGTGGAGGACGTCGCTTCACTGGCCCATGTTGGTATTGTCATTGCGATTTTCCTGGGTGAGGCAGTTGCTCCCCGGCCATTGGACAGCCACTAACGGCAGCTCAGGAAAGCTCACGCAGGCCAGCCCCACTGCAGCCTACGCCATCATCAGGGATTCATGGCAGCCCAGCTCCAGGTTGAGCTGTTGTTCAGCATCTTAGCTGTAGAGGGCAGTGTCACTGGCCTTCATAGGTGGGATCCGAACCGGAGCCCTCTGGCGTCCCAAGCCAGCTCTTAACCAACGTGCCACTGGGCTGGCACTACTAACAATTTTTATATTCCCCACGTCAAGCACAATGCCTGGCACATAGTAGGCTCTCAGAAAATATGTTGATGACACCAGAATTTTAAAAACTACCCCTGATCAATGGTAATCTGTGTTAACATCCACTACTCCCTGCAAAATTATACTTGTTTGTCACCCTGATGCGGGGGTCCTCACTTTTGTTTGCTTGCTTGCTTTTTGAGACAAAAGCGCACGCTTGCCTCGTGAAGCCTAGAAACACAGTCCTTCCAGGCTGAGTGCCCTCGGAGAGCTGCAGAGAAAAGGAAATGAGTCTCCAGTGGACCCTGGAAAGTGGCTTCTTTTCTTCGGACTTCGCTACGGTCCAGAGCCCCAAGATGCTCTCATCCTGAGCCACCTACATACGCTGCTTTTCTGGGATACAGACTGCACTACTGAATTGGGAAGTCATGATTTTCCACGAGGAAAAAGACATCTTTTAAAAAGTCCATTTATAATACACCTGGTTTCTGCTCCTTAAACAGTCTAAGCATGAAGTTCAGGAAAGACACACTGAGAGGAGCATTTGAGATCCTGCTCCCCAGTATCTGTCATTAGTTTGGTTCAAATAAACTCTCTCTCTCTCTCTCTCTCTCTCTCTCTCTCTCTCT
>NW_017732176.1:26440-33040 GCF_001890085.2 Hipposideros armiger | reverse complement strand
AGCAATTCAACAACTCATACCTGAGAGTGGGGAATAGTCCTGTGGGGCTGCACTGAAACTGCAAAAGGAAGTCTAAGGCTTGCTAGACTCAGGGTTCAGCCAGCTTATCTGCTGACAGGACCACTCGAGAGGGAACAGGAAGGTTTGTGATGCAGGCAGAGAAAGTGGAATGGTGGTCAGCTGGGGGAAGGGAAGGGGGGTGACTGTCCTGATGAAGAATCCCCTTGGCGTTTGGCTGTTACTTGCCCATTAGTAGTTACTATTTTAAGGCTGATAATGGAAGTTTCATTTCTTCTTATCCAAGACATTTAGTGCGTATAATAGTTTTCCCAGCTTGAAATTTCTACTATTCTTCAGCTCCCTGGACAAAGGCTTCCTTAGCAGCTATGCTGCAACAGGCCTGGTCAACAGCACAGTCTGGCGTTAAACACCCAAGCGTGGCCACGTGGGAGCCCAAGGGAACATGGCCTGTCCCACTGTACTCCTCTGGGTTCCTTTGACTTTGGTTTTGTGGCTGGGGTGCTTCAGGTTAAAGGCCTGGTCAGAAGTTTTGAAGGAGCTAGGTTGGGGCTGGCCCCTCAGCCAAATCAAACAAGGGTTATGCAAACCCAATCAGGTGCACTTCCGAGGACCGTGGCAGGCAGACATTATAATAAACCACAGCGGAAGGGCTGATCTTTGGACAGCCAATGTGGAATTCCCCTTTGTGCAATGGGGTGCCAAATCAAGCAATTTGGATTTTCCTTAGGGGACAAACGCTATGATCTGTAATTTCTCATATGAGACATTTGGCTTACAGGGGCCAGGACACCAGGTGTTGGAACCCTTGTCACACAGAGGATGCAGCTGTTTCATCTGTCTACAGGACTACCTGGAGCCATTAGTGGGTTCCTGAGCCTGGGACACAAATGAATTCTTTCAGCTTCAGGACTGAAGCTGATGGCATTTACTATATCCCATCAGCTAAACTAAATCTGATGGGATTTAGTTTACTCCGATCTCTTCTGGATGGTTGACACCTCAAACACGGCGTGTCCCAACAGGGCTG
Source organism: Hipposideros armiger (assembly GCF_001890085.2). NCBI lineage: Eukaryota > Metazoa > Chordata > Mammalia > Chiroptera > Hipposideridae > Hipposideros > Hipposideros armiger. The sequence continues at coordinate 31,992 of NW_017732176.1, read as the reverse complement.
GCTTTGTGGCCCTGTGACCTGTGTAGTCACACAGGGGCCCATGCTTTGAAGAGTCCTGCCCTTGCTCTGCTGTCACTGTTTTGAAATTCTCAATACTTGTTGAACAGGTGGCCTCACGTTTTCAGTTTGCACTGGGCCCCCAGTTTCTGTAGTCGATTCTGTTTATGAGACTAAGCTCATCATCTTCTTTCTCTGGTCTCACCTTTTTCCAATCCTCCATCATCAGTAAATGGCACCAGCATCTAGCCCATCGTACAAGCCAAAAACCTAGAAATAGGTTTTTGTTGGTTTCTCCCTCTCCCTTGCCAACTTCTGTCCAATCTATTCCCAGGTCCTCTAGACTTTTCTTCACAAACATCTTTCTACTCTACTTACTTCTTTCTGTTTCTGTCAGCAGCAACAATTGTCTGGTTCAAAGTACCATCTTATCTCTCCTGGACTCCAAAATAAATGCCTAATTTATATTCTAACATCCGTTCTCCAAACTGTCCTCCTTTGTAGCCAAAGTGATGACTTCCAAACACCATCCTGATCTCTTGCCTTGTTTAAACTCTCCTCTTGCTTAAACTCTTCAATGACTGCCACTTTCCCTTTCTGGATAAGTTTCCCTTTCAAGCCTTAGAATATTTGCAGACAGAAAAGGGTTTCCTCTGTACTTGTCTCTGAGACATGACTGCAGTAGTGTTAAAAGGCACAGTTTGCCATCCCTCCCACCACAGTGCCCTTGAAGCACCGTGTCTTTCTAGAAACCTTATTCAAAAGGGCAGAGAACTGAGTACTTCATCTTTTCTACCCTGATCTTTATCTCTAAAATGTGCCCTGACTCTAAATTCCATATTCCTAATACTGTCTACACCCCCCTGTATCATCTGACCCTGCCTTGGCTTGCAGCACTTTTCACTTCCCTGTACTCCAGCCTCATTGGCTTTCCTCTTTCTTTTTTTGTTTTTCTCAGTAATCCATGCTCTCTCTCCTACCTTCGGGCCTTTGCACATGTAGTCCCCTCTTTCTGGAGTGTTCTTCCCCATCTCTTCATCCTTCAGGTGTTACTTCCTCAAATGAGTTTTCCCTGTTCTCCAGTCTAGGTCAGGTATTCTGGGTATGTCTTCCCAGAACACCTTGCTCCCTTCTATTCTAGTACTTACATCAGTTTGTAATTATACATGTGGGCATGTGGTTATTTGATTGATCTCTATCTCTTCCTTAAGACTGCTGTCAACAAGGACTAGGCCCATGTCAGTTTTTGATCATCATTGTTTGCCTAGTGCTTATCACAATTCTGGGCACATCCAAGGTTTTCACTAAGTATCTGTTGGCTGATTGAGTGACTGTGTGCTTTCTAAACTTTTTGTAGCTGTAACTGGCTGTATGTTTTGTCTTCTGTCTCATATAGGTAGAGGATGAATTCACTTGGGGAGACAGCTACCTTCACAAAATATATGCCTATTTCCATTTAGCTTTTCTAGTAAAAATAAAAATCAATCTTATTACTAACCAACACTCTTCCAGGCAGATATTAACCAAATCCCCCATGGTTGTTGGTGTGATAAAAATATGTCCTATGCCATAGGGTCCAGAAGAGGAAGGAACTTGAACATTACCTAATCCATACCTCTTATTTTATAGGTGGGCAAACTGAATCCCAGAAAAGAAAGTGACTTTCCTAAGCACTGGAAATAATTAATGGCAAACGTGGGATCAGAACTCAATTGTCTTTGCATTATTCTGCTCAGATCAGCACTTAATCCCTTGACTCAGATTACCCTGACTAAATCCTCAACCACANTATATATATATATATATATATATATATATATATATATATATATATATGGCACACTAAAATAAGAGCAATAGGTCCTCATATCGAGTGTGCTTGGAAATGTCATAGCCCTGAGAACTGGAGAATAATGGAAAGGAAACTTGACTTTTTAAAGCCAAACTCTAAAAGAGCAATAAGAATGTTTTTATTTTTCCCTGGGATTTGATCATTAGAAGGCAAGATATTGCATACTCTCTTACATCCTTTGATTAAATAACTTTATTTGTACACTACCCACACTTCCTAGGAAATACCATAACATTAAAGTGATCCAAAAATCATAGTTTCAGCTTCCTGTCCTCCAGATCTGTGCACCGAAATCAGACAATATTCATCATGTGTCTTTTATAGCCAAAGCCCTTTGCTGGTGCATAGAAGTTTCCAGATCTTCACCCCCACACTATGATCCCCATGGATGCCCCCTCTTTCTCCTTTGTTTTCTAGTTACCAAGAATCAATGTTCTCACTTCACAGTCATCAGATTTATATCTAGTATAGAAAATTAACAATTTCTATCCTGTTTTCCTAAATAGTCTTTTCTTCTTTGGCTCTATCCTGCCTTTCCTGGGCTGGACCTCACAGGTCATCAGCATATTTCTATTATATGAACAGACCTGTAGGTAGGGGATAAGGATGTCCTACGTAATATTTGGGACATACCAATACTAAAAACTTGTTCTTTTCTCACCTGAAATGCAAATTTAACTGGGCACCTTGTATTTTTGTTTGCTAAATCTTTGCAACGTTTAGGGAATAAAATCTTCATCTGAAATGCTTTGAATTAGTCTTGGAATCTGGTATTGGGGAAAAAATCACCCTAAGTAACTCTACTCTTCCACCTTCTCCCCAAAATACAAATGCACACACATGCTCAAGTGCATACAATCTTATTCCCTAAATCCTTTTTTAATTTTAGGATTTTTTTATTTATTAATTTTTGAGGTAACGTTTACACCCAGTAAAATGCACAGATCTTAAATGTCTATTTTGATGAATTTTGACAAACGTGTACCCCTGTGAAACGTCCGCCCTAATCAATATATAGAATATGTCAATAACCCCCAGAATGTTCCTTTGTGCCTGTTTCCAGTTCCCTTTCTCACGCCAGAGACAACCACCAGATTAGTGTCGCTTGTTCTTGAGCTTCACATAAATGAGACGACGCAGTCAAGCACCCTTTAATGCCTGGCTTCTTTCTCTCAACATGACGCTTTCAGGATTCGCTCAGATGGTTGCATATCTCAGTAGTTCATTCTTTTGTTTACTAAGGAGCAGGAGCCCACTGAGTAGATACACAACAATTTGTTTATCTAGCTCCCTGTCAATGAACATCTGGGCTGTTTCCACTTTGGAGCTACTGTAAATAAAGTTACTATGAACATTGTATACAGATCTTTTTTGTGAGCCTATGTTTTTATTTCTCTTGTATTGGTTTCCCAGGGCTGCAGCAGCAAATTGCCACAAACTGGATGGCTGAAAACAATAGACATTTATTCTCGCACAGTCCAAGAGGCCAGAAATCTGAATCAAGGTGTCAGCAGGGTCGGTTCCTCCTGGAGGCTGGAAGGGAGAATCTATTCTAGCTTCTGGAGGCTGACAGCAATGCGAGGCATTCCTTAGCTTGTAGCTGTATCACTCCAGTCTCTGTTTTTGTCTTCACTTTACCTTCTTCCCTGTCATTAATCATACGTGGCTTGAGGGACAGTTGGAGTGGATGGTGGGTAGATAAACAGGGAAATGGGGTAACCTAACTGGCTGGAATGAATATCTCTGTATTCATTCAGACAATTCCTGCCTCTACCCTTAATGTATAGGTTTTCTGCAGGCTGGGCCTTACCACCCCTAGGCTGGGCTGGGATCACTGAGCAAAGAAAGGAAAGAAAGCAGACACCAATGCTTACAGACATGAAGCTGATGTCCCTGACCTTCCTCCCATGGTTCACGCCCTCTGTACATCCACCCTAAACATCCAACCTTTCCAAACTCTTGGAGTTTTGTCCAGTCCCAGATTCTAGACAGCCTCTTGCCTGCAAGTCCTCTGGAAAGGAAATATTAAGCAAAAGCCAGCCTGTCTGGGCTTGGCTTTGCTGTAGAGAGCACAAAACGAGAGGAATTATGACATTCAGAAAAATACCCGCAGTGCTTGTCCCCTGGGCCTCTTTTATTTACAGCCTCTGTTATGTGATCTGTGCAGTTCTACCTTAGGTGCAATCACAGAACCAAAAGGACAGGAAGCATCAGCTGAAGAGGACTATTTCTCTTAGGCTCAGATATCATTCGAAATCCTGACTTTGAAGTTTAGAAAGCATCCTGACTGCCGCAGCGCTTTGAGTCTAGACTGCCCATCCCCTACCTGGTCTGCCTTCTTACAGTCACGAGAAACCCACTTCTGACTCCAGGGCTTCCATCCGCCTCAGGCACCCCCTGCATTTGCCTTTCCTTTCTCCCTGCCACGGACATCAGCTCCAGAGCTGAAAGGTCCCTAGGAACACTATCATCTGTTAAAGCAGCTTTCCTTTATTTGTGGCAGAGTCCATCAGGGTCTGAGAGTTTTCAGTGACAGGTTGTGGGGAACATTTCCACCTCAGATAAGTTCCTCCAGATCGGTCCCAGGCAAGGAAATAGCTGTCACTTTCTGAGAGGTAGGAGGTTTTACTTCTGAGCAGCTGTAAGATCTTTTTCTTCCCAATTGCTACTGAGGGTTCCTACGGCCCCACCTGGGATCCTCCAGATTCATTAGCTTTTGGGGGTGTGAATTGGGGGAGGCCCTACAGAAGAAAGGGGATTTTTTTTTAACACCCAGCAGAATACATAATTTGGGCAGTCCCAAGAAAAGAGAAAGGACAGGAGGACCTCATACTTACAAAGAAAGTTCACCCACCTGAAGCAGGGAGCAGCCCAAATCTCCCAGGGCAGGTGGGGCAGGCCAGCTGGAAAGTGGATGCAATTGTTCTCAGCTGGGGTGCCCTGGTCTCGGCTGGCCCCCACCCTGGCCACGAAGACCAGGCAACAGAGCAGTGCTGAGCTGGGCATAGTAAAGCTCTGCTTTCTTCTGCAAGTTGGCCTTATGGTTTGGTTTTGCAAGAGCAAGCCCCTGATGTGTAGACCTTCACCTACTGTGCCCCCTTTTATATTGTGGGTTCAGTGAGGCCTCTCATTCATAGCCACAGTCACAGACTTCCCATCAAGGGGTTTTCTCTGACTAACGCTCCTCCCTTCCTTAGACCTCTCCAACTTTGCATTCGTTGAAGTTTTAATTTTTTGCATCGTAAGCAAAAAGGAAGGTTAAAAAACGAACTTCTGCATTATGGCTATTTTTAGGACGAGCTACCTCTCTCTTTTAAAATAAATTTTCAGCTTCTCTTAATAAAAAAAAAAAGTTGATTTCCAGTGGATAGAGCATGTGCTCTTAACAACAAGGCTGCTGGTTTGATTCCCGCATAGGGTGGTGACTACGCTCACCCACAACTAAGATGGTAACACAGCACCTTGAGCTTAGAGGCCACGAGCTGCCAACGGACAGCCAGATGGCAACTGGCACCCTCCACAACTAAGATTGAAGAACAGCTTGGCTGGTCTCCCTCCCCAATTCCCCAACACTGTTCTCCCCCAATTCCACAATTGGAAAAAAAAGAAAAAAGAAGTCCAGAGGCAGGCAGTCTGAGGCTGGAACAACACTCCATACGTCATCCACAACCTGCTTTCTCTGCCTTCCTGCTCTCCTTTCCAT
>NW_017732176.1:22429-24503 GCF_001890085.2 Hipposideros armiger | reverse complement strand
CCCCACTGGCGCCGGATGCCCCAGATGTCGCTGAAGAGAAGCGGTCCATCCCGGTAGACCCTGCCCTGCAGGGAGACATGAAGCACCTGACCCTGGAGGGAGTGGAAGAGGAGAATGGGGAGGTTCACCAGATGTGTGGGGAGAAGACCCTGTCAGAAGCCTCAGAAGACCCCAGCGTCGGGGGCCTGAACCCAGACCCCACAGATAGCAAGACCCTTCAAGGTATAGCTCTGGCGGGAAACGGGCCATCTCCCAATTTAGGAGATTGAAGCTGCACTCTCCTGACTGGAGTGGCACCAAAGCTGTGGGACAGGAGGGGCACGTCCTTGTTTTTGGTGAGGGTGGTGCAGCAGCCCTTCGACATCTCACCCGGGAGTCTTTTCCACATAAGTCATGTTTCCCTGGGCGCCAGTCTGCCCTGGAGTTTGGACTGTGTCCAGCTATAGAGCCCTCTAAGGTTTCTTTGTCAGAAAAGCAGTAGCTCCTGGCTGGGGAGCACTTCGTGGCTTGACACCTTCTCTAAAGGCTCCGTGCTCCAGAGAGTCCGGGAGCTTTGGGACCTGGGACTGGGTTCCTTTCAGAGCTAAGGGGTGGGGTAGGGGTGGAGCTGGCTGGGAGCACCCGCTGTTCTGTGTCCCTCAGGAAGGATGTAGTTCTTCTCTTTTCCTTGCAGAACAAATGGATGAACTGTTACAGCGATGCTTCTTACAGGCTTTGAAGTGCCAAGTCAAAAAGGCTGACCTCCCGTTACTCACCAGCACTTTCCTCGGCAGCCACGTGTATTCCTGCTGGTACGGAAGGCATGGCGTGGGCTGGTGGCCGGGCGGCGGGTCTCTGTCTTCGTCCTCGGTGGCAGGACAGGCCAGGACTGATGGAGGGGTTGACTGAAGGACGTGCTGTGGAAAAGGGGGACTGGAGGGTTAATCTGGCAAATAAAGTTGAGTTTTCACAACTTAAATTTTAGCCAGCAAAAAGATGTTGAGGACATGAAGCTTAAAATTCCCAAGATTCTCAGAGCACTGCCTTTGTTGTGGTGACTCTGGGCCGTCTCTCACGAATGGGGCAGCNCAGGTGGGGCACAGAGGATGCAAGTATATGAGAAAACGTGTCTAGTGATTACTTCTGGCAGGTGGGGGGTTAAGTGGGAGGGGATACGGCGCAGGTAAGTGCTGTATCTGTTCAGTGTTGCAGGTGAAGATATAACGTTGGCAGTTTTGGAACCAGTTATAGTTGTCATTCTTGGTGCCCTGGTATAGCTCGTTAATCATAAGCTGACAGATTTGCCAAGTATATGAGAGAAAGGAGTGGGTCCAAGGGCTAGGCTTGGAGTCAGGAAGGCAGAGCTGAGTTTACAACGTAAGGCTATCTTGGGGTGCACCCTGGGTATCAGCTTTTCTCTTTCTTTGTAAAACTGAGAGACATACCCCAGGAACGTGTGAAACTAGAGGAGACATTGGATGAGAAACAGAAATAGGATGTTTTGGAAGAGTGTGTGCAAATAAGGGTATCATTAACCAGACCATCTTTCCTTGGCCTTCATGATTTTCTAGTGAGTCCTCAGTATTTATGAAAATCCATCCGAGGCAGCATTCATACCAGGTATTGGTGTGCTTTCTGCAGGAGAAAGCTTCGGGCTGATGTGACAGCTGCTTTCCCCACTCTTGGAACCGATCAGGTCACTGAGTTAGTGCCTGGAAAGGAAGAGCTCAACATTGTGAAGTTGTATGCTCACAGAGGGGATGCGGTAACTGTGTACGTGAGCGGCGGTAACCCCATCTTATTTGAACTGGAGAAGAATCTATATCCGACAGGTAAGGCAGTAGGATGGAGATGGGCATTACGATAGTCCTTGTCTAATAGCTGTTTCTCCTTATTTCTCTCATTAACCTGTCTTCCTTAAAATAAACAAGCTGAAAATCTCTCCGTACCACCTCTAAGGATTTTTGGGGGCCTAATGTTCCTAGAATTGTGTCTTTCGAGAGCAGAAACTACTATAGGTGTGAGCTCTGAGCAACAGCGGTTCGAGTCCCGGCCCGAGCTGAGCAGTGCTGCGCTCCAGCAGGTTGACAGGATG
>NW_017732176.1:17416-19374 GCF_001890085.2 Hipposideros armiger | reverse complement strand
GATAAGGGTACAAAGGAGTTTATTAAAACCACAAGCCATGTTCGCGACTGAAGTTCCTGAGCCATTCTGAGTCCCTTCCAGGGCTGGAAGAAAAAGACCCCTCTTTTAGGAGTTGGGAAAGAAGCCAGATTCAAAGTTTCTGTGGCAGGAACTGACCTATGGGCACAGGAAGTGGAGCCACCAAGTTAGCAAACATGTTTTTAAGTTTAGGTGTTGGGAACTTTGCCCTTGAATCTTTTCCCTTAGGCCCAGACACTCTTACCAGGCTTGTATTTCCCCCGTCTGTTATCCAGCTGGTCACCGATTTTTACAGTGTGTGAGCAATGCTTGAGTAACACTGGGATGGCAGAGATTTCCCATTTGGCCTTTGGAAGTTTTTGTATTTACTATACATTTGGTTTTGACATTCTGGGCACACCCAGTTCTTAGATAGATGGTTACACAGAGCAAGTCCTGTTATAAAGAGCCAATTCGGAAGGAACCTCTCTAGTTGGTGCCACTATTCATCTCCTCCCTTCCCTATGCCATCCCTCAGCCTAACTTTTGGCATATGAATGGCCTCCCTCTTGAACTCCAGTATAGGATGGCTATGCCTTCGTTAAGATAGGGGAGGTCGTTTATATTTTTGAAATTAAAGAAAGAGAACTGAAAATATCCTCTCAAGTCCTGCCTGGGTTTAATTTATAGTAGGACTAAAACAGTGACAACATCAGCAGAGGAGTTACTTATATAGAAGGGGAAGTTTTGGTCATGGGGTTTCTAAAAGTCATATTTATAGGTAATCTGAAGAAATTGAGCCTGGACTGAGTTTAGTTTTGTGATACAAGTGGATGCTTCAGATATGCAACTGTGGTGCTTTTAGCACATGTGTGGAAAGCTGGTCCTGACATGTGCCCTCCTGGAAGACCTCGCCTGACCTTGTCTCTGGCCTCCTCCTCCTTAGAGCCCCCGTTGCCATCGGCGTGGCTGCCGCGTCCACGTCTGAGATGTTGACGTCAGGCCTGAGGGGGAAAGGCTTCTCTGTGCTGCACACCTACCAGGACCACTTGTGGTGGGTTCAGTGTTCTTTCTGTCTTACAGGAGGGCTGCATGGGTGGAGAGAGTGTGGGGCCTGGATTCACAAATGAGAGTTTTGGTCCCTACTAAGTCCTTAGGCAAGTTGCTGACCCCAAACATTGATTTCCTTGCAGAACATGGAGAAATGACTTTTTTTTTTTGCCTGTTTGGAGAAGAAATTTCAGAGAACTNTTTACTTTTCTGTAGCTGCTGACACCTACTTTGTCATTCGGGGCTTTTCTTTCTCCAACCTTGGTTGCAACAGTGCAATGCCTTCTCCTTAGGTCACTTCTAGCCCCCAGGCCCCCACACTTTGCTGCTGTACAGGCCCTTTTTGATTTAACGGTTTTATTGCTGCTAATCACTATGGAAACAGAGGGAGTAAAAATAATAAACATGGGAAAGTTTTAAAAGTATCTTACAGGCTGATATCGTGTTCTTAGGTTACTTGCTTCCGAGGTAATAAATGGCATCCTCATTGGGTCTGTGTCCTCATTTTTGTCCACTGTGGCTAATTTCTGCTACAATCCACGTGGAACAATAGGTGCCTCCACGTCTCAAGTGACGTCCAATTTCTTAAGTGTCTGCCTTCTTTAAAAATGAAACCCCTTTGGGCATCCCTTCACAACCTTCTCTCTAGCATTGAGTTGAATTTCTTTTCTAGATCCTAATTAAAGCAGTGTTAGTGTTTGGCTTTGCCCGTTCCACAGGGGATTGACATTTTGGCAGTAAGTATTTTCTGGGTCTCTTTTTTGGACAGTGTACACCCTGTGGTCCTATCCCGATCTTCTACCGACTTTCACAACATGGCCTCTGGTGCTCGAAAAACTGGTGGGGGGAGCAGGTAAGAGGATTTTCCTGTATTCTGGCTATTGGCTGAAACCTACTTAGGAAGGACCACT
>NW_017732176.1:0-16311 GCF_001890085.2 Hipposideros armiger | reverse complement strand
AGTATGAGCCCTCCACTGTACCCCCAAGCACAAACCACTAGGAGAGGGACTATCACATGTGAACAGGACCTGGGCTTTGAAGACAGAGCCATCTGGGTTCAAATGCCAGCTCGCCAGGGTGTTGGAGCAGGCGAACTTGAACTCGTCACTGGGCTTCTGTGAGCCCTCATTTCCAGCACTTGCAGGATTCCTGTCAGGATTAAATAGCCTGACATTTAGTAAGCACTCGGTGAATGTTATCATGTCAGAAGGTTTGCTCATTAATTTTTACCCCAAGACTGAACTTTTTTTTTTTTTTTTGAGAATGTTGCTCTGTTTTATAAAAAGTGGTTTTACTATAACACCCTTCCTGTTAACATGTGGGCTTCTGTAAGGCTTCCTAGACAAGCATGGGGTCTGGAGTGTGTGGCGGGCACGTGGCCATGTGTCCTGACCTTGCTGGGTGGCACGTACTGGGACCCTGGATAGAGGTTCTTAACCTGGGGTGGGTGCTAGAAGGGCTCCCTGAGAATCCCAGTGCGCCTGCGTGTCCCATGTTGAGAAAAGACCTGAGTTCTGGGGAGCAGGTATGCTTACACCTTTCATCAGGAACCTCTCCATGAAAACGAGTAGCTGTAGGGCGGGAGCGAGAAAACATTTTCTACGGAGCCAGCGAGTCAGTATTTTTGGTTTTGCAGGCTGTGTAGTCTCTATTGCAGCCACTCCACTCTGCCGCTGGAGCACTGAGGCAACCGCAGACAGGGATGGCTGGGTGTGGCCACACTTGGCCTGCGAACCCTGCTCTCGGCCCATCTGCCACAGTGAGCTTCGCAATGGAAAGGTTCACCTTGCTTGAGGTGGAACTTCGGGGGCCCCAGGAGTTTGTCTAGTTTGAGAGGAATCTAAAGCTGTATTCCAATACTGTAGCCACAGCCACATGTGGCTGTTTAAATTTAAGTTAATTATATAAAATTTAAAACTTAGTTCCTCAGTTATAGTAGTCGCATATCAAGTGCTTGATAGCCATGTGTGGCTAGTGGCGACCACATTGGGTAATAGACAGAGAACATGCCATCTTTATGGAAAAGTGTGTTGGACAGCAATGATCTAGAGCAGGGGTCGGCAAACTTTTGAAACGGAAGAGCCAATCCTGTCCCTCACAACAATTTAAAAATTCTTTGAGAGCCATAAATGTATTTTCACAAATAAGGAAAATTTAAAAATCCTTTAAAATTTTTATAAATGAAACTATGATAGTTTTATTTTCAGTTTTACTTCAGAGCTACATGTACATACCCAAAGAGCCGCATGTGGCTCGCGAGCCGCAGTTTGCCGACCCCTGATCTAGCGTGTCCTAAGGCCTGTATTTCTCTGTGATGCCGCCGCTGGGCAGGGAGTTCTGGAACAGCGGCCTCTTTCTGAACTTGGAGGAGAAGACTGAGGGAAAGTGCCCTCCTCTCCATGTCAGGCAGGTCCCACCATTACTGCTTTGTTAGCTTAACTTGCCTTTTCCATCTGTCATCAGCCCTGAAGGACGACAACTGGACATAAAGAAGTCAAGTTACAAAAAGGTAAGCAGGTACCCTCTCTGCATACCCACAGAGGTGTGTAGGGGCACATGACATGAGCTGGATAGACACTGGGGAAGACCTGTCTCCGGGGCTCAGGCTGGAATGAAGCTTTTTAATTCCAGGCATGGTGGGGTGGAGGGGAGAAGAAAATGCCCTGGGCTGAGGCAGTTGGGTGGCACCACTCCCCTCTCTCCTCTTGATCCCTTTATAACTAATTAGCATTCTGGAAAGGCTTCACCACTTAGCCTCTAGCAGCTTCTCACTCTCCGACCCTCAGGTGGGGCCTCCCAGTTCCTAGCTGGATGAGAACAGGGACTGTCCCTTGTCCCACCCCAGGACCTGCCTAGCTCGGTGTCTGGCACATCCTAGGTGCTCGGTGTGTGTGTGGCAGCAATGAAGTCCCCTACCACTGGCCCTCTCTCCCTTAGCTCTCTAAGTTCCTGCAGCAAATGCAGCAGGAGCAGATTATACAGGTGAAGGAGCTGAGCAAAGGGGTGGAGAGCATTGTGGCTGTGGACTGGAAACACCCGAGGTGAGTGCAGGGGGCCTGGTCGCCACAGCTCAGCTGGCCCTGGGGCGCCTGGGCCATGGACTGGGACTTGCCAAGACACTAGTATAAAATGTGTTTTTTCTTTCCTTCTGCTGGGTTTTAGGATCACATCTTTCGTCATACCCGAGCCCTCCCCGACCTCCCAGACTATCCAGGAGGGTAGCAGGGAACAGCCCTATCACCCTCCAGATATAAAACCCCTCTACTGTGTCCCAGCCAGCATGACCCTGCTCTTCCAGGAGTCTGGCCACAAGTGAGTTTTTGGAGGGCAGCCCTTGTCTGCCTGTTTGGTATTCTGGCCTGTAGCTCTTCTCCGCCGGAGTAGTGTTCTGTGACTGGCAAAAGCTGCCCTGCCCTGTTCTCCCTTTCTCCCAGACCCGGCTCCAGCTTCCTTCCCCCAGAAAGTGTCTCTGGACTAAATGAATAAGAGAACAGGTGTCCCCTTTTTTTTACCTTTAATTATTCTTTACATGGTCCTGCTCACCTCAGTCAGGAAAAGGGAAGAAAATAGAGGTCAAAAAGCTGGGGAAAGCAGGCAGTGAGTCTTGGTGTTTGCAGGTTGTCTCCTGTCACAGCATGAAGTAACCCCCCAGTCACTTCTCACCTAGGAAGGGGAGCGTTCTCGAGGGCGGTGAGGTCCGAACGATCATCATTAACTACGCCAAGAAAAATGACCTGGTTGATGCAGACAACAAAAAGTGAGTGGGTGGGGAGGAACTCTGTGTTGTGAGTATTCATCTTTAGCAGACAGTTTGCGGAAGATGTCCGCGATGGAAGGGCGTGTAGGAGATCACAGCCTGGTGGAAATAATAAGGACCGTGGGTTTGCAAACCGTGGGCTACGGGCACCTAGAGTTATTGTCTAGTGTTCAGCTCCGTGTATGCTATCAGCATTGACTGGAGACTGAAAAATGTTATATCTGTCCACTGCTGCTTTTCAAATGCAGATGCTTATTGTGAGGGATAAAATGCAAACTTAAAAGAATGTACTGCAGTCATCATAGCTTTTTGTCTTCTCTGTTTTCTTAGTAAGTAGGTACAGAAGGTAAACTGCTAAATGAAGAGTGTTCCGTAATAATTTTTTTTATACTTTCAAAAGACATCCATATGATGAAAAAGTTGTACTGGCCTAAGTATGGGTAGTTAGTAGAACTGACCCACAAATCCTGGTCTGCGGTTTTTCCCATCCCACTTGCTCCTGTACCACCTGCTCCCTTGTTCTAGGAAAACATACCTGCGCCTCCCATCCAGAGGCTGCATTGCTGCATGGATGGTGGTCCCACAATTGGATCTAATAATCCTGAATGACTATAATGGACATTATGATAAGAGATGAATCCTGAGCTGGCCCTTGAGTCAGAAGGGGCGGGGCTGGGATTTCTTTATTGCCTCTTCTTTCCCTGTAGTCTCGTGAAATTGGACCCCATCCTATGTGACAGCATCTTAGAGAAAAGTGAACAGCACACAGTTATGAAGCTTCCTTGGGACAGTCTCCTGACCAGGTAGTGGGGATTGGCAGCCCCTCCCCCAGTTTAGNTGGGTGGAGAGAGTGTGGGGCCTGGATTCACAAATGAGAGTTTTGGTCCCTACTAAGTCCTTAGGCAAGTTGCTGACCCCAAACATTGATTTCCTTGCAGAACATGGAGAAATGACTTTTTTTTTTTGCCTGTTTGGAGAAGAAATTTCAGAGAACTTTGATTATTTTCTAGGTGGATTATAGAATCCTAGGCCTGGAAGAAGGCCTTAGGGATTGTCTGTCTGCCTCTCAGTGCAGCGATAGTCTTTATTTTTACAGCTCTGGTCGACTTGGCCATATTTACCACCCACATTTAGGCCATCTTCTGGCCTCCTTCTCACTTCTGAATCCCAATCAGTAGATCCTGAGGCACCAGGGTGAGGATTACTTGTATGTTGTTCAAGTGTCACATTCCAGATCTCTCCAGTACGGAAGTTACACTTTCTCACTGTAACAATTGCTTTCTGGAGCTGTATACCAGTCTATTTTCTGGTTATTATTTTGTCATTTTCCCAAAACAGTAAATAGTGCTTTTTTTTAAAGCAGTATACCCGGTCTTTTGGCCAAGTGTTGTGGCCTGTTGGTATAGATTCATCCCTACATTTTTAGCTCTGAGAGTTATTCATTTTACATGTATTGGCTAAGCTCTGCTTTGCTGGGGGTACAACCTCATTAGCCTGCATTATAGCAGACACTTGAGGGCTATTTCCTGATGTTCTCCCAGCACCTTGTTTTCTAACTAGCAGTCTGAGCAACGGCAGTCAAGGTCATGTTGTGTGAGTTGTTTTCTCAGTGGCTGCCTCAGCCCCTCACCCCAGACCTTTTAGAAATAGCTGTGACATTTACCTGATCAGGATAGCCTAAACGTACACTCTGGCCTCACTAGTCACAATGCTAACAGGCCTTGCTGCAGCTGTTAGTTGAAGCTTAGTTAGATTTACATAATCTTGGCTAAGATCAAGCTTTGTGCTTGTACCTCCCTGCATGCTCTGCTGTGTGACATCGCTTTTTTTCCTGTGTTCCTAAGGTTAAGTGGCATAAAACCATCGTGACCTCTGCTCTGCAGTTAGCCTGCATTCTGATGTAACACAGAAGCAGCTGGCTCTGCAGCTTTTGAGCAGTCCAGGTGTTGGCACTTTGTTCCTCACTGTGAGCCTCGGGTGTCTGTAATCCACCTAACTAGTTAGTCCTACTGACGAATTTGCAATCTTAATTTTGTTGTTTAATTCAAAGCGGCTTTATTTTTACCTCATAGAAAGGAACTACTTTTGGGGATTTCTCTTTTAACTCCTTTCTCTTTAATATTTCTCTGTCCCCAGATGTGTATTAATAACATTATTATTCTTTTGAGATAGGGAGGAGGCAAGAATTACTCTCCTCATTTCAGAGATGAGAAAACCAAGACATAGCATTCACCTGGGCCCAGAATTGGAAGTAGAGTTGAAATGAGAGCCCAGGCTCGCTCCCTTCCCCTGGACACCCCTGCCTATGGCTCCTGGCTGACCCCCGACCCAGGATAAAAGTGCTGTGGTTGCTACGTGGCATTTCTGACATGAGATTTTTCCAGGCGATCTGGAGACAAGTCCTCTCCACCTCCCATTGCCCCACTGGCGCCGGATGCCCCAGATGTCGCTGAAGAGAAGCGGTCCATCCCGGTAGACCCTGCCCTGCAGGGAGACATGAAGCACCTGACCCTGGAGGGAGTGGAAGAGGAGAATGGGGAGGTTCACCAGATGTGTGGGGAGAAGACCCTGTCAGAAGCCTCAGAAGACCCCAGCGTCGGGGGCCTGAACCCAGACCCCACAGATAGCAAGACCCTTCAAGGTATAGCTCTGGCGGGAAACGGGCCATCTCCCAATTTAGGAGATTGAAGCTGCACTCTCCTGACTGGAGTGGCACCAAAGCTGTGGGACAGGAGGGGCACGTCCTTNCAGCTTTGTGCTTCCATTTCACCACTAGCCCCCAAGAAGGGAAGAAGCCTGCTTGCTACTCAGGTGGCCGTTTTTTTATTTTCATTATGAATAACGTAGTTGATAATTAATGTTTGTTGAGTGAATGAATGATGATGTAAAACGTGGAATTAGATGGAGTCAGAGCATAGGCTGTGATGCTTTTGTCTTGTTTGCTGCAGATTTGATGCTGCCAGGACTAGTGGTGCCCCCTGCTGGTCTGCCTCAGGTACAGAAGGGTGACCTCTGTGCCATTGCCTTGGTGGGGAACAGGTACTGTGCCAGCCAGCTGTGCCTTTAGGGGAAAAACTTAGGTAAAACTGGGGAAGGGATGGGGACTGACAACTTCCAAAGTATATGGATAAAGGATTAAAAGAAAAGAACAGGTTCTTCTGGAAGAAGCAGAGAGTGGCAATGAGCCTGTGGGGTGTCCACACATCTGGGTCAAGTATATTTGCTGCTGCTGCTGCTGCTGCGTTTTTTTTTGTTTGTTTGTTTGTTTTTAATTTTAGATTTACAGAAGAGTTGCAAAGATAGTACAGAGTTCTGATATACTCCTTACCCAGATCCCTGTAATGATAACAGTCTATGTAACCACACTACAGTGATCAAAACTAGGGAATTAACATTGGTACAATCCTATTAACACAATTATAGACTTTAATCATATTTCCCCAGCTTTTCCAGCAATATCTTTTTTTCTGTTCAAGGATCCAATTTAGGATACCACATTTCATTGAGTCATTATGTCTTCCTCCTGTCTGTGACGTTTTCTTGGTCGTTCTTTGTCTTTCATGACCTTGACACTTTTTTTCATCATCTACATCATCATCCTCATCTTTTAATTATTTTAATAGCTTTATTGAGATACAGTTTCCATACTGTAAAATTAACCTGTTTGATATGTATACTCCAATGATTTTTAGTATAGTTATGGTATTGTTCTGCCATCACCACACTGCTTCTTTTTAAAAATAAATTAGGGAGTAATCATATGAACAATTCTGAAAAATCAAAAGCCCCCTCACCTCACAATCCTTTTCTCCTAGAAGTAACCATCATCATTTTGCTAACGTATCCTTGCGTTACCTTCTTCAGTGCATATAAAAATGTATGATTTAGGGTATGTATGTTTAAAAATACAAACAAACAGAATTATACTTTATATTGTTTTTCACTTAAGATAGTGCAGACATTTTTCATGTCAGCAAGCCCAGATACGCTGAATCTTTTTACCCACTGTGTGGTGATAGAAGAATCTCAGTGGACATTCTGGTTATCTCCAGTGTGTCTCTTGTCACAAACAATACCTTTCTGATGGCTCTAGGGACACCAGTGTCAGTATTTTTCTAGAGTAGATACTAAGAAACAGAGCTGTTAGGCTGACGATCATGCATGTTTTCTGTTACCCTATAAAACTATATCAGTCTTCACTCACACCTACAGGGTATATGGAGCCTATTACCCTACATCCTCACCAACCTGGATAGGATGAGTCATTTTTATTTGTGTCATCCTGAGTGAAAAATGACATNTCAACCCTGTCTGAGATTATTTTTCCCCTAATATCTGTTATTTATTGGAAATTTGCAAAGCACTGTACAACATATCACACACACGTTATCGCAGTTGTTTCTCATGGAAGGCCTATGAGGTAAATATAATATCCACATCTCACAAAGAATGCAAGGGTTTCAGAAAGAATAAGCCGGTGGCCCATGATCACACTGCCAGCAAGAAGCCAAACCATCATTTGATCCTAATCTATCTCATAGACTTTTTAGTAAATCATATGATTTAATAAACTCATAAGTAACATAATTACTTAGGAAACAACCCACCCACCCCATAATCCCTAAATCCAAAAAGTACATATAAATGGCCAAAAATATGTTAAAATAATACATTTGAAGATCATTTGTAGTTTTTTAACTCATAAGATGAGAGGCAAATCTGTGACACGAGTGGCTTCCCTGTTATTGTTATTATCATCCCATGTAAATTGAAAAACAGGGAGGAGAAAATCCTAGATGAGGCCTTTAGCGTTCAATAAAATGTAAAGACTTAATAAACAAAATCTCTTAAGAGAAACATTCAAGAGGCCTGCAAGTTTAATAAAACACAAAAGTTCAATTAATTTTGTGGAAGTGAACTAAATTGAATGGAACGGGAGCTGGCAGAACTCCTACTGACCACACTTGAACGCTGATGGGGTGGAAATAAACGTCAAGGCTGATGGGGGCGGGTCTCTACAGAGAGCCGGCGCAGAGCGTGACAGAGGGGGCGGGCAGCGGGGGCGGGGCGTCCCGCTCCCGCCCGCGCGCAGGGGTAGGCCCCGCCTTCCCTGGGCCCCGCCCCGCCTTGCTTCAGTCCCCGGCCTTGTCACTAGGGGCAGCCGCGGTCTCCTCAGCCGCAATAGCTGCGAAGCTGCGCGACCCGGGTTTCCAGTCGGGCGCATTTCTCAGCCGGGCTCCAGCATGGCTGCCTCCAGGACTGCGGTTTGGCGAGACGCCGCGCTCTGGTTTTCCTGACAGCCCCTACTTTCTGTGCTGTTCTTCTGTTCCTCAGGCAACTCCAGCAGACATGTTTGCCAAGGCCTTTCGGGTCAAGTCCAACACGGCCATCAAGGGGTCGGACAGGTGAGGGAGAGAAGGGGCCTCCTCCGCCCACGAGGGCACCCAGATATCTCTCAAACCCGGTTGGTCCACAGCCCTCTCTGGGCTGGGTGCAGCCCACCTGGGGTGGAGGCCGAGGGGTACAGTCGGGGAAGGGATCCCACGGGGCAAGGGTGGGTTACGTACATTTTGAGGATGAAGATGGAGCGGAGGCCTGATTTATCTCCCAGGCTGTCCTTTGGATATTCTAAGTGAGTTTAAAGGAAATGCAGTCAGCGCTTAGGGGCTGCAATCTGTGTAAGTGATTGTGGAGGATGCAAAAATGAAGGAATACAGGGTCCCTGTCCACCAAAGAGCTTAGAGTTCTTTGGGAGAGACCAGGTGGGGCACAGAGGATGCAAGTATATGAGAAAACGTGTCTAGTGATTACTTCTGGCAGGTGGGGGGTGAAGTGGGAGGGGATACGGCGCAGGTAAGTGCTGTATCTGTTCAGTGTTGCAGGTGAAGATATAACGTTGGCAGTTTTGGAACCAGTTATAGTTGTCATTCTTGGTGCCCTGGTATAGCTCGTTAATCATAAGCTGACAGATTTGCCAAGNGCCAGTGAAGCGACGTCCTCCACAACTAGACTGAAGAACAAAGGACAGCAACTTGTCTGTTCCCCTTCCCCGATTCCCCAACGCTGTTCCCCTCCCCTAATTCCCCAATTTAAAAAAAAGAATGTCAAAAAGATTTAGAAGCCAAAAGAAGGCTGAGGTGGAATTGTCTTAAAGTCTTCAAAGGAAAGATTCTTACACTCTTGTCTTTCTGCAGAGCCAAACCTGAAAATAGTTTGTAGCTGGAGTTCACAAACTACAGCCACATGCCAAATCTGGCTTGCTACCTGTTTTTATAAATAAGGTTTTATTGGAACACAGCCACACCCATTTGTTTATGTATTGTCTGTGGGCTGCTTTTGTGCCACAGTGGCAGAGTTGAGTGGTTGCAACAGAAGTGGCCCTTAAAGCTTAAAATATTTACCCTCTTGCCCTTGATAGAACAAGTTTGTTGATCCTAATATATATGCTAGCAAGAGAAAATCTGGATAGATAAAAGGCAGAAGTTCCTTGTGTTCTATAAAAGATGCATTATGGGAACTTGTCAGAATTGTGAAGTGGCACTTTACCAGGCTGGGTAAGGCAGAGTCTCGAGACAGGCAGTAAACTCCACCAAGAAGCCTGTGGAAATTCCCAGAAGGCCAGGCCAGTGGACAGTTCTCAGGGGCTCAAGTCACTGTTGTTCCCATCTCTGAATCAGTGAGTCTCGACTTTGGTCACACTTGGAGAGCTTTAAAAAATATATATGCCTGGCCAGAGTTTCTGATTTAATTGGTCTGGTTGCAGCTCCCTAGTGGTTGGAATGATTCTAAACCAGGGATGAACCACTGCCTGCAAGATCAGCTTACACCCAACTGCCTGCTAGTGGTGGTGGTGGTGGGGGTGGGGGTGGATATGAGGAAGCGGTTCCTGTTGGCTTTATCAGACTGCAACTCATTAATGCTCATTTCAGATGTTTGGAAAAATTGCAGCCTGCCTATCAAGTGACCTTTCCTGGGCAAGAGCCGGTTGTGAAGAAAGGCAAAATCTGCCCAATTGACATCACCCTGGCACAGAGAGCTTCTAATAAAAAGGTAATTTTTAAAAAGACACAATGTTTGAAGATGATGATTTCATGTCCCTGCTAAGTTCTAGTCTCCCTTAATGTGACAGGAGGCTTTTAGCTTGGCAACACCTCCAAGGTTGTTTATGAAACACTCACGTTTGTGTGACTGGGCTGCACCCTGTATAAAACAGGTGAAGCTGATCCCTCGCTCACCACCCTCTATATTTTGTGCTAGGAAACTTGCTATCACCTGGTTCCAAAGTTAAACAAGATTTTATTTTTTTTCTTAGAACTATATTGTGGGCTTTCAGCTGTTCATTCTGTTATCTCTTGGGCTTTGATCAATGAAAATAACTTCTAAAGAATTGCTGAAGGAACTGACCATGTTTAACTTGGCCACACAAAATCGTAGGGAACAAATTGCATCTGTCCTCAAATATGTGAAAAGCTGTCTTCAGGAAAAGGAGTGCACCTATTCTGTATGCCTTGAGAAGACAGCAGGATGGTAGAAATCCCAAGAAGACAGACTTGGGTTCAAAATAAAGAACTCTCTAGTAATGTACAGTTATAAGTGTGGGCTTTGGGATTAGAGACCTGGGTTCAAACGTGGCCTTTGCCTCACGGCTTGACCTTGAGCAAGTTACTACTGTGTTTCCCCGAAAATAAGACTGGGTCTTATGTTAATTTTTGCTTCAAGAATCCACATTTATTCATTTATTCATGTATGAAAATCTACATTTATTCAAACAGTCATGTCTGGCTGACGATCTTAACTAGGGCTTATGTTTGGGGTAGGGCTTATATTACGAGCATCCTGAAAAATCATGCTAGGGCTTATTTTCCAGTTAGGTCTTATTTTGGGGGAAACACGGTAATGTCTTTTTGCCTGCATTTCCTCATATAAAAAATAGGAATAACACCTACCTTATAAGGCACTGTGAGAACCAATGAAGGAATATACATTGGTGAAGCGCTGAGAATAGTACTTGGCCTATAAGCATTCAATAAATGAGAACCAGTAATGATAACTTAATAATTAGCAATAGCCACTGTTTATCGAGTGTGTAATTATGTGCCAGACTCTGTACTAAGCAATTTCTATGTATATTATCTTAGCTTATTTAAACCCTCATTTTTATATTAATAATAACAATTAGAATTGTCCAAAATGGAAATTGGTGCTTTCTAAAATAGGGAGTTATTTTCTGGAGGTCTGTAAGCAAAGATTAGGCAACTGCTTGTTGGGGGAAGATGTAGTCAGGACTTCGTGCATCAGCTAGGGGGTTGGAATAAACCTGACTTCTAACGTCTTACTGATTCTTAGATTCCCTGGGGCTGAAGACCCTTGACTAGTGTAGGTTATTTGGAACTTTTATAGACTTTATTGAAAACAGCCCTCCACAACCCACTCCTAATAATAATGTACTTTACAATCTCTAGTAATGAATGAGAGAGAACTTGTTTTAAAGAAACGGGGAGAATTGTGACTTTTTAAAAAGTATTAATATTTTTATCTCAAAGTCACATACTTGTGATTTGTGAAGCTGATGAAAAAGAGAAAAATGCATGTGATACAGATGAGATACTTGGTATTAAGGAATTATTGTTTGTTTATTTTTAGGTGTGATGATGGTTTCATCTTTCTGTTAAAAAGAGCCATGTTTTGGAGATACATACTGAAATATTTGTAGATGAAATGATCTGATGATTAGGAGAGTTTGCTTTAAAGTAATACAGGAGCGGGGGAGTGGATGGGAATCTAGATGAATCAAGGTTGGTCATGAGTTCATAATCGTTAAAATTGGTGATGGGTACATGGGAGCTCATTTTACTATTCTACTTTTATTTATGTTTTAAATTCTCCATAATAAAAACTTTTTAAAAAGTATAAGGTATGATAAAAAAATACAGTGAGTGTTTCAGTAAAAAACTGATTACAGTAAAAGATACATTGCCATTAATTCCCCTCAAAATCCTCTCCCTCACTTTGAACACGCTTACCACTTTCTTAACATGTTCTTGCCACTTTCTGAAGCAGTTCTGGAAGTCCTCTTTCATGAGTGTCTTTAGTTACGCTGTCGTGGCTGCCCTGATGTCCTGAATTGATTCAAAACGTTTACCTTTCATGGTCATTTTGACTTTGGGGGAGAGCCAGAACAGTGTGTGACAAGTTTCAGTTTGTTCGGTGCAGTCAGTTGGGTGTAAACTATGGTTGAGAAAAGGTGTGTTTTAAAGTGCGCTGTAAATCATCCTCCATCATGACAATGCTCCGTGTCACACATCGCTTCTGGTATATGGCAATTTCTGTCAAATAAAAACATTACAGGGAGTCCTCATCCACTTTATTCACCGGATCTGGCACCATGCAACTTCTGGCTCTTCCTGTATTGAAGATCCCTGCCTTCCCATTGGTATTTTTTCTTCATACCTCATATATGTTAAATGCAGGATAAAGAGTATCTATCCCATTACATAAGAATCAATGGGCAGAAGAATCAATTTAGAAGCACAGAAATAAANTGGCCATTCCAGAGCACACTGGGATTGAGAAATAATTGGATTCCTTCCCCAACCTGAATCGAATACTCAAGACTTCTGCTTGCTGAATTGGGAAGTCACCTCAATTTTCTGGGCATTAGTTTTCCTAAGTGAAAACATGAGGGTGAATTAAATATCTTCAAAGCTGCCTCTGGTTCTTTCATTTTCTGTTCCAAGACTGCCCCTTGAAGAGGCCAGCTTCTCACAGGACATGTGGGGGCATGAGATGTGCTCCAGGCTCCTTCTCTAGCTTTGGGTCCGTAGAGACACCCAGGTCCGTGTCTCCACCTCCTCAGCTGTCCCAGTAGTTGGGAGAAGTGAATGAGAGTAGTCCACACGTATGAGAGCTTGGTACCTGCTAGTCCCTGTGACCCTTACTACCTCCATTCTACGAGGCACGGAGATGTTAAGTAACCGGCACAAGGTTACATGAGTGCTAGGTAAGGGAGCCAGAATTTGCACCCAGGCCAACCTGACACCGACACCATGTTCCTTACCCTGCTTTACACTGACCCCAGGGTAGGGAATGAAAAGTTTGGATTAAAGGGGCCTTAATTTTCTTTTGTAATAGTTGTATGCTTCTGTGGCTAGAGGCTTAAGCGTGAAAGATGGGGAGGATGAAGCAGCGATAACAGGGATAGTAAGTCAGGATTCTTTGAAGGCTGGACAGCAGACCCCTTTCTTTCCTCTTACACATTCCTCTCCCCTTCCCAAAGAAGCTTTAGTTGTCTGGTCTTGGATTTTCACATGTGAATGTGTGTGCACATGAGTGTGTGTGTGTGTGTGTATGTGTGTGTGTGTGCGTGTGCATGTGTGCGCGCGCGTAGGGTCAGAGCAGCCAGATGTGGTGAGGCATGTTGCTCTACCTCTAGTTAAGAAAGATGGGGTAATGACATCCCTTCCAAAGGGGCTTCTCCCACCGCCCCAGTGAAGGCTGTAACTGGAAGACCACTGAGCTGGGGACAGAGGCAGGAGTCCTGGGCCCTTCTGGCTTTGTCACAATTTAAACCCAGTGTATGTCCTTTGACCCCCCTGTGTCTGGTTTCCATTAGTCCCAAGGTGGCAACAGGACCTGCCTGCTGCTTACCAGGGCCTTGGGCTTCCCATGGGATGGGGCTTGAGGAAGTAACAAGTAGACCCAGATGTAGGATACATCCTGGCTTTCTGTTACCTCCTTGCCCTCCTAGATAGGCACTAGAACACCTTGGATTTCACCGGGTTCTGAGCCTGCCCCACTGGAGAAGGTCACCATGCTAGAGCAAGTGAGGTGGACATACTGGAGTTCTATTTTGGGTTCAGTGAGGCCTGTCATTTATAAAAAGCCACAGAACCACCAATTTCCTGGCAAAGGTTTTTTAAAATTTTCTATTAAAACTCCTCCCTTCCCTAGATCTCTCCAACTTTGCATTAGCCAAACATCTTAGGCTTTTAAAATTTCAATTTTCAGGGGATGTAAAGTACAGAATAGGGAATATAGTTAATAATATTGTAATAACTATGTATGGTGTCAGGTGGGTACTTGACCTATTGAGGGGATTGTAAGTTATATAAATGTCTACTGTTTTGTACACGTGAAATTAATATAATATTGAATGTAAACTGCAATTAAAATATTTTTTTTTAATTTAAAATTTTCACATTGTAAATAAAAGAGCTAGTGGAGGATGATTTCCTGGAAAAGCGGCTGGATTGCATGTGCCTGTGGATTCCATACAGTGACATGGACAAATTGGCTATTTCAGGATGAACTGGGAGAAATGCTTGGGTTCCTGTATTAGTTATGTATTGCTGCATAAGAAACCATCCCCAAGTTTAATAGCCTGAAACAAGTAATTATTATCTCTCTCATGGTTTCTGTGGATCAGGTATTCAGACATGGAACAGTGGGATGGCTAGTCTCTGCTCCCTGTCAGCTGGGGCCTCAGCTGGAAGAATTGAAACCATGTGAGGTGGGGCAACTTGCTCAGGGCTGGAGGCTGTGCCTCCAGGTGGCTCAGTCACATGGCTGGCAGGTTGGTGCTAGCAGGTTGGTTCCTCTCCACATGAACCTCTTTACAGGGCTTCTTGAGTGTCCTCTCAAGATGGTGGCTAGCGAAGCTTTTTCTCTCTCAGTCTGTTGAGATCTTGCTCCCAGGTGTAACATCTGTTTGGCTCAAATAAACTCGTATAAAAATTAAAAAAGTAAAATAAAATAAAAAAGATGGTGGCTAGCTTCCTCCAGAGCAAGAAATCTAGGAAACCAAGGTAAGAAGCTGCACTGTCTTTTATGACCTAGCCTCAGGAGTCACACACTGTCACTTTGGCCATATGCTATTGGTCACAAAAGTCAGCCCTGATCCTATGTAGGAGGTGACCACACAAGGGCATGAAGACCTTTGAGGGCCCTCTTGGAGTCTGGCTACCATAATCTTCCCTTTGGCCTTCAAAGATTGATGTCCCTCTTACATGCAAAACATGCTAATACACCCTCCCCAGGTCCTCAAAAGCTTCATTCCTTTATCTGTTCAAAATTAAGGAACTCATCAACTAAATCAGGTCCAGGTGTGGATGATGTGCCTCAGGTACATTTCCTCCAGTGTGCTTGAGTATGGCTCTTGATCTGACAACCTGTGAACAAAAGACACAAGCTATCTGCCCCAAATAAACCCAATCTAAAATGTTGCAACAGGCATAGTACAACCACTGTAGACACCCCCCAAAGGGGAGAAAATGGGAGGCACACGGGAGTCCCTGATTATAGCAAATATGAAACCCATCAAGGCTCATATTGCCAGTTTTTAAATTAGGGCTGAAGTCTTGTGTATGACAGTTCTAGGCTCCACCCTCTGAATTCTTCTGCCCTTCCTGTTTTATGAGATTGCCTGTGTTTGCAACTGACCCAAGAGTGGGGAACAGGCTGGGAGCTCTGTGGAGCTGCACTGGAGCCGCAAAGGGAACACTAAGGAATCTGAGCTTGCTGGGCTCAGTTTAGCCAGCTTACCTGGCAACCGGGCCACCCAGCAGGGAGCAGGCAGGTTCGTGATGCAGGCAGAGAGGGTGGGATGATGCCCACCTGGGNATACCCCACTGATGAGTTTCTGCTTTTTGGATTGTAGAAGAATATCAGCTTCCTCGAAAACACATCCAAGGCCTAGAAAAGGCCCCCAAGCCTGGCAAGAAGAAGTGACAGATTCTTGTTTCATACGGAGGAAATCCAAGCTCTGGGCTGGTCATTTATATAAGCATTTTCAGCTTTTGCAAATAAAAAAGATATAATTCTTTACCAAAATAAATGTTTATTCTAATCTAAATCTGATTTCCCTCTTGTTTCCTCCACGTGGCTAAAATGTACTAAATTTTCAAGTCAGAAGCCATTTTAAGTAGAAGAGGCCATCGTGGAGTGCCTTTTTCATTCATGTGGTTTCAGTGGTTTTAGTTCCTCCCCTGCTGTCAAAGCCAGACACCCCATCCAAAGGTCAGGCAGGTGGGGCCTTCCTGTTATTTTAAAGTCCCTCTGCCAAATATTCCACAGCCTCTTGCTCATCTGTTCCTACTACCTAATTAACCTCCTAGCCCCAAAATAGATCCTTCCAATCTCTAAAGGGTTATTCATATAGAAAGCAGAACCCAGCTGCTCTGTGTCATCAGTCAAGGCAAGAGAAGCAAGGATTGGCCCTGAATTTAGACTAGATGGAAATAAGCAGCAAAAGCACATTAGGACATGGGTTTCTGTAGTGATTCTTCCCACTGTTGGCATGTTGTCACTAACAGTGGGAAATTGTGATGTGGCTACAGGAGGATGGCTTTGTTACAGTGAAGCCTTATCCAGTAAATGCTTTTTTTTAGCCCCAAACTTCTTAACCTGGGACTCACGGAAGGGTCTTCAATTGGTCTTCAGAGGGTCCACGAGCTCCCTGAAATGGTGTGCAAGACTGTGTTTGGTCTTTTTCCGAAGAGAGGTTACCAGGCTTTTG
>NW_017732175.1:769933-772473 GCF_001890085.2 Hipposideros armiger | reverse complement strand
CGTGGGACGAACTCACGGGTGCTTATGGAAGCACCAGGTGCATGTCCAGGGTTGTGATTTGGTCCACATCACACTGTCTTTGGCCATCGTTTCAGGGAGGGGTGGGGGGTGGGGCGACTCCTGGCAGGCTCTCCTCCTGGGGACACTTTTCCAGGATCTGTTTCCGGAATCCGGCCCTTGAGTCCCCCTGGTGGCGTTCCTGATGCAGACACCTCCTGAGAGAGGAACGCTTGGGGAGCACAGGTGCCCACCCTGGCCTGGTCCCTAACTGCTGTCAGGTTTCACAGGGACTGACCTTGCCGTTGGCACGGGCGCCACCGCCCCAGCACCCTGCGGATGGCGGCGGTGATCTCGCGGTTGCGCAGGCTGTAGATGAGCGGGTAGAGCAGCGGCGTGACGTTGGTATAGACCAGCGCCAGCGTGCGGTCCCGCTGTGGGGAGTAGCTGGCCTTGGGGCGCACGTACATGAAGGTGGCGCAGCCGTAGTGCAGGAAGGTGACGGTCAGGTGCGAGGCACAGGTGGAGGCGGCCTTGCGCCGGCCATCGGGGGAGTGCAGGCGGCGCAGGGCAGCGGCGATGGCGCCATAGGAGGCCAGGATGAGCAGCAAGGGCAGCAGCAACAGCAGCATGCAAGTGCTCAGCACCGGCAGCTCGTCTGTGTAACTCCGCGTGCAGGCCAGGTGCAGCAGCGCAGTGACGTCGCAGAAGAAATGCACCAGCAGACGGGAGCCGCAGAAAGGCAGGTGGAAGACCGCCCCCGTGAGCCCGACGGACACTATGAGTCCTCCGAGGCAGCAGGCCAGGGCCAGTCGCGCGCATAGCCCGGCGGTCACCACGGCCGCGTAGCGCAGCGGGTGGCAGATGGCCACGTAGCGGTCATAGGCCATGGCGGCCAGCAGGAAGCACTCGGCCCCGCCCAGCGCCACGAACATCTGCATCTGAACGGCGCAGCCCAGGAAAGAGATCGGGCTGCCCGCGCCGAGGCTGGGCGAAGCCAGGTCGGCCAGGGAGCGGGGCACCACCACCAGCGTGTAGCAGAGCTCGATGGATGACAGCTGGCACAGGAAGAGCAGCATGGGTGGCCGTCTGGGCGCCGAGGCCACGGCCAGCAGGATGAGCAGGTTCCCACTCAGGGTGGCCAGGTGCACTGCCAGCAGCAGCAGGAAGAGCGCCGGCCTCAGGTATGGGAACTCAGAGAAGCCTTGAAGGAGAAAGCCCCCAGGCTTGGTGGCATTGCTGGGGCTGTCCACGCGCTGGCCCATCCAGAGGCACCTGTGGGAGTGAAATGAGGGAAGGAGGAGCTTGTGGGGTACCACCTGGGGCGCTGCTGGGGGAGAAAGGGCCAGGTGGAAGCCAGGGGGCACCAGGGAGTAGTGGCTGCAGTGAGGGGCGGAGGGTGCACGAGTCCATCGCCAGCCCCTCCCCAGCGGGGACGTCTTGTTAACTTGTTCAGAAAACATGGTGCAGGTTTTCCTGCATCTCTTCGTGGACTAGAATTCCCATAGCTGCTTTCTCAGCATACTCTTGCCAAGGAAGCCTTGAGTTTAGGCCCTTTCCTAACCATGCATCACCCTGACCTCCACCTACAAAGAATTCTCTGCCTTCAGACTCTCCAGTGACTATTCTGAGGGGACTGTGTATCCACGAGGATTGTCACCTCAGCCCGAGCTCCCCAAGGCAGGAAATGTGTCCTTAGCGTCTGCTCCTGGTTCCTCTCGGTGCCCAACTCTGCCACTTCTGAGTTGCTTCCTGTGATGTGTCACAGAATCGCTAAAGCGTCAGGCCGATGAAGAGCTAAGAAATCATCTCTACAACCTCATAATTTTAAAGAGAAAAAGAAATCCGGGGGGCGGTGAAGGGCTGAGCTGCTCACAGAAAACCACAGATGGAATCTGCCTTCCTGAGGCTGAATCCAGAGCTTCCGATGACCACAAATGAGGTTGTAAAAAAAGGGCACTGGGATCAGTGAGTCCTAGTGATTTAGCCTTAAATAGAGACCCAGGTCTGTGCAGGTGCTGAGGCAGATGCTTAGGGAGCGGGGTCTGTTAGTGGGAGGGCCTTGCTGGGCGCAAGGAACAATAGGTTCCCAACGTTTTAATTAACATTCTGTCAACGTGAGAAAAAGTGACCTGTGTCTGCTGGAACTTGCCCTTCTGAGTTAGCAGTACATTTCCAAATTGCCAGCTGAACACAGTTTCTTTCTAAGCATTATCGGTGAGTCATTTGCAGACAATTGGAAAAATTGGCACCATGTAGTTTGACCGTGCTTGTTTATAAACCCCTGGAGCCGGGGACTATGAGCTGGTCAGAAATTCAAGGCCATGCAAACTGGTGGAGGCTACTTGAGTTTTGCAGTAGCTGTTGATGCTTTCTCTTATGTGCTTATCTCTCTCTGTCTGTCTCTCTATTTTTTAATCAATTTTAATTGTAAGCTTGCCTATTATTTCCTGCCGGTGACTCTGAGCCACGGTGTATAATCAGTGTTGGAAATGGGATTTGTGCGTAGTTGTACCATAGAGTGCAGTAGCCATAGAGCTGAA